>NC_141551.1:21900000-22226250 GCF_021556685.1 Rattus norvegicus | reverse complement strand
ATGCATTGGTAGTTACCATTTAAATATATGAAGTGGGTGAAAAGGGGAACTTCAGCCCATGATAGATACTTATCTCCCTGTCCCTCTCACAGGACCTGTCATCTTCCAGAAGAGTGGGTGTGTCTTATTGTCTGGGCTATGTAAGCTCCCAGGGAGTTATCTGCACATAGGAGATGCTTAATAAATAAGAACTACAAAGGGAAGGAAGTTCAAACAAACAGGATCGTGGCAGCAAAAGACATCACTTCTTAAAAGGACCAATGATCTAAGGAAGTCAGGAAAGCTTTATTCAATTAAGTAAATGATCATAGTTGAAAGCAGAAGTTGATAGATGATGTGCAATGACCCAGTTGGGGCTGACATAGATCTTATTGTAAGTCTGTATCACTCACTGCAAAGTGAAGTTTGTCTTCAATACCAGTCCCTAACCATGAATTACACAGCACATCTTGTTTCTGAGCCTTTTAGGATATACATTCCTTCCTGAGCTTCAATTTAATTGCATTTTAATAGACAATTAATTCACTTACAAAAATAGCAGTATAGTTAGGTTCTTTCCTTCCTGTCTCTATTATGCCTATCTGGTGTCATTCACATCCAAGTTTTGTTTCAGAAACTTAACATGTAGTAAAAAGCAGACCCTCTATCCAGACAAGCTTAGCATCACACTTGAAACATCACCCACAGACACATGAACAGGACCAGTGCGAGACTACAAATAGTTTTTCTGCTTGGATGAGTACATCAGAGGGAACAGACCGTGCAAATGAGGGCAGTGACCGAGTCAATCTAGGTGGCTTTTGTCATATGCGGGGGACATACACACTCTCTGTAATGTGAAACATCGCAGAAGGAGAAGCTCTGATAAGCAATTCCAGGTCATGCAAAGCAAACCTGACCCTCTAGGGACCCAGCTCTTGAAGGGACCTTAGGTCAAGATTTGTTTTCCTTAAGCCTGAAATTAGTACCTTGGTCTGGGATGAGAAATGTGTTTGTCAATCATCCAATCCACCCAGAGAGAACTTTGAAACTCATATAGTCTAACAGAATCTTTTCAGTGATGGATAAAACAAAAACAATTTCAAACCAAACCAAAAAGAAAAAAAATCAAAGATCCTCTATGCCTAGAAAAGACAAATGTTGGTAACCTGACCTCCATGGCCTTCCTATTAACACACTTGACAGCCCAGCATCTGAATTTAAACTCTAAACTGCCAGCTTCTTTGTCTTAGATAATCTCTTGTTTCTTTATCTTTCTGTAACATTGCCCTTAGAAAGGTAAGAAAAAGAAACATTTGAACTACTAATCAAGTGAAGCAGCAAGGCTCTTATTATATTCTATAATGTTTTTCATCCAGTATTTAATATGAAAACTGTATTTTCAGAATTATAACATGGTTTGCCAATATATGACTTCCAAAGAGAACTGTTACAAGTCGTTGCTATGCAATTTCTTTTAAATCTGATGTCAAGAAACTGTAGGCTCACCCCCGACTTGTCTCTGCTTGCTTTGACTGGTCAATAGGCTACTTCCCCTGCACTCTCAAGACAACTGGTCTGGACAATAGGAAAGGTCAGAAATTATGTAACATCAAGGTGAAGGGAGGGGATATTCATAACCCCTATTTGGGAGAAAGAGACTGCATCTCAACATTACATGAAGAAGCTGAAGTTCAGTTATTGTGAGAATGGGCCAGGCCAAGAACCCAAGTATTTGACTACAACGTGAAAGATCTTTCCACCACATCTCTCTGTGCAGATGGCCTTTCTTCTATACTACAATGACACAAATCACTGGACCTAGTAGATTTGAAAAGGAGGCTATGGTTCTGACCCCTAAGTCTAGATTGTCCCCATAACAGATATTATGGGTAGCAGTAAGTACCAGTCAGTTCTCCCAGTCTCTCAGGACATGCAGCTATCTCTACCAATCCCTAATTTTACAAATGATGACACTTAGACTTAAGGACATTCAGAAATATACACAAAATTAGAATATTAGTGCCTTTATCTGCTGTTTCAAACCCAAGACCAAACCATGAATTTGGTTTCTTAGTTTGATTGCCTCCTCAAAGGGAAATCAGAAGCACGGAGCTCTTTGTGAGCTGTTACGTGCAGATATCAAGAACTCAAAACAGAGGCCAGGCCTTTAAAACTGCATTTTATTTAGAGAACAGAGAGAAGACAATGGATTAACCATCTAAAACCCTTCTACCTAATCTTTACCCAGCAGATTGCATGGGGAAAAAATAGGAACAAAGGCTCTCGGTCATTTTAAAGCTCAGTCTCCCCTCTGCTCGGGTAGCAAGCCACATCCCGGAGACATGTATTGCCTTTTCCTGTCTTGTTACCATCCTCTCATATCCTGCCTTTATCCTATGGTGTCTGGGTTGAGGCAAGACTTGACATGTTGAGGCTATCCATGTGTTGTTAACTACCAACATTGTATCCTTCCAGAGGCACCTGGGTTGAGAGGGATTTCACTCAGAGTAAACAAATCCTTAATGGTGTATGTGTGTTGCTAGGCTACAGACCACACATATATATTGATGCCTTTTTACAATATGCAGTACCAGTATGTCATTGTACTATAGGATATAAAGTGTCCCTTCCATGCCCCTTGACCTGTGCCCCATCAACTCTTCCCCCCTGTGGTTGTTTCCAATTTCATTTTCAACAAATGTATTTCTCATTCGTACATAGACCAACTTGGGCTTGCCCACACCTCTTTTCTATCTTAATTCGTTATCTGCCCCCTTTGCTTCTTCATTCTGTTTCATGATGCTTCACCCACAGCACAGAGACAAATAGTCAGGCTTGGGTTTGTAGGACTCGGACAAGGGAGACCCGAGTGTTGAGAAGTGTTCACATATGGGATGAACACTGCCTTAGCCGCATACAGGCTGGTTGCTATGGAGCCATATTGTTTGGGATCCTAAAGCCGGGCCCCATGTGGAAGATGCTGTTTTTATCAGACTCCTTTACGAAGCAATAGGGATTCAGTTGATTCATTAATTGCCCACATACCTGAAAACATTGGATGAATAAGGTAGGGTGTCTGTGAGTTATTTATACCTTATGGGAGGGCAATTTAATTAAATTGCTCTTCTTCTAACATGTACTTGAGCTCAGTCTCAGGAGGAGTTTAATGCCTGTAACTAGAAATGTAAGAAAGTAATTTTGAAAGGTGGGCAGTTGTGCAAAGGGCAGACGTGCCCTGGGGAGCTGCATTGAGAGGCTGTAGCAATGGGAGAGCATTGGACCCTGGGAGGCAAAATCCAGAGAAAAGATGAGAAAGGGAGAGGGTGTGACAGAAGATGGAGAAGAGGGTGGGAGGGAGACAGGCAGGCAAAGCCCACACCTGTCAGGTCCCCCCATTTCCAACAGTCATATCTGAGAGGTGTGTGTGTGTGTGTGTGTGTGTGTGTGTGTGTGTGTGTGTGTGTGTGTGTGTGTGTTGGTTTAGAGGTTGTGGGAACCTGAAAATTTTAAAGCTTCCTGCTGGATAAAGTCTGTCAGGCACTTTACCCTCCCACAAAGTAAACAGAAAGGTTTATGAGGAGGAGGAGATGCAATATACTGCCAAGGAAGACCTCACTGCCAGACACCCGCACTCCCAAGTCACTCCCCAGCTGCCAACTGTGAAAGGAGGATTTTAAATTGCGATTTGACTTTCCTGGCCTCCTGCGATTTTATTAACCCCCTGTAGCAACGGTGTCCATTTGTGAGCCATTCTATTTTATTGGAAGGAGCATGTAACTATACTGTGGCCCACAGGCAGGGACTAGACACTAAAAGAATACCTCTGAAACTTTGCTGATTGGCAAACATGATCATTCTAGGAGGGAAGCTGGGTCATATTTCTTCCCTGCTTATTATTTTGGTAGTTTCCAGTTCCCTAGAAAGTCAGAGCTATAGTTCTTTGTATGCTCATAAGTTCATCGTTCCAGATATATCTACACCCTCATAAGAGAAAATGCTCTCCCTTCTTTTCCTTCTTCTTCCTAGAAGTATCAGGCTGTCCATGGAGCCTCAGGTGGAGTGAGAACAGTATAAGCCCCAAGTTGCTAACCAACTGGGCATGTTTCCTGGCCCCTCAGTTCCTTGATCTTCTGGAATATGGAAGGAATGATAGCACTTTCCTATTAGAATGTGATAGTTTCTAACATTATAACAGAGTTCCCCTGAGGTAATGATGAATATTAAACAGTAGAGTTTGATGAATTAAGAATAATCTTTAGTCCAGACTCTGATGGCTTAACATGAGACATTATCACCTCCTCTTTGTCACGCTGGATACCAAGTACATGATTGTCAACATAGCACCACTGGACCAGGCATGCATCTGATCTCTGTTACCTTCAAAAAGGTTTGCCCTCTTTTCTTTCAATTGGATCGTTTATGTATTTACATTTCAAGTGTTACTCCCTTTCCTGGTCTCTTCCTCTCCCATTCCCCCTTTCCCTGCTTCTATGATGATGCTCCCACTCCCACCCACCCACTTCCACCTCAACACCCTGGCATTCCACTATACTGGGCAAAAGAACCTTCACAGGACCAAGGGCTTCTCCTCCTATTGATGCCAGACAATGCCATCCTCTGCTACATATGCAGCTGGAGCCATGAGTCCCCTCCATATGCACTCTTTGGTTGTCGGTTTAGTCCCTTGGAGCTCTGGGGGGGTCTGGTTGGTTGATACTGTTGTTCTTCCCATGGGGTTGCAAACCACTCCAGATCCTTCAGTCCTTTCTTTAACTCCTCCATTGGGGTTCCAGTGCACAATCTGATGGTTGGCCTCAAGCATCCTCATCTGTATCAGTAACGTTCTGGCAGAGCCTCTCAGGAGACATCCATATCAGGTTCCTGTCAGCAAGCACTTCTTGGCACCAGCAATAGTGACTGGATTTGGTGACTGCATATGGGATGGGTTCCCAGGTGGGGCAGTCTCTGAATGGCCTTTCCGTCAGTCTCTGCTCCACTCATTGTCCCTGTATTTCCTCTCATGAATATGTTGTTCCCCCTTCTAAGAAGGACTGGAGCATCCACATTTTGGTCTTCCTTCTTCTTGAGCTTCATATGGTATGTGAATTGTATCTTGGGTATTCCAAGCTTTAGGGTTAATATCCACTTATCAGTGAGTGCATACATGTGTACTTTGTGCTCATGCTGTGCTTTGATCCTAAAAGGACTGGACTTGAAATGAGCTAATGATTTTTAGACTCCTGAAAACACAGGTTTCATGTCTACTATGGCTCTAATTTTTAGTCAAGTGTCAGTCCCCTGCACATGTGTTCAAAAAGTATTTATAATATAAAGGAGACAGCTTTAGAAAGTAAATACAGCAAAAACTCCATGAAAGGGCACATACTTTAGACTATAGGGGCAACATACACTGGATCTGGTGGGTGAGTTTATTTAAACACACACACACACACACACACACACACACACACACACACACACACAATTGGGAGTGTAGTGTAGTGGGCCTGGGAGAAGTTCATTAGGGGGAATAAGATCAAAACACATTGTACCAAAATTTCAAAAACCTTATTGATAGACGATGTGATTCATCCTTTAGAGGATATAAATCCTTTTAAGACTTTGACACACATTACCAAATTATTGCAAAATAGCTACATCATGCCTTGTAGCAGCTGTGTGTTAGACAGGTGTTAAATGGCCAGGTGTTAAAAAGTTCTAAATTCTAGGGAATTAGCCGAGTCCTTCATTCCTCTCCAAGCTCAATCGCATGCTGTCTGCATGTAATATGTAGTTATTCAAATCATTGTCAACTTATGGATTAAGAACTAGTTATCTCCGTGTAAGCTTTACAATATTTTATTTATTAATAATTTAGCTTTATTCTGTGTGGTATCTATCTAAATCCTTATGTGAGAGTATGTTTGATGGGACAGATAGCAATGATGCAGACAACCACATTAAAAAATTATATGGTTAAGATGCTCACAGATTTCCTGGGAAATTTTTATTTTATTTTTTTTTATTATCTTGAGTATTTCTTATATACATTTCAAGTGTTATTCCCTTTCCCGGTTTCCGGACAGACATCACCCTCCCCCCTCCCCTTCCTTGTGGGTGTTCCCCTCCCAAACCTCCCCCCATTGCCACCCTCCCCGCATAGTCTAGTTCACTGGGGGTTCAGTCTTAGCAGGACCCAGGGCTTCCCCTTCCACTGGTGCTCTTACTAGGATATTCATTGCTACCTATGGGGACAGAGTCCAGGGTCAGTCCATGTATAGTCTTTAGGTAGTGGCTTAGTCCCTGGAAGCTCTGGTTGCTTGACATTGTTGTACTTTTGGGGTCTCGAGCCCCTTCAAGCTCTTCCAGTTCTTTCTCTGATTCCTTCAACGGGGGACCTATTCTCATTTCAGTGGTTTGCTGCTGGCATTCGCCTCTGTATTTGCTGTATTCTGGCTGTATCTCTCAGGAGCGATCTACATCCGGCTCCTGTTGGTCTGCACTTCTTTGCTTCGCCCATCTTGTCTAATTGGGTGGCTGTATATGTATGGGCCACCTGTGGGGCAGGCTCTGAATGGGTGTTCCTTCAGTCTCTGTTTTAATCTTTGCCTCTCCCTTCCCTGCCAAGGGTATTCTTTTTCCTCATTTAAAGAAGGAGTGAAGCATTCACATTTTGATCATCCGTCTTGAGTTTCCTTTGTTCTAGGGATCTAGGGTAATTCAAGCATTTGGGCTAATAGCCACTTATCAATGAGTGCATACCATGTATGTCTTTCTGTGAGTGGGTTAGCTCACTCAGGATGATATTTTCCAGTTCCAACCATTTGCCTACGAATTTCATAAACTCGTTGTTTTTGATAGCTGAGTAATATTCCATTGTGTAGATGTACCACATTTTCTGTATCCATTCCTCTGTTGAAGAGCATCTGGGTTCTTTCCAGTTTCTGGCTATTATAAATAAGGCTGCGATGAACATAGTGGAGCACGTGTCTCTTTTATATGTTGAGGCATCTTTTGGGTATATGCCCAAGAGAGGTATGGCTGGATCCTCAGGCAGTTCAATGTTCCTGGGAAATTTTTATTTCCATCATTATCTGTCTCATGGGTATTTTGTCACATAAAATTGGTTATTTCCTATGTCTCATAACGCACCCTTTCTGCCTTTTTCAGGGCTCAACTCCAGTGCCTCCACTCACCTAAGCTGCGCTATCTGTGACTCTTTTTTTTCCCTCCTATTGCTTTTTCTACTTCGTGGCCTCCTTGAGAATGAGGTTAGAGCTGTTATTCTCTGACATCTCTGTTCTCCAGTGTCATATGTGGTGACCTCTGTAGAAGGCCCTTGCCGATTGGAAGATTCAATTCATTCAGCTTCACTCAAAGGAGTTCAGATTTGATGAAGGAAAGTAGTCACTCCACAGCAAGCTCACAAGATGCCAGCCACCCCTTTTGCAAGCCATGTTATTTGACAGGCTAACAGTAATTCAACATTATATACACTTGATGAACACAAATCAAACAGTTTTGGATTTCTGTTACCTGTGATCATGAGCTAGGGGAGGAAAAAGGGTAACATCTCATTCTTTGGGGCCCATGACTCCCTTAGGCCTACCCATTTAAGCATTTCAGAATGGAGCATAGGGCAAAAAGCTGTCCAAATCAATACTTGTACTGAATCAATGTCTTTTAAGTGTTAGCTTATGATCAGAGCAAAGAGACGTTAATTAGACTTGATTTTGCCTAGTATATTTAATAGTGACGTTGGGACTGGGGTTGGTTTTCTGAGATTAATTTGAGGGGCACAGGAAAAGTTAAGACCAAAGGCTCTGGAGTTTGACTGCCCTCCACACACATCCTCAGAGCACAGGATGGATTCAAGGCCACGTCTGAGATGCAAAGGTCACAGCAACTCCTAGCATGCTGAGAACTCTACCTAAACTCTAGATTATAATAAATCCACAAAAATAAGCTGTGGAGATCTACACGCAACAAAGAATATAAGTTTCTCGTCTATAGTATCTAGAATTATTACAATGATTGAACTTTCAGCCTAATAGTTGGCTCTTCAATCATCAATTATTTCCGTCAATGAAACAGCCATGAGGCAGGTAGAAGAAGAAGAAGTTACTATTACAGAATTTAAAGGCACATTAGAAGATAGATTCACAACAAGATAAGATCCAGTTATTTAAACTTCAAAGAGCACAAAGACATAGTTGTTCGGCTCACCTCTGCTCTGCTGTTCACACGAGACCTTGTATTGACTCTGTCTTCTGCCTCATTCCCCTGTTTAATTGCAATCTCTTAAATTTAAGATCTCTTGCCTTTTACAAACCTGGCCTCTTAGTCTTATCTTAAAAGTAAAATCATCCTGCCCATTGTCTCTTAGCAGACATTTCTATAAACAAAAGGCGGTAACAACTGTTCTCCTGTAATTTGTCATCTAGGATCACTGGAAACAAGTAGAAGAGTCTTACAGGGATAAGACAATGCCTAGGTGACCATTGTGTGGCAAGCTTGAGGCATCCAAAGGGCTCGTGTTAAGTCTCTGTGGTTTTCTTGAGGTGTCTTTCAGAAAAAGGAAGGCCCTGGTCTTTCTGAGAGTTCTACAGAGAGATGAGCAGACATGGGTTGGTTGGGGAAAAAAACATCAGTGCAATTGTCATGCTGTTTTCATATGAGTAAAGTAAGAGCAACAATTATAAAATTACCTCAGTCTTATCAAGGAGCTTGGTTGACATTGTTATAGTCTGCCTTCACAGCAAAGAAGATTCTCAGTGGTGAGAAACTTATACTCTAAAATGCTGAAGTATCTTCCTAAACCTAGAGTGTCCTGCATGTGTCTAGTACAATACTCAGGCACACACACACAAACATAAAATAAATAAATATATATTTCTCAAAACCAGTGCCATCCATCATTCTCCATGGCTTCTTCATTTGCTACACCATGCACACAGGACAATGTTGCCAACACTGTGTGATAGAATTAAATCAATCATTACAGCGTAACCAAGAACATGTGAGCAGGTACTGTTACTCTTTGTGCTCATATACTGGGGTAGTTCAGTTCCTTAAAATGACCATCATTTGCTGAGAACAAGCCACCAGGTTATCTGAAAACAGAGATGAACAAAGCAAGCGCTATTTTATTCCATGCACATTCTCACAGATATTAAGGACTGTAAAACTCTTAATTCAGCAGATTTTATTATACTGAACCGAATCCTCCATACACATCCATTCAACAATTAATTAGCATAGGAGAATCTACCATGTGTCTGAGCCTACACTAGGGATAAAGCACTAAAGCAGATATGTCCTTTGCCCCCATTCCTATACAGAAAACCAACGAAAAATCAATTTCTCATATTTTTAAGCTATGCAGGAAAATCACAGTGGCATTTAATTTACCTTGCATGCCCCTTTAATATTAAAGTGCATTACATATTCATGTAATTGTTTGCCCTTTATGTTAAAAGGTACAGCTAAGTTCATTTCCCTCTTAGTAGTTATAAATATGTCTTGTTTTCCTGGGAAGCAAGAAATTAAATGGTTGAGCTCTGTGCACTCTGCAAATTCACCTCCCAAATTATCAGATGCCATAAAATTTCTGTTCCACCCTGTTTCACTGATTTCTTCCTTAGGAAAAAGTGGGAAATTAGATTTTATGGAATTGAACTACCTTAATAGTTAAAAAGCATTTGGAGTTGACCTACCATATTCTTGCAGCTAGCATTCCCACACAAGTCATAAGTTGTAAACAGCATTTATTACTTAGGTCATGCGCAAAGTCAGAGAGTAGTACTTTAAGTAGTTAAAGATGAAAACTTGTGCAGGAAAAGGGTTCTATCTGACTTTGAGGTGAGACTTTGCTACAGCAGTAATAGATTAGCTTCTTGTTTCTCACATCAGACTGCAAGCAGCTAAGAACGGGATGCAGAGGGAAAAGGCTGCATATAGGCACACATATGTTAAGAGAAAGCAAGATGCTAATTATCTCACACTGACAATGTTAACAGGCAAGGAGCGGCTACTGTATAAGATCTGGACTTTGGGTCCTTCTCAACAAGTTGTGAGGTAGCAGCACCGGGTGAAACCTACAGTAAACTAAAAGGGTTACCTAAAAAGATTTTTATTCTTGAAACAAATTAGCAGCAGGGTGTCCACTGGAAGGAACCATTTGGAAGAAACTAAGTAACTACTTGCCAAGAACCCATAAGACAGTCAAACTTTGGGGTTGGATTTCTCAGTTAGAACAGCATCTACATCTTCCCACTCAAGTATTAGCAGAACCCATTTCTCTCACAGTGTGGCCTTGCTTGGATGTGACATTGAGAACCCTTTCTCTACAAACCACATGTTCTCCACACAAGAGAGGCTTTTGGTGCAATGGAAACATCAAGAGGAAAAAAAACAAGCTAAGTCTGGACCACTCAGA
This sequence comes from Rattus norvegicus, assembly GCF_021556685.1. Taxonomy (NCBI): domain Eukaryota; kingdom Metazoa; phylum Chordata; class Mammalia; order Rodentia; family Muridae; genus Rattus; species Rattus norvegicus. The sequence continues at coordinate 22,215,830 of NC_141551.1, read as the reverse complement.
AAAAATGGAAAAAGGTATATTATTACTTGTGTATATCTTAAGTTTGATTACACCATTCATTCCCCTTATAACTCTTTCTTCTCTTTCACAGTCCATTTACTACTTTTCTCTAGGTCCTACACACACACACACACATGCACACACACACACACACGCACACACGCACACGTGCATGCACACACGGTCACACGCACGTGCACATGCACATACACCTAAGTGGGAGTGCTTATACACATACCTATTTAAATCTACATTCCTGTATAGTATAAACCATATTTACCTTATTTAACTAAATAATATCCAGTTCTATCCAGTATTTTGAAAATATGAGGAGACCTGTGTGTGTGTGTGTGTGTGTGTGTGTGTGCATGTGTTTTTATTTATCTGTTGATGAACATCTACCTTTCTTAGCAATGATGATTAGTGTAACGATAAATTTGACTGGAAAGAACCTAAATATACTGACTTCAAATCTTTTAGGTATATATCTAAGAATAATGTCTTATAGAAAATTTTAATCCCTATTCAGGGTTTCTATCCATCCTTAATCATTTAGTTTCTGGGTAAAAGACGTGTACAACCTTTATTGTTTATAATAAGCCTTAAACAGCAAAAGAACTGGGCAGATATCTACCCTCTAAGCTATTAGAATCGACTTTCATATTGATAACCCCGAGTTATTACTTACTATTTACTGTTTCATCTGAGCTGCTCTTAACTCTGGTTGGCCAGCCCTTAGGGCCATGCTTTCTTGACTCCTAACCCACAAAGTCCTTCAATTCCTTCTTTACCTTGCCTCTCTCCTGGTTTCTTAATAGCATTACAATCCACAGCAAAAGACCAAACCTCACTCGTAGCGTGGCTGTGTGGTATGACAAATCTAATTTTATTTTGTTGAGGGACTTCCACACTGATTTCCATAATAGTCATGCCAGTTTATTCTCCCACCAACAGTAAATAAGTGTGTCCCCTGTTCATCGTGTACTGGTTAGTTTTTATTGTCAATTTGATATTGAGCCACCTTGGATGAGAAGCCTCAGTATAGGGACTGCCTTGATCAGATTGGTCTGTGGTCACATTAGTAAGGCAGTGTCTTAATGGATGATTGATGCGAGCCCTCTGTGGGAAGCACCATATCAGGTTCAGTTGACAGTGTAAGCCTGGTACAGCCTTGGCCTCCTCTGAACCACACCTTCTTTGTGCTGACTCTGGGGAAACACTTCTCAAACGATTTTGCTTCAATGATGCTGGTCTCTTTTAAATCACAACTGATTCTTCACTTCAACTGACTCCTGTCAACTGTCCCAATGTAGCAAAGATTTCACTTTCATGTTTCTGGTCTCATGTTAATTACAGACAATTTTTCATAACCAGCGGACTGGAAATACAAATTCCGAATTCAAAACACCACATAAACAGTACCTATTAAGAGTCTTTGCTTCCCTCCAAAACTTCACCACCCAGGCCACCATCATCAGCATTCTCTCTTCCAAGCTTTCAGGAATCTTTAAACATTCCCATTTTCCTAACTCACACAACTGCCCATTAAACACAGAGCAGTCAATGGCTTTCTTAGACCAAAGTTCCAAAATCCTTCCGTAATGGAAATATCTATCATGGAAATATCCCACAATCCTGGTATCAATTTCTGTCTTAGGGTTTCAGAATCAACTTGGGTGTGTGCAGGACAGGGGCTGTATTTCATTTTACACTGTCAGTTGACAGTGCTTCACTAAGGAAAGTCAGGGCAGGAGCTCAAACAGGGTCGGAACACAAGCAAAGGCCACAAAGCGATGACGCTTGCTTGATTATTCAGTCTGTTTATTACACACCTGAGGACCACCTGCCCAGGTTGACATCACCCACATTAGGCTAAGCCTTCCCATATTAATCCCTAATTAGGAAAATATTCCTAGAGACGTGTCTACAGGCCAGTTTTTTGGTGTCATTTTCTCAACTGTGGGTTTCTCTTCTCAGATAGAACTAGCTTGGGTCAAGTTGGCAAAACAAACAAACAAACAAAAAACAAATAAAAAAATCAATACAACCAGGACATCCCATGTTGTTTTTAGTCATGGTTTCTATTTATTACTACAACAGAGAAAAAGTACCTAAGTATCTTTGCCAGTGTCTGCTGTCCTTTGTGTCTGCTGTTGACAGACATTCTGTAAAACAGAATTTGAAAGCAAGTTGATTCTTTCTCTGCTGGCTAAGAAAGCTATCTGTGCATATTTTCAAATATTTATTGGTTATTTGTATATCTTTCTTCAGGAACTGCCTATTCATCCCATTAGGTCATTTATAAGTTGGATGATTTGGTTTGAGGTTATTTAATTTTTGTGGTTCTCTATATACTCTAAATATTAATTCCTTGTTGGGTGCACAATTGACAAAAGGTATTTTGTTGTTGTTGTTGTTGTTGTTGTCTGATTCTTTTCTTTCTTTCTTTCTTTAACTTTTCCTGGTTCCTTGTGAACTTCACATCAAGCATCCCGATCTCACTCATCTTCCCCTACCCTCACACCTGTTCTCCACCCTTGCAACCTTTCCTTCAACAGAGAAAAGAAAAACTTGTTGTGGACGTTGTTGCGTATAGAGTGTGCCCCACAGTAAGCCCTTTTGTCCACACTTCTTTGCTTTAATATGCTCATTTCAGTGACTCTTTGGTGTCGTATGAGGCCTCTGGCTTCTGCTACTCCATCAATGCTGGAAACTCATTGGGACTCCTCTCGTTATTGCCCTGTGTCACAGAGATCCTATAGTTTTGAATGTGAGACTGTCCGTTTTACGGAGACCAACAGTTCATCAATGGAGAAGACGGAAAGGTATGCAAATTCAAAGTCCTGGATCTTGGCCTGAGAGGTATCTGAACTGATCCAGCCACTGGATCTCTAGCTCTGTCTACTCACAACCCCTGCAACCACAACAAGCTCTACCGTGCTGCCCAGGCAAGGTACAGAGCCCATTCGTGTTGCCGCTGGTGAGGGACATGGCCCGTTCTCTCACTCTGAAGAACCTAGGTCCCACCCTCTCAGCTGCCGTATGTGTTAAGGATCAGTGGAGTGGAGGAGGGCATTCTCCCTCATCTGCACCACTGTACAGTAGACAAGAACAGGGCATATTTTCCTGTACCTATGCCCTTTGGACCAGTTCTACTGTGCTGCCCAGGTGAACTTCAGGGTCCATACTGGATGCTGCATCTTTTGAGGGCAGGATCAGTTCTGCTCTCGTGGCCCCAGCGCCAGGCCTCCTGCTTGCTGCCTGCTACAGTGGGGAGAGGAGAGGGGGGCATCCTTCCCTTGTGCATGCCACTGCCTGGAGCTGAGTATTGGGGCCAACTCTCTCATGCTCATAACCTCAGGGCCAGCTCACCTGCAACTTCCGGAATTTGCAGCCCTACTCTCTTGAATACTGCTGCTGGCTAGGGGTGACTCAGCTCTCTTTCTCACATGTTTCCAGGCTTGTCTCTTCCTTGATGCTCAGGGAGCCAGTTTTGCATAGCCCTCAGACATGAACGTGGCTCCAGCAGGCAGCTCAGACAAGAGACTTCCACCTGGCCTTTGATGGTAACAGGCCCCCGGTGCTGTAGTGCATTGACCCAGACATGGCCCCCCAGTGGCAGCCCAGGCCAAGACCTCACCACACATGGTCCCAGGTGACATCACCATCATGAGCTACTCACATCAAGATGTTCCTCACTACCGTTAAGTCTCCAGTTCTACCTCTCTTCATTGTGCCCACATCCTTCTGTTTCTTACTTCTCTTCCATTTTTGCACCACTTACTTGATCTTCTTAGTGGTGCCTGGGATCTCTGGATGTCTGGGGTAGTCTCAGGAGTGGTCCCAGGGGTGGTCTCAGGAGTGGTCCCAGGAGTGGTCTCAGGAGTGCTATCCCCTGCTAGTGCATTACAGCAGGGGTCATCTGCTCCTTCCCGCAGGCCTATGTGATGCCCAACTCATCTCAGGATACTTCCCTGTCCAGGACCCATGGCACTTGGCTAGTGGTCTTCTTGGGCTCCCTTCTCACCCAGGCCAGCCACAGTGGCCCTGTGTGAGTGAGGGTCATCTGTCTCAGGATCACACCCACCCAGGGCCTGCAGTCCCAGATGGGGCTCTTCTTGTCCCCTGCTCATTCCCACCCTGTGAGTCAATCTAGGAGTACGTGGAACTAAACTGGTAGCCATCGTAGGCCTTTTTTCAGGGAGTGTTAGGCTAGTAATCATTCAGATGGTCATGCCTGATGTAATTATTAAACCTCAAATAGGGTTTTCTACCCTGCCTTTGATCAGTTCCCAGATAAAAGGCATACAACTTTTATATTTATAATAAGCCTTAATCAGCATTAGAGCTGGGCAGTTGTCTGCTCTCTGTGCTATTAGAATCCATTTCCCCATCATTAACCTCATTTTATAATTTGTCGTGCTCCATCTGGGAAGCTCTTAACTCCAACTAGCCAGGCCTCGTGGCTATGTTTTCATGATTCACCTACCCTATGACAGCTTCCTCCTTTCTCCACCTTCTTCTCCATTTCCATGGTTCTCCTTGGGCTCCAATAACAGGGAAACTCAAACCCTCCATACTGTGCCCAGCTAGTGGCTGTTGGCATCTTTATTTAACCAAAAGTGGACAACTTGGGGGGTGGGCAAAATTATATAGCCTTATTTGTTTGTGTATATGCAGATTCTCTCATCTCTGGAGGCAACCAGACCTTGGGGGTCAGTTAATACTACAATGCAAGCAAAAGACCAAACTTCAACACATGTCAGAGCACTGAGCATAGATCTAGCTTCTGTCTGCCACCTCCACATGTGACACAACAGCCATATCTGCAACTATAGGGGAGTGATTATTTACACTTCTGTGCAAAAGTTTTTAATTTCATGCAGTTTCATTTGACAATTCCAATGTTTATTTCATATGCTACTTTCCAGAAATCCCTTGTATATGCTCATGTTTTATTTATGGTTTACTTTAGCAGAGTCCAAGTTTCTCGTATTAGTTAGAGGTGTTCCATCTGTTTTGAATTGGATTTCGCGAAGGATGAGAGATGGACGTCTGGCTTCATGTCTCTGTGAGTAAAATATTTTTTTTTTGCAATTTGTTCGAAGAGGCTATCTTTTCAAAGTTTGATGTCTACATGCATCTGAAATTATTTCTGACTCCTCAATTGGGTTTCATTGGTCTGCATGTCTGATTTTTGTTTGTTTTTGCTAATACCACGTAGCTTGGTTTCTAATGCTCTGTAGCACAATTTGAGATTACACATTGTGATGCCTCTAGCCTTATACTCACTGCTTCAAACTCCTTTGGTTATTGGGGATCTTTTGTGCTTCCATATGGTCTTAAAATTATTTTTTCTAGTTCCACAAAGTATGTCTTTGGAACTTAGAGGGAGATTGACTCTATAGATAATTTTTGGCAACATAACATTTTTATAATATTAATTCTGACAACCCTTGGCCATGGAGGAATCTTCAGTCTACTATTGCCTTCTTTAGTTTCTTCCCAAAAGGTGTAATGCACCCCCAGACCTTAGCACAACTGATGCCATATTAGAGGTAACATTCTATTCAGCACATAAGCCCCAACCCCTAGTCAAATCGAGGCAAAGACCTAATCCATCAGAGACCTCCCCCATAGTTCCAGGAAAATGCCTAAATGCACTAACCTTTTGGCTTCTGTAACTTTGCTTCTTGATAAGTAAAATGAGACAACCTGGATGTGTGTGTGTGTGTGTGTGTGTGTGTGTGTGTGTGTGTGTGTGTGTCTTTAAGAATGGTATGTGGTGAGTGCTGCCGGGCTACCTTCAGAGCAAAGGTAAGTTGGTAAGTTTTAGTTGTCTAGAAAAATCTTAATTGATTAGTAGGGGTCAAAAATAAGGGAAGATGAGAAAGAGAGAGAGAGAGAGAGAGAGAGAGAGAGAGAGAGGAGAAAAAGAAGAAAGAAAGAGAGGGAGGAAGAGGGGGAGGAAGAAAGATAGGAAGGGAGGGAGGAAGAAAGGGAGGGAGGAAGGAAGGGAGGAAGGAAGGAAGAAAGGGAGGGAGGGAGGAAGGAAGGAAGGAAGGTTAGTTTTCTTTTTCCTGCACAAATGCTTCTGAAAAACAAAACCATTTGTAAGTCCAGGCCCTGTAGTTGACGGTATATTCAAACATGTTCCATGAGCTGTGTGCTCTAAGGCAAGTTATTTGTCCTTTCTTCTCATTTTCTTCTGTAAAACTAAGGCATTAACTACACAGCACTCCCTGGAACAGAGGAAGAGCAACACACTTAGTGACTTGAAACATTTGGAAGTGAGTAGCAGAGTCAGTGTGTAGGCTTACACACTTCACTTATGAAAGGAGATTTTAAACACACTGTTACCTTTGAAATATTACTAAAGCTAATTCCAGTCCCAATGTTTTCTCTCTTTGAAAGTTACATTGTAAACAGAAGAAACAGTTTTTGAAAAGAAAAATAGCATGGTGTCGTGGTGGGTGACTTAATCTTGTACTCGGAAACTGGAAGTACAAGGATCTAAGGTTAAAGGTCACCACAGACCTGTTTAAAACCATCCAGATCAAATTAACTGAATTTCTAGAGGAGGAAAATTGAATGAGAGGCATGATATTACTTCTGTGTACTTATGTCAAGAAGGCTACCTCTTTTGTTTATGTTCTTATTTTTCAAAAGAAATTAGGAAGTGGAAATTTTCAAAGGAAAATGGGACTTTTATTTCACACTATTTTCCCTCTGTCAGTATTAAAAAGATAAGACAAATTCAGTAAACACACATGCGTTGACTGCATTTAACAAAGGCAGGAGTCAGAACTCTGTGCCACCCTTTCCTGGGCAGTAAGCTCCTCCTTTGACACTGGGCTTTAAGTTTTCCCTTCCACAGCATGGAGTTCCTTATTTCTGTGGGATTCAATGTTTTAGCACTCCACTTTCAATCTGGCTGCGTCAAGATATAAAAACCAATGGAGTGACAAAACTCAGTGCGGATTCTGTGTCAGCAAGTCTTGGCTACGTGAGAGCGGGGCCTTTGTGCTGGATAAAACAGGCCTTCCACACTGCCACTCTGTAGCCTCAGGCAATTTCATTTAAGGCATCTGGAGCTTTCATTCTCAGCTGACAGAAATAAGGATTAAAGTTTTCTTTTGTCAGAAATCCTGAAGATTAGAAGGACATGCTAAGAGCCTGGAGTCACACTCCAGCACCGTGTGTGGCCTGAAGGATGCAGCGCCTAGAAGGGTCTGTCATTGCTAAGGAACAGTAAGATGCACACACATCCTTTGACACATACATTCTGCTTCTAGACATGTATCCTATAGCAAGATAGACGTTAAAAGACGTTCGTTGCAACCTTAAATATAACAACAATAACAAAAATAATTAAACTGAGGACAGGAAGAAAATGCTAAGAAAAATTATGCAAAGGCAATGGTAAGAAATTTTAAAACATGCTAAGTAAAAATAAATTAAATTAAATTTGCCAGGTTGGATGTTTAACCCATTTACAAGTAAACAGAACATTAAGAATATAAGTACATATGTGTAAATATAAATAAAATTGTTAGTAACTACTGCTGATGGGAGAAAAATAAGGATAATATCAGCATGAATTACATACACTCTGCAACCTTTACATTTTCATTATAAAGATAGATTATTTGCATACTAAATAAAGTATACAGAATGCCTCCTATATAATGGATAATAAATGTTTGCTTGTACTTATGTATCCTGTGCATAGAGTTAAATTTTTATTGTAGTTTTCCTGTTTTCTGTATCAGCACAACTTCTTGCACACTTTTAGGAAACAAATATTGTTCCAAGACCATGACTCACATCCCATCAGAAGGCTCTTCCAGAGACCTTCAGCCCTGGCAATTCCTTTATGACCTGCAGTAAAGGTCTCCCGGACCAGAACTAAGGAATAAATAGAGGTTAGTGCAAACACATAAAATCAAGGCAAGGGAGTCTCCCACACCTCTGTTTACACTGCCATTTGTCTCCCTATTAAAATGCAATAAAGACCATAAAATGAAATAGGCTGTGAAGAATGAAAGATCCCTTATTCATAAAAAATGGTTCAAATGAGAAAAGTCCTTTAATGGAGATGAGACAGCTACCAGGCCAGGGAGTGGGACAGAGACACATAAAACCTTTAAGACAATTCATTAACCACAAATTATTGCAGGCAACTGAACTCAAGGTCTGTTTCCCTAAAACATGCGTGTATTCCAACTATCAAAGGGATAGATGGTCTCCATGTATCTGCTGCAAAGAAAGAAGAAAAAGCTGGTTCTTTGGATTTGGGATCTTCCCAACTGGTCAGTGAGTCGTCAGAAGAAACATGACCTTCAGTGGAAAGGAGGAGGACATTAGAGGGCAGGATCAGAGCCAACCCACTCATACTTCTGACCACTTTCCAGAACTGGAGCTGAAAAAAAATGATCCCTGGCATCATTGACCAGACTGGAAGAATTGTCCTTTGCCCTAATTCTTGCACCATTTAAATCTACATCTCTCAAGGTGTGCCTGCAGTAGACCTCCAGCAAGCCTCCATACCTAACTTCACACAGGTTCTCTTTATTCCTGTCAGCATCTGTCTCTCAGTAAGACACAAGTGAGCTGGTCCATGTTCTTACTACTGCCATCTCTTAGAGTTACCTGTCAGCTTTGTGACTGACCAGCCTGCTCCAGAGACACCTCAGCTTATCCCTTCTAGACAAGTCTAGGGGTTCTGGATGCATTTGCTCTCTCTGCTGTTCAGGATGGCTGCAGACCTAAAGCAATGACTTAAAGCCTTCATTCTTGAAATGTAACATAAGTTAGACAGGTTCTTCTTGACGGAGTAACATGCCTGTGACTTTGACCTGAGGTAAAGAAGACAGATATAAATGAAGGCAGTGACATCAGGGCTTTCATGACACTTTTCAGTGTCTTCTGGGCCTAAGGAAGAAATCAACACCTTTAAGTAAAAGCAGGCTTAAGTGCTTGGTGCACTTTTATTTATTATGATTTATTTTTTAATAAAAAATAAAGATGCTCTAAAACTTACCAACTTAGAGTGTAAATTTATATACATATACACACATACACATATATACATACATATATAGGTACATGTATACATATGTACGTGTATGTATACATGTATGCACACACACACGCGCGCACACACACACACACACACACACACACACACACACACACACACACACATATATGCATGCAGGAAGCCACAGAGCTAATCCAAAGCCTTTAACTGGACCATGAGTAATGGCGGTTGTGGTGTACTACCAGCGACTACCAGTGTATTTAATGGTGTTGAGTAACACATCTCAAAATGGTTCCTATGAAAAATTTTATGTTACATACTTTTTATAGTAACATTTTAAGCTGGTGTTTCAACTAAATTTTTTTCACTAGTTAACATCTCAAGAAGTATTGTTCATTGATTTGCATTTTGTCCTGGTTCTTTCAAGACAGGGGTTGTCTGAGTAGCTAAAGATATCCTAAATTCACTCTGTAGACTAGGCTGACCTTGAACTCACAAAATCCTCCTGCCTTTGGCTCCCTAGTTCTAGGATTAATGGCATACCAGTCATTGGATTTTAATAGACCCTGAAGCTCTGTGTTCTCCATATAATAGATTATAAATACTCTTCTTTCTTCTCTGTATTCATCCTTATTGCCTACAAAGTTTTTCATGTATTTACATGGATTACATGTGTATTTACATGTACAAATATTTTACATGTAAAACTATCACAATAATGATCTTTTTTTTAATATTCCCAATCCATATGATTAGAATTCTTGAGCAATAGAACACAGATAGCTTTTAGAACCCAAGAGAACCAAAACTTTTTGGATATTTTGCAAGGCATTTCAAAATATGTTTTGATGCTTATGGCTCCAGTTTTGAGGAGTAGTAGTCTATATGTACTATGAACTTATATACAAGCTATACAATTTTGTACCACAAACTATTCCTATTGATTTATTTCAGAAATACACCTACCAAATGTGAAATATACTGGCATTTACATATATTTCTAAGTCCAAAGAAATGAGGGAAGCATTGAAATGACTTCGTTTTGCAATCTTGAATAAATTTAAGAATCTGGTCATGGATTCTAATTGCTGCTAAAAAAGAGGCAACCAGCCAGTGTCTCACATTGGAAAACTCACTGACATTTACCAAGTCCCTTTGCCTCGTGTACTGGTCACTTTTCTTACTAGCCATGGTTCAAAAATAAGTTAAGAAAGGAAGAGTTTATTATGCCTTCCAATTCTAGAAGAAACAGTTCACAATAACAGGAAAGGTGAAATGGCAGAATCATGAGGCCACTTACACAATGTTTCCACACCCTAGAAGCAAAGAGAACAGCAAGTCAGACTGGAGAAGAAATCTCTCAGGCCAACCCACTGACCTAGTCAGTCCTCTAGTTAGTCCCACCTCTAAGTCTACCTCCAGCTGAAGGCCAAGCATTCAAATGCATGAGCGTGTAGAAGATATTTCATTTTAAAACCCAGTACCTGGATTTTATTAAACTGCTTGACCCAATACTAATCTATAAGGAAAGTATAAATATAAAAATAGTTTCAAAATTTGTTGAGTACCTCAAAGATACAGCTTACAAAATCTAGACTCTAAAGAATTATAGACAAATGCCTAGTTTCCTTCAATAATATATGTATTAATATTACAGAATAATTGCTCAATCTCCTTCAACAATGCAAGCATTAAAATTTTCAGATTTGATGGATTCAAATTGCTTCCAAGCTATATAACATTTATAAGACAACTGAAAATCACAACAATATTTTTGCTTATGACAATGCAATTGTTATTTTTAACATGTATTTTGGGAACATACATTGGAAATGTTTCCAAATTAAATAGTATGGCTTCTGAGATTTGCTTCATAAGAATTCTTTTTTATTATTATTATTAACTTGAGTATTTCTTATATACATTTTGAGTGTTATTCCCTTTCCCGGTTTCCGGACAAACATCCTCCTCCCCCCTCCCCTTCCCTATGGGTGTTCCACCCCCCCACCCTCCCCCCATTGCCGCCCTCCCCCCAACAATCATGTTCACTGGGGGTTCAGTCTTAGCAGGACCCAGGGCTTCCCCTTCCACTGGTGCTCTTACTAGGATATTCATTGCTACCTATGAGGTCAGAGTCCGGGGTCAGTCCATGTATAGTCTTTAGGTAGTGACTTAGTCCCTGGAAGCTCTGGTTGCTTGGCATTGTTGTTCATAAGGGGTCTCGAGCCCCTTCAAGCTCTTCCACTTCTTTCTCTGATTCCTTCAACAGGGGACCTATTCTCATTTCAGTGGTTTGCTGCTGGCATTCGCCTCTGTATTTGCTGTATTCTGGCTGTATCTCTCAGGAGCGATCTACATCCGGCTCCTGTCGGTCTGCACTTCTTTGCTTTGCCCATCTTGTCTAATTGGGTGGCTGTATATGAATGGGCCACATGTGGGGCAGGCTCTGAATGGGTGTTCCTTCAGTCTCTGTTTTAATCTTTGCCTCTCTCTTCCCTGCCAAGGGTATTCTTGTTCCCCTTTTAAAGAAGGAGTGAAGCATTCACATTTTGATCATCCGTCTTGAGTTTCATTTGTTCTAGGCATCTAGGGTAATTCAAGCATTTGGGCTAATAGCCACTTATCAATGAGTGCATACCATGTATGTCCTTCTGTGATTGGGTTAGCTCACTCAGGATGATATTTTCCAGTTCCAACCATTTGGCCACGACTTTCATAAAGTCATTGTTTTTGATAGCTGAGTAATATTCCATTGTGTAGATGTACCACATTTTCTGTATCCATTCCTCTGTTGAAGGGCATCTGGGTTCTTTACAGATTCTGGCTATTATAAATAAGGCTGCAATGAACATAGTGAAGCACGTGTCTTTTTTATATGTTGGGGCATCTTTTGGGTATATGCCCAAGAGAGGTATAGCTGGATCCTCAGGCAGTTCAATGTACAATTTTCTGAGGAACCTCCAGACTGATTTCCAGAATGGTTGTACCAGTCTGCAACCCCACCAACAATGGAGGAGTGTTCCTCTTTCTCCGCATCCTTGCCAGCATTTGCTGGCACCTGAGGCTTTGATCTTAGCCATTCTCACTGACATGAGGTGAAATCTCAGGGTTGTTTTGATTTGCATTTCCCTTATGACTAAAGATGTTGAACATTTCTTTAGGTGTTTCTCAGCCATTCAGCATTCCTCAGCTGTGAATTGTTTGTTTAGCTCTGAACCCCATTTTTAATAGGGTTATTTGTCTCCCTGCGGTCTAACTTCTTGAGTTCTTTGTATATTTTGGATATAAGGCCTCTATCTGTTGTAGGATTGGTAAAGATCTTTTCCCAATCTGTTGGTTGCCGATTTGTCCTAACCACAGTGTCCTTTGCCTTACAGAAGCTTTGCAGTTTTATGAGATCCCATTTGTCGATTCTTGATCTTAGAGCATAAGCCATTGGTGTTTTGTTCAGGAAATTTTTTCCAATGCCCATGTGTTCCAGATGCTTCCCTAGTTTTTCTTCTATTAGTTTGAGTGTGTCTGCTTTGATGTGGAGGTCCTTGATCCACTTGGACTTAAGCTTTGTACAGGGTGATAAGCATGGATCGATCTGCATTCTTCTACATGTTGACCTCCAGTTGAACCAGCACCATTTGCTGAAAATGCTATCTTTTTTCCATTGGATGGTTTTGGCTCCTTTGTCAAAAATCAAGTGCCCATAGGTGTGTGGGTTCATTTCTGGGTCTTCAATTCTATTCCATTGGTCTATTTGTCTGTCTCTGTACCAATATCATGCAGTTTTTATCACTATTGCTCTGTAATACTGCTTGAGTTCAGGGATAGTGATTCCCCCTGAAGTCCTTTTATTGTTGAGGATAGTTTTAACTATCCTGGGTTTTTTGTTATTCCAGATGAATTTGCAAATTGTTCTGTCTAACTCTTTGAAGAATTGGATTGGTATTTTGATGGGGATTGCATTGAATCTGTAGATTGCTTTTGGTAAAATGGCCATTTTTACTATATTAATCCTGCCAATCGATGAGCATGGGAGATCTTTCCATTTTCTGAGGTCTTCTTCAATTTCTTTCTTCAGTGTCTTGAAGTTCTTATTGTAGAAACCTTTTACTTGCTTGGTTAAAGTTACACCGAGGTACTTTATATTATATGGGTCTATTATGAAGGGTGTCGTTTCCCTAATTTCTTTCTCGGCTTGTTTCTCTTTTGTGTAGAGGAAAGCTACCGATTTATTTGAGTTAATTTTATACCCAGCCACTTTGCTGAAGTTGTTTATCAGCTTTAGCAGTTCTCTGGTGGAACTTTTTGGATCACTTAAATATACTATCATATCATCTGCAAATAGTGATATTTTGACTTCTTCTTTTCCGATCTGTATCCCCTTGATCTCCTTTTGTTGTCTGATTGCTCTGGCTAGAACTTCAAGAACTATATTGAATAAGTAGGGAGAGAGTGGGCAGCCTTGTCTAGTCCCTGATTTTAGTGGGATTGCTTCAAGTTTCTCTCCATTTAGTTTAATGTTAGCAACTGGTTTGCTGTATATGGCTTTTACTATGTTTAGGTATGGGCCTTGAATACCTATTCTTTCCAGGACTTTTATCATGAAGGGGTGTTGAATTTTGTCAAATGCTTTCTCAGCATCTAATGAAATGATCATGTGGTTCTGTTCTTTCAGTTTGTTTATATGATGGATCACGTTGATGGTTTTCCTTATATTAAACCATCCCTGCATGCCTGGGATGAAGCCTACTTGATCATGGTGGATGATTGTTTTGATGTGCTCTTGAATTCGGTTTGCCAGAATTTTATTGAGTATTTTTGCGTCGATATTCATAAGGGAAATTGGTCTGAAGTTCTCTTTCTTTGTTGGGTCTTTGTGTGGTTTAGGTATAAGAGTAATTGTGGCTTCATAGAAGGAATTCGGTAGGGCTCCATCTGTTTCAGTTTTGTGGAATAGTTTGGATAATATTGGTATAAGGTCTTCTATGAAGGTTTGATAGAATTCTGCACTAAACCCGTCTGGACCTGGGCTCTTTTTGGTTGGGAGACCTTTAATGACTGCTTCTATTTCCTTAGGAGTTATGGGGTTGTTTAACTGGTTTATCTGTTCCTGATTTAACTTCGATACCTGGTATCTGTCTAGGAAATTGTCCATTTCCTGAAAATTTTCAAGTTTTGTTGAATATAGGTTTTTATAGTAAGATCTGATGATTTTTTGAATTTCCTCTGAATCTGTAGTTATGTCTCCCTTTTCATTTCTGATTTTGTTAATTTGGACGCACTCTCTGTGTCCTCTTGTTAGTCTGGCTAAGGGTTTATCTATCTTGTTGATTTTCTCAAAGAACCAACTTTTGGTTCTGTTGATTCTTTCTATGGTCCTTTTTGTTTCTACTTGGTTGATTTCAGCTCTGAGTTTGATTATTTCCTGCCTTCTACTCCTCCTGGGCATATTTGCTTCTTTTTGTTCTAGAGCTTTGAGGTGTGCTGTCAAGCTGCTGACATATGCTCTTTCCTGTTTCTTTCTGCAGGCACTCAGCGTTATGAGTTTTCCTCTTAGCACAGCTTTCATTGTGTTCCATAAGTTTGGGTAGGTTGTACCTTCATTTTCATTAAATTCTAAAAAGTTTTTAATTTCTTTCTTTATTTCTTCCTTGACCAGGTTATCATTGAGTAGAGCATTGTTCAATTTCCACGTATATGTGGGCATTCTTCCCTTATTGTTATTGAAGACCAGTTTTAGGCCCTGGTGGTCTGATAGCACGCATGGGATTATTTCTATCTTTCTGTACCTGTTGAGGCCTGTTTTTTGACCAATTATATGGTCAATTTTGGAGAAAGTACCATGAGGAGCTGAGAAGAAGGTATATCCTTTTGCTTTAGGATAGAATGTTCTATAAATATCTGTTAAGTCCATTTGACTCATGACTTCTCTTAGTCTGTCTACGTCTCTGTTTAATTTCTGTTTCCATGATCTGTCCATTGATGAGAGTGGGGTGTTGAAATCTCCTACTATTATTGTGTGAGGTGCAATGTGTGTTTTGAGCTTTAGTAAGGTTTCTTTTATGTATGTAGGTGCCCTTGTATTTGGGGCATAGATATTTAGGATTGAGAGTTCATCTTGGTGGATTTTTCCTTTGATGAATATGAAGTGTCCTTCCTTATCTTTTTTGATGAATTTTAGTTGAAAATTGATTTTATTTGATATTAGAATGGCTACTCCAGCTTGCTTCTTCCGACCATTTGCTTGGAAAGTTGTTTTCCAGCCTTTCACTCTGAGGTAGTGTCTGTCTTTGTCTCTGAGGTGTGTTTCCTGTAGGCAGCAGAATGCAGGGTCCTTGTTGCGTATCCAGTTTGTTAATCTATGTCTTTTTATTGGGGAGTTGAGGCCATTGATGTTGAGAGATATTAAGGAATAGTGATTATTGCTTCCTGTTATATTCATATTTGGATGTGAGGTTATGTTTGTGTGCTTTTCTTCTCTTTGTTTTGTTGCCAAGATGATTAGTTTCTTGCTTCTTCTAGGGTATAGCTTGCCTCCTTATGTTGGGCTTTACCATTTATTATCCTTTGTAGTGCTGGATTTGTGTAAATTTGGTTTTGTCATGGAATATCTTGGTTTCTCCATCTATGTTAATTGAGAGTTTTGCAGGATACAGTAACCTGGGCTGGCATTTGTGTTCTCTTAGGGTCTGTATGACATCAGTCCAGGATCTTCTGGCCTTCATAGTTTCTGGTGAAAAGTCTCGTGTGATTCTGATAGGTCTGCCTTTATATGTTACTTGACCTTTTTCCCTTACTGCTTTTAATATCCTTTCTTTATTTTGTGCGTTTGGTGTTTTGACTATTATGTGACTGGAGGTGTTTCTTTTCTGGTCCAATCTATTTGGAGTTCTGTAGGCTTCTTGTATGCCTATGGGTATCTCTTCTTTTAGGTTAGGGAAGTTTTCTTCTATGATTTTGTTGAAGATATTTACTGGTCCTTTGAGCTGGGAGTCTTCACTCTCTTCTATACCTATTATCCTTAGGTTTGATCTTCTCATTGAGTCCTGGATTTCCTGTATCTTTTGGATCAGTAGCTTTTTCCGCTTTACATTATCTTTGACAGTTGAGTCGATGATTTCTATGGAAACTTCTGCTCCTGAGATTCTCCCTTCCATCTCTTGTATTCTGTTGGTGAAGCTCGTATCTACAGCTCCTTGTCTCTTCTTTTGGTTTTCTATATCCAGGGTTGTTTCCATGTGTTCTTTCTTGATTGCTTCTATTTCCATTTTTAATTCCTTCAACTGTTTGATTGTGTTTTCCTGGAATTCTTTCAGGGATTTTTGTGACTCCTCTCTATGGGCTTCTACTTGTTTATTTATGATCTCCTGGAATTCTTTCAGGGATTTTTGTGACTCCTGTCTATGGGCTTCTACTTGTTTATTTATGATTTCCTGGAATTCTTTCGGGGATTTTTGCGAGTCCTCTCTGTAGGCTTCTACTTGTTCTCTAAGGGAGTTCTTCACGTCTTTCTTGAAGTCCTCCAGCATCATGATCAAATATGATTTTGAAACTAGATCTTGCTTTTCTGGTGTGTTTGGATATTCCATGTTTGATTTGATGGTAGAATTGGGCTCCAATGGTGCCATGTAGTCTTGGTTTCTGTTGCTTGGGTTCCTGCGCTTGCCTCTTGCCATCAGATTATCTCTAATGTTACTTTGTTCTGCTATTTCTGACTGTGGCTAGACTGTCCTATAAGCCTGTGTGTCAGGAGTACTGTAGACCTGTTTTCCTGTTTTCTTTCAGCCAGTTATGGGGACAGAGTGTTCTGCTTTCGGTCGTGTAGTTTTTCCTATCTACAGGTCTTCAGCTGTTCCTGTGGGCCTGTGTCTTGAGTTCACCAGGCAGGTCAGTTACAGCAGAAAAGTTGGTCTTACCTGTGGTCCTGAGGCTCAAGTTCGCTTGCGGGATGCTGCCCTCGAGCTCTCTGCGGTGGCAGCAACCAGGACGATCTGCACCGCCGTTTCCGGGAGCTTCAGTGCACCAGGGTTCCAGATGCCGTTTGGTGTTTTCCTCTGGCATCCGAGATGTGTGCAGAGTGCATTCTCTTCTGGTTTCCCAGGCATGTCTGCCTCTCTGAAGGTTTAGCTCTCCCTCCCACGGGATTTGGGTGCAGAGAACTGTTTATCCGGTCTGTTCCTTCAGGTCCTGGCGGTGTCTCAGGGACAGGGGTCCTGCCACTCCTGGGCCCTCCCCCACGGGAACCCAGAGGTCTTATACAGTTTCCTCTTGGGCCAGGGATTTGGGCAGGGGTGGGCAGTGTTGGTGGTCTCTTCCGCTCTGCAGCCTCAGGAGTGCCCTCCTGACCAGGTGGTCAGGTCTCTCTCCCACGGGGTCTGGGAGCAGAGAGCTTCTGCGGGCCGGTATCCGCGGGTATCTCATAAGAATTCTTGATAAGGATAAGCTCAGAGGTAGGTAGAGGTATTCTTGAAGCTGTATTGGTCTGTGGTGTGCAATTTCTAAAGCTGAATTTGATGGACAGAGTGTGTTTCATTATTATTTTTATGTTTGCATCCTTTTGTGATTATATGGGTTGTTCTCCACTGTAGCTTGGTTTACAATGAAACTGCGTTAGAAGGTGGTAGGGCCTTCAAACCACAGTTGACCCATGAACTGATTGCTTTATTCATGGTAATGAGTTAGCTGTTGCTTCAGTGGAATGGAGCTGTTTTCTTCTCTTCCAATTTGAGGTTACTGTCTTCCCACCAGAAAACCCTAAGAAGCCAAGTGGCTGCTGACGTAGTCACAACATTCTTAGAATTCCGAGCTAAAGCAATGCTATTTCTTAATAGATTTCTCAGTCTTGAACAGCAACAAAAAAACCTAAGACATTACACAAAATTGAAATGTTCATACCATTTCATTGAGAGAAATAGTTTTTTATAGACAAGTTAATAGTTGTTTATTAAGAGAGGAACATTTAGAGAGTCTATGTTTTTATTTGGCGGTAAGTTTCACATTGCTTTATTCATTCCAGGTTTAGAAAATATACAAGATCTGATTCACAGTTGACACAATTTTCTAATCAGGTGTTCTGATTTGACATCACCTTGTATATAAATGCAAGAAGTAATATTTCTCTGACCACCTTCCTTGAATTGTAAAGGTATGATATCCAGAATACATATAGGTTGATGGCAAGTGGTTTTCATGATCGGGGGAAGCTGAGATCTAGAAAATAACCAATTTTACAACTAGATTTGCAAATTATTAATATTCCATATTGTAAAAGTACCTTCCTACATAAAGTCAGAATGTAAAATGTGTAAATTGTGAATAGAATTATGCGATAATAAGAACAAGCAGCATAGACGACAACAGGGAAGCCCAGTGAATCTCACAGACTATCCTCATCAGTCATACAATATTTATGGGTAGGAAACATAACATACTTAAGGGTTTAAAAAGTAAAATACGGGTTGGGGATTTAGCTCAGTGGTAGAGCGCTTGCCTATCAAGCGCAAGGCCCTGGGTTCGGTCTCCAGCGCCGAAAAAAAGAAAAGAAAAAAAAAGTAAAATATGCAGTTTTTTTTCCAAGATGAACAAACACACACACACACACACACACACACACACACACACACACACACACACACGAGAAAAAGCGAATGAAAGAGAACAAGAGAAAGAGATGAAGAGAAGGAAGGGGGAGAAAGAGAAGAGAAGGGAGAGAGAGGGAGGGAGGGAGAGAGGAAGGGAAGAAGGAAGAGAGAGAGAAAATATTAAGATAAAATATTCACATAGCACCCTTCCTGCACCCATCTTCCCTGCCTGCTGAGTCCTCTGCGGCCTGCCCACTGCCCTGAACAGGCTTCTATCTTCGCCTGATCCTGCAACCTCCCCACCACCTTCATCAGACCTACAGATTCATAAAGATGTAGACCTGCTGATACAGAATCTTACAGCCCAGAGGCATACCATACCAGGATCACTGAGGTTAGTCACCCTTCCAATACCTACTACAATAAGAACATTCAGGGACTAAAGCCATCTAGATGTCCAAAGGCCCACAAAAGAACACAATATGTCAATATTATACCTTCAGAGCAGTTATCCTGCACCATCAAGCCACAACTGAAAGACAAGAAAATGACCTTAAATTCAATCTTATAAAGATGATAGAGGACTTTGAAAAATAAATGAATAATTATATACAGGAGAATATAATTAAACAGGTGAAGGAAAAAATAAAACTGTTCAAAACCTAAAAATGGAAATAAGAACAATGAAGAAAGCACAAACTGAGGAGGTCCTAAAAATAGGAACCCTAGGGAAGAGAACAGGAACAACAGGTTGGTTTATAATGAAACTGTGTTAGAAGGCGGTAGGGCCTTCAAACCACAGTTGATATATGAACTGATTACTTTATTCATGGTAATGAGTTAGTTGTTGCTTGAGCAACAGAATACAGGAGAAGATACAATAGAACAAATTGGTACATCAGTCAAAGAAAATGGTAAATCTAAAATATTACTGACACAAAACATCTAGGAAATCGTGGATACCATGAAAATACCTAATCTAAGAATAATAGGAATAGAAGAAGGTAGAGAGTTCCAGCTTCAAGGATTTTAAAATATTCTCAACAAATTCATAGAAGAAAACTCTCCCAACCTAAAGAAAGAGATATATCTAAATATACAAGCTTGCAGAACAACAGTTAGAATGGACCAGAGAAGAAAATCCTCCCACCATATAATAATCAAAACATAAAATCTACAGAACAAAGAAAGAATATTAAAAGTGGCAAGGGAAAAAGTTTAGGTAACATTCAAAGGCAAATCTATTAGAATTACACCTGACTTCTCAACACAGACTGAAAAAGCTAGAAGGGTCTGGACAGATATCTTGCAACCTCTAAAAAACCACAAGTGCCAATCTAGACTACTACACCCAAAACTCTCAATGACCATAGATGAAGAAAACAAGGTGTTTCAAGTCAAATCCAAATTTAAAAATATCTATGCATAAATCCAGTCCTGAAGAAAATACATAAAGGAAAACTCAAAGCCAAGGATGATAGCTATATCCAAGAAAACACAGGAAATAAGTAATTCTATACCAGCAAAAACAGGGGAAGCACACACAAACACACATGCACACCAATAACACCAACATCAACATAATGGGAATTAATGATCATTGGTCATTAATATCTCTCAATATCGATGGACTCAATTCACCAATAAAAAGACACAGACTAACAGAATAAATGCAAAAATAGGATTCAATACAATAAAGACAACAAAACCAAGAGCTGGTTCTTTGAGAAAATCAATAAGATAGACAAACTCTTAGCCAAACTAACCAAAAGAGAGAAAGACAGTATTCAAATAAACAAAATCAGAAATAAAAAGGGAGACATAACAACAGATACTAAAAATATTCAAAGAATCATTAGGTCTTACTTCAAAGACTGTATTCCACAAAATTGGAAAATGTTAATGAAATGGTTTCTAGGCAGAAACCATTTACCAAAGTTAAGTCAAGACCAGGTAAACTATATAAACAGTCTTATAATCCTTAAAGAAATAGAAGTCTATTTCTAAAAGTCTCCCAACCAACAAAAGCCCAGAGACAGATAGCTTTATTGCATAATTCTACAAAAGTTTCAGAGAAGAGCTAATACAAATGCTCTCAAACTATTCCACAAAATAGAAGCATAAGAAACATAGCCAAACTCATCCTATGAAGGCACAGTTCAACCTGGTACCTAAACCAAACAAACACTCAATAAAGAGACTTTCAGAACAATTTCTCTTATAAACATTGGTACAAAAATACTTAAAACTTGCAAACTGAATCCAGGAACACTTAAACATCATTTACCACGTTCAAGTAGGCTTCATCTCAGGGTTGAAGGGGTGGTTCAACATATGAAAACCCATTAATGTAATCCACTATGTAAACAAACTGAGGAAAATCACATCATCATCTCATTAGATGCTGAAATTTTTTTGACAAAATCAAACACCCTACAGCTTAAAGAGACCAAGGACACGGGCACATACTTAAACACAATAAAAGCAATATGCAGAAAACCAAGGGCTAACATCAAATTAAATAGGGGGAAACTTAAAGCAATTCCACAAAAATCAGGGACAAGTCAAATCTGCCCACTCTCTCCTAGCTATGCAAAAATAATATTTGAAATCAAAGTTAGAGCAATAAGACAATGAAAAAAGACCAAGGGGATACAAATTGGAAAAGAAGAAGTTAAAGTATAGCTATTCACAGACGGCAAAATAGTACTTATAAGCAATCCCAAAATTCTATCAGAGAATTCTTCTACAGAGAATATCCTCAGCAAAGTGACTAGATAAAAAAAAAAAACAAAAGAATAAGTAGCCTTTGTTTATATAAATTATAAATGGGTCTAGAAAGAAATTAGAGAAACAATATTGTTTATAATAGACACAAATAATATAAAATATCTTAGTATAACTCAAACCAAGCAAGTCAAAGACCTATATGGCAAAAAGTTCAAATTATTGCGGAAAGAAATTGTAGAATATATCAGAAGATTGAAGGTTCTTCCATGATCATGAATCAGTAAGAATAACATAGTGAAAATGACAATCTTACCAAAAATACTCTACAGATTCAATGTAATTCTCATCAAAATCCTAACACAACTCTTTGAAGACCCTGAAAGATCAATTCTCATCTTTGTACAGGATAGCTAAAACAATCCAGCCTGAATAATAGAACTTCTAGACATATCACCATCCCTGACCTCAAGCTGTATTACAGAGAAAGAATGATAAAAACTGCATGGTATTGGTACTGAAACAGGCTCATTGATCAATGGAATCCAACTGAAGACCTTGAAATAAACCTACACACCTATAGACACTTTGACCAGAAGGCAAAACCATACAATGAAATAAAAGGAAACATCTTCAACAAATGGTGTTGGTCTAACTGGATGTCTCTTGGTAGAAGAATACAAATAGTTTGATATCTATCACCCTGCACAAAATTCAAGTCCAAGTGGATGACACAGTTCAAAGTAAAACCACATATACTAAATCTCATAGGACAGAAAATGGGAAATGACCTGGAACTCACTGGTACAGGAGACAAGTTCCTGAACAGAACACCAGTGGCTTGCGCTTTAAGATCAACAATTAATAAACAGGACTTCATGAAACTGAAAAGCCTCTGTAAGGCAAAGGACATGGTCAATAGGATAAAATGGCAGCCTAGAGATTAGGAAAAGATCTTCACCATCCCTACATCTGACAGAGAGATAATATCTAAAATTTACAAAACAAAAAAAAAAAACCTCAAAAACTTAGACACCAACAACCCAAATAACCCAATTAAAAATGAGGTACAGAGCTAAACAGAGAATTCTCAGCAGAGAAATCTCAAATGGCTGAGAAGCACTTAAAGAAATGTTAACATCCTTAGTCATCAGGGAAATGCAAATTAAAATGACCTTGAGAGTTCATCTTACACCAATCAGAATGGCTAAGAGGAAAAACTCAAGTGCTGGCAGGGAAGTGGAACAAGGGCAGCGCTCCTCCATTGCTGACAGGAATACAAACGTGTACAACCACTTTGAAAAGCAATTTGTCAATTTCTCAGTAAACTGAGAATGGTTCTAACTGAAGACACAGGTATAGGACTCTTGGGCATGTACCCAGAAAAGTCCCACTATACCACAGGGATACTTGCTCAACCATGTTCCTGATAGCTTTATTTGTAGCCCAGGCTGGAATCGAACTCGTGATCCTCCTGCCTCTGCCTCCTTCAGAAAATCCTACCAGCATGCGCCACCACAGCCGGCGATAGCTTTATTTGCAATAGCCAGAAAGTAGAAACGACCTAGATGATGTTCAACTGAAGAATGGATAAAGAAAATGTGGTACGTCTAAAAAATGGAATATTATTCAGCCATTAAAAACAAAAGCATAGTGAATATTGCTACCAGTGGATGGAAGTTGAGAATATTATCCTGGGTGAGATAGCATAGACTCAAAAGAGCGTACATGCCATGTACTGAACTCACTTATGAGTGGATATTAGCCATAAAGTACAGGACACTCACGTTCCACTCCACAGACCTAAAGGAGCTAAACAAGAGGCAAGGATGCTTGAATCTCACTTAGAAGAGGAGTTAAAATAGTCACAGGAGGTGGAGGGATTGGGGGAACTGGTTGGGAGGGTAGACAGGGAGGGGAATGAGGGAGTTCAGGATCAGTTGTGAGGAGAGGAGGATAAAGGGCCAAATGGCCATAATAATGGGTGGAAATCTGCAGCTGGTGTGTGTAGGGAGACACATCTTGATGATGTGCCAGAGGCCTGTGAAGGGGGAGGCTCCCAGGAATCAATGAGGGTAACCTTGGCTGAGACTCACAGCAGTGGGGATATGGAACCTGAGGCCACCTCCTGTAGCCAGGCAGGAACCTTATTGGAGCAATAAGGACACTAACCACCCATCAAACTTTCCATCCAAAATTTACACTGTCTGTAAGAAATTCAGGGACTGAGGATGGAACAGAGACGGAAGGAACGGTCAATCAATAACCAGGACAACCTAAGAGCCAATTCCAAACACTCTGTTATACTTACAGACAGGAGCCTGGCATGATTGTTCTCTGAGAGGCTCTACCCAGCAGCTGACTAAAACAGATGCAGAAACCCACAGCCAAACAGTGGCTGGAGCTCAAGGAGTCTTTTGTACGAGTTGAGGGAAGGACTGGGGGCCCCAAAGGGAATAGAAACTCCACAGGAAGACCAACAGAGTCAACTAAATTGGCCCCTTGGGGACTCTCACAGACTGAACCTCCAACCAAAGATCATACCTGGGCTGGGACTAGGCCCCAGCATATATACAGATGGGCAGCTTGTTCTTCATGTGTGTCCCTCAACACCTGGAGTTGGCATTATCCCCAACACCACTGCTTGTCTGTAAAATACACTCCCCAAACTGGGTTGCCTTGTCTGGCCTCAGTAGAGGATGTGTCTCTAGCCCTGCAGAGACACGATGTGCCAGAGTAGGGAAATACCTAGGGGTGGGGAGGGTACAACCTCCCAAAGGAGAAGGGAAGTGGGTATGAGATAGGGACTGTGTGAGCATCTAGAGAGGCAGGATTTGGGAAATAAAGTTAATTAATTAATTAAAAATATTCACGTGGCATAAGAAGCTCAGCATCAACATTATATTACAAAACATTCAGTGCCTGTTATACAAAATGACATTTTGTTGATGTAAAAATATTGCTCTTCCAAGACACATATATTTACTGTAAATTTAATCAGCAGTTATTAATGTGTTACTATTATTGAGAAGCAGACTGTCATGGTTTGAATAGGCTTGTCCCAGTGAGTAGCACTATTAGGAGGTACGGCCCTGTCTGAGGAGGTATGACCTTGTTGGAGGAAGTGTGTCACTTTAGGGGTAGGCTTTCAGACCTTCCTCCTAGGTGCCTCGAAACAGGGGGCATTCAGATCAAGATGCAGAACTCTCAATTCCTTCTCCAGCACCATGTATGCCTATATGATAACAGGTCATATTGGTTTCAAAGGCATGAAGGAGTCATGGAGAGCAGGTGAGGCTTGGCACTGTGAGAGACCAGGGAAGACCACTGATGAAGGTGCAGCCTCAGTTGCTTTTGATAGTCCAGGACTAAAGGGGTCATGGAATGAAGTCAAGGCTTGACACCATGAAAACAGCCTATGAAAGGATATTGGTAAAGCTTCATTGTATCCAAAGGCACCAGCAAATTAGAAACACCAGTACTATGGGATGGCCACTAAAACTAGCAGCAGCACTGGAGTGGAGTCAACTGGACCCTGGAGTGCTACAGAGGACAAAGCTAGAATTGTGACCCAAGCCCTTTGGAGGAGCTCAAAAGATCACATGTGGATCCCTGACACTGGAAAAAGAAACTGTAGAGTTGAATTTGCCTTGAAGACCCCAAGATGTTAGAGATGCCATAGCTGTGAGATACCTACCTAGGAATCTGCTGAAAGGGAACCAGCCCGATCAAAAGAATTGTATTGCAGTTATCAAAGCTGATGCAGAATTGGGAGTTTGACCAGCTGGTTTTTGATCCTGCTTTGGTTCAGTATTTCCTTACTATGAAGTTTTGGGATGGTACTGTATATCCTGTGATGTTAGAGTATGTGGTTTGCTTTTTGAATTTGATTTTATAGTAGATTGCAGTTAAGTGATAGGATGAATCTCAGAAGAGTCTTTGGACTGTTGATATTGTTGAGACTTCTATAGACTATGAAGACTTTAGAAGTTGGACTAAATGTATTTTTCATTATGCTATGGCTATGTGTGGCCCCCATAGTCTCATGTGTTTGAACAAGCCTATGAGGACGAGTGAGCACAATGTGGTGGCTTGAATATGCTTGGCCCAGGGAGTTGGCACTATTAGGAGGGATGGCCTTATTGAAGTAGATGCTGCATTGTTGGTAGAAGAGTGTCACTTTGGGGATGGGCTTTCAGACCCTCCCCCTAAATGTCTGCAAGCCAGGTGAAAACAAAATCCTACTTGCCTTCATATCAGAATACACCATTTTCTGTCTGCATGCTATTGTGTTTCCTACTATGATAATTGACTGAACTTCTGAATCTGTAAGCCAGCTGCAATGAAATGTTTGTCTTTATAAGAGTTGCCTTGGTCATGGTGTCTCTTCACAACAATGAAAACCCTAAGAAACCATCTAACACAAGAGAAGATTATATATTTATATATACATATGCATATACACATTACATATAGATACATATGAGCAAAGATTGTACTTGTAAAACCTGTCATCTTAAATTTCAAGCTAATCTATTAAATGAATCAGTAATGTCCTATGTAATATGTATGAAAAATATCTACCCTAGAATCAATGAGTTCCTCCTAGTCATAGTATAATCTAAGACTTTGTCTTTATAAAACACAAGGAAGGAGCTTCACAACTTTGGAGGAGAGGAGAGGTCAGCAAATTCTCTTTATACCTGTACTAAATGGGGTTTAACATCAATATCATCAAAAACTAAGATAAAAATAAAATAAATGTAGAACAAAACATGTGAGGACTGAAAACTGAACAAATATAAGAAACAAATTACAAAGTGTATATTTACAGAAAATTGCTTTTTTATCGACTAAGAACAATAACAGTGTATTACCAACTTTGCTGAGCCTAAACCCTATGCCCACCTCAGTGCACAGTGTAAGCTAGATCAATGACTTTACCTCCAGATATGATCACTTCCATTGAAAGCACAGGCCATGAACTCCACATGCATCCATGTTCATTGAGAACCTGTGCCAGTCTCAATGATAATTAAGGAGAAGGTGAGAAAGAGATGGGAGAGAAGAGAGAAAGGACGGGAAACAAATGAAGAGAAAGACAGGGAAGACGGTTAAGGTCTGGGAGGGAGAGGGAAAGAGAAGAAAGGAAAGGCAGGAAAAGAGGCAGGGTGAAAATAAAATCAGAATGTTCATTTGGAATTATTACATTTTTAAAAACTGTGTGGTTTTCAATCAGATAGTGCATAAGGAAAAGTTAAGGAAAGCAGGGAAATTGTAGTTCATGCGTAGGAAAAGAATGCTTACTATGACCGACCATTAAAAGGCCAAAATGCAGGTGGTGTTGAAATGAACATTTAAATGCAGTTCTCTGAAATCTGCTCATCAATTTAAAGACAGAAGTGACAGCCTTCATCCAACCAACAAGGGTTCTAATTAGAGAAACAGAATGTATAAAACAAAAAAGAATAAATCCAGAAGATGAACCCCCAACAGCAAATTTATGGTCACTAGAAAAGAAACTCAGTGATTCTGAAACTAGGAAAATAGAAAGTATAACATCTGAGGAACAGAATGAAAATAGATTAAAGAAATGTAAGCAGAGACTCACACGCTTGGCAGAAAACTCACATAGATGCTGAAGGAGTCTAGAGTGGGCTGTTCCAAATAGCTGCTATATCATATTGACTGATCTGAGCTGAAGACAGATATAGGATTGATTCAGTAACCTCTCATTCTACCTAAAGCAGATCATCAGATTCCCTATGGGACAGGTGACACCTCTCTCACAGCATACCAGTAACTGGCTTAGTGGTATGTTGAAGGTACTAGACACTGTCTACCTTGGAAGACAATGGTGCTTGAGAGTCAACCCCATTTTACCCACTCAGATTTACATTTACTACTCACAGCTCCTTGGCTAGCAAGATTGTCCAGATTGCTTTCCTAGGACCTTGTCAGCAAATTGCTAGGGAATGGTGCAATGGCTACTGTCAGTTGTCAAGTTGACTCTATCTGGAATGAACTTCAATCCAGAAATGGAGGGCACACATGTGACCCAGACCTTGAGTCTGGAAGACCCAAGTTTTTGATCCAGATCTTGAGGTGGTATGTCACATGCTCTTAATCCAAATCAAAACACACCTTTAATCCAGATCGTGAGGTACACCTTTAAGCTCAGCCATACCTTCTGCTGGAGGCCTATGTAAAGACAATGGAAGAAGGAAGGCTTCGTTTCTTCTTCACCTGCTTGCACTTATTTGCTAGCACATCTATTGGAGCCTGCTTCCTCAGGATTCCAGCTTATACAGAAGACCAGCTGAAACACACAGCCTTGTAGGACTGAGCAGCTGCAAGATTCTTTTTTTTTTTTATTAACTTGAGTATTTCTTATATACATTTCGAGTGTTATTCCCTTTCCCGGTTTCCGGGCAAACATCCCCCTCCCCCCTCCCCTTCCTAATGGGTGTTCCCCTCCCAACCCTCCCCCCATTGCCGCCCTCCCCCCAACAGTCTAGTTCACTGGGGGTTCAGTCTTAGCAGGACCCAGGGCTTCCCCTTCCACTGGTGCTCTTACTAGGATATGCATTGCTACCTATGAAGTTGGAGCCCAGGGTCAGTCCATGTATAGTCTTTAGGTAGTGGCTTAGTCCCTGGAAGCTCTGGTTGCTTGGCATTGTTGTACATATGGGGTCTCAAGCCCCTTCAAGCTCTTCCAGTTCTTTCTCTGATTCCTTCAACGGGGGTCCTATTCTCAGTTCAGTGGTTTGCTGCTGCAAGATTCTTAAACTTCCCATTCACAGCTGGTTATTGTTGGGTTAGTTGGACTGTAGTCTATTAGTTGGACTGTAGTCTATAAGTCATTCCACTAAATTTATACACATGCATACACACACACACACACACACACACACACACACACACACACACATTCATTCCATAAGTTCTGTGACTCTAAAGTACCCTGACGACCTGACTAAAACAAATAGGTTGTTACTAATGCTGTATCTGTCCCTCCACAAATCTGAACACCAGTGTCTGTAACAGTAGGGATAGTTACTTGGGACCTTGGTGAGGGAAATTCTATTTAGTTCTCATTTCATAGTTTCAAGTGGCACATATATGGACCCATTACTCTGATCTCTACCGTAGTGTCCATAGTACCTTTTGTGTACCTACTTGCATTCTCCTATAAAGATACAGCACATAGACTTAAGGCCTAATTTAAACCAGGATAGGTCTTTTTCAAATTTCCCCAAAAGATAGAGCTGGGAGTTCTAATTCTAAAGTGATCTCTTTCTCAGTCTTTACTGCTTCTGATGAACATTCATTCACATTTAACCTTATTAGACTGGTAGACCATTACATTAGTATAATGACATACAGTCTAGCTGTTTGATGCCTATTCACTGAATAGTTGGTCATAGAAACAAGTAAATGAACAAGTTATGCTTGATAAGTATATTTCTCATTAAAACGAAGATAAATCATTTCTTGTATAAATAAATGATGATGTCAAATTATTGTCCCATGGTGAGAGAGAGTACAGGGCATTAATTCATTAAACTAATGATGTTCTACTTGGGTGGAGCTCATGTTCCAAGTAATTAGGTCCAATCTCAAATTCTGAGCACATGGATGTACTGGTGTCATGCTGTGTTATCTGTTGAAAGCAACTGTGCAAAGGCCAAAAAGAGCTTCTGTGAAACCTGTTGGGACTCAAGCATTCTCCTGCTTCCAGATTGTGAAGTGATTGCTTTGAGTTTCTGCTATTTCCCACAGTCATTACATTCTTTGTCACCAAATGGATTTATGTGAAGCCACACTCTGCACACATTACAATGTTTGTCAAGATAATGAAAGGTTGAAAATCTGAATTTCCAATACAGATGGTGAATTATGAAAGCTCATCTTACAACATTTCCTCATTGCATTCATTTACCCAATAGGTTTTCTCGTCCCTCCACTCAAAGACTATGTTGTTGCTAAGGAGAAGTCAGAAGGGTCAGCAGCGTAAAGATTAGAATATTGAAAAGGTCAGCATGACAAAGCCAGTTCTTTAATTTGCACCACATATTAGACATTAAAATTCTAGCTCCTCATTCTTATGACAAATGAGAATAAAAAATAGCGTAAAATTAATCAGCAAATGGTGGCAAATGGTTATTAATCTCTTTGAAATTCATTACAGTAACATTAATCATGAAAAAACTCTTTGAATGTGTAAGTAGCTTGTATATGGAGTTCCTTATAAATTCGGTGGTAATTTAGCATTTATTAATGTCCATTTACAAAGAAGTGTTATTAATCCACTTTTCTGTGCCAAAATCTCAAATACACAAATAACATAAACCCGATTTCTTCTATAGACATTACATTTTAATTGCAAGGTCAACATGCATGTTTAAAACAAAAAGTGTAACCAGACTTGGACTCAAAAGGTGATGCTTACCATCCTTCTTGTTCTCCAGTATCATAGATCTGTTCTTTGCTGCAACTGTGGAAGACAGTGCTTGTAGGGGCCCCTTCTTCAGCATCAACTTCATTCACTGGAGACCCCACCTCTTGGTACTGATCCAGGGGCCCCCTATTCCTTTTATCCCCATTTATCTCCAAACTTATTCTTTGTTTTATGTCTACTGGTATAAACCTGATCTCCATAGTTTTTTTACTCATGGCTTCTCAACCCTTTTTTTCATCACAACTCCATTTTTTTCTGTCATCCAGTGACCTGGTGAGAGCACTTTCTACCAGGTACCCCACAACCTCTACACTTGCCTAGAATCCAGAGAGGGCAGCAGCAGCCAGTCCACCAAAGAAAGATGAGACTAGATATCATCACTTAGAAACACCTTAATCATTATAATTTCAGATGTCTAGACACCAGCACAAAACACAAACATTAATAGCCAAGACAATGCATCCAGCAGAACCCACTAACCCCACCAGAGTAGGCCCCAGGAAATTCAACATAGCTGAATCACAAGACAAGGATTTCAAAATAGCAATTATGAATGTATTCAAGGACCTTAAAAACACATAGATAAATCCCTTATGGAACTCTGTGACAATGTGAAGGAACAATAGAATGAAATATTGAGAGTGATTCAGGACAGTAAAGTAGTTTTTTTAAAAAGATACAGTAAAATAATCCAAACTGGAATATACTAAGAAATGAAATTTTTAATTTGTCTAAAATAACTGCAAAGGTAAGACTAGCCAACAGAGTACAAGATATGGAAAAGAGAATCACAAGTCTTGAAGACAAGGTAGAAGAAATGGTGTCTCAGTCAAAGAAATGTTAAATCTAGAAATGTTTAGGCATAAAGCATCCAGGAAATCTGGGAAAGTATGAACTCTGCAATTAAAAGGGATAGAGGAAGGAGAAGAAACCCAGGCCAAAGGTACAGAAAATATTTTTAACAAAGCCATGAGAGAAAAGTTCCCAAGTCTAGAGAAAGAGGTGCCTATGAAGTGTGTATAAGGTGCATACTGAAGACCAAATAGGCAGGACCAGAAAAGAAAGTCCCTGCAACGTAAGAATCAAAGCCCTCAATGAACAGAACAAGGGAAGGGTATTAGAAGGTCTGGAGGAAAAAGACCAAGTGGCACACAGAGGCAGACCTACTAGACTCACATGTGACGTGTCAGTGGAGAGTCTGAAAGGCACAAGAGTCAGGACAGATGTCCTAGAAACTCTGACAGCTGCCAGATGCCAGACCAGCCTACCACACCAAGCAAAACTATCAATCCCTGCTGACAAAGAAAGAATCATGTTTCACAATAAAACCAAACGTAAGCAAAACATGTCTACCAATCCAGCTCTACGGAAGGCACTAGAAGGAAGTTTCAGTCTTACAAGGTGATCTCACAACAATAATCAATAGAGGGACAAAGAAAAACAAACTATAACAACAAAATAACAGGAATCAATAACCACTGATAATTCTCGATGTTAATGGATCAATTTTCCAATAAAAAGATATACAATAACAGACTGGATTGAAAATCCAGATCCACGTGAAATAAATGTAGCTAGCTCGGTGACCTACATTTGGAAATGTACAAAGAGTGAGAAATATTGCAGTACTCAGTCCTAAACAGTATGTTTTTATCAAGCCCTCCCCTCAGTGCTCAGGGACCTATGCAGAGGAGGAGATTGGAAGTACCAGAGGTCACAAATGACTCCAATGAAACAGTGTCCTCCAGATACAACAGGACTGACACACGCATGAACTCACAGAGACTGGCAGCATGCACAGGGCCTGCACTGGTTCAAGTGAGGGGAGGAGAAGTGGATATGGTTTCCATCTCTAATCAAAAGGTTATCTCCAGGTGCTGTAGAGATGGCTCAGTGGTTAAGAGCACGGACTGCTCTCCCAGAGATTCTGAGTTCAAATCCCAGCAACCATATAGTGGCTCACAACCATCTGTAATGGGAATCACCCTTTTCTGGTGTGTCTGAAGACAGCTTACAGTGTGCTTGTATATGATAGATAATAAATAAATATCTTTAAAAATGTTATCTCCAATGTTACCCATTTGCGGAGAAAAAATTAGTTTTCTCCAATAAAATCTCACTGGAGTAGATGGTCAAAACAAAGCAAAATCGGTGTTATTTTTGTTGACTTGTTTCATATACATTTGGTATTCTTTGCCTTATTGGTTGTCTGTGTGGATATTTGGTTACTGATTTGGTAGTGTTCTCTGTTCTCTCTCTCTCTCTCTCTCTCTCTCTCTCTCTCTCTCTCTCTCTCTCTCTCTCTCGTGTGTGTGTGTGTGTGTGAGTGTATTTGTGTGCGTTTGTATTTTAAGTAGAGAGAGAAAGAACTGTTATGGGACTGGGTAAGGGAGAGGTGGGAAGAATCTGGGAGGGATATGGTAAGCAAAAAGTATGATCATTATATAAAAACATTTTTCTATTAAATATAATATTTTGAAATTAATTATTTGTTTACACCCCAAGTGTTGCCCCCATCCTGGTCCCCCCTCCCAGAGTTCTTCACTCTATGCATCCCTCCTCCCCTTTGCCTCTGAGAGGTGCTCCCCACACCCTCAGCATCCCCCTTCACTGAGGTATCAAGTCTCTACAGGATTAGGTGCATCATCTCCCACTGAGGCCAGACAGGGCAGTCCCCTTCGACATATGTTCAGGGGGTCTCACCAACCCATGTGTGCTCTCTGCATGGTGGCTTAGTTTCTGGGAGCTCTCAAGGGGATCAGGTTAATTGATAATGTTGTTCTTCCTATGGGATTGCCATCTCCTTCAGCTCCTTTAATATTTCCTCAAATTCTTCCGTGGGGTCCCAGTCCAACGGTTATCTGTGAGTATCTTCATCCGTCTCAGTAGCAGCTACTGGTAAAGCCTCTCAGAGGACAGTCATGTTGGGCTCCTGTCTATAAGCACAACAAGGGCTCAGTAAAAGTGTGGAGTTTGGTGCTGGCCCATGAGATGGATCACAAGTTGGGCCGGTCACTGTTTGTCTTTTCTTCAGTCTGTGCTCCATTTTGGTCCCTGCATTTCTTTTAGACAAGAACAATTCTGGGTCAAAATTTTTGAAAGTGGATTGGTGTCCCAATCCCACGACTGGGGGCCTTGTCTAACTCCTAGAGGTGGTCTCTTCAGGTTCCATTTCCCTACTGTTGGGCATTTAGGATAATGTCAACCCCATCAAGTCCTGGGAGCCTCTCACATCCCAGGTCTCTGGGACTTTCTAGACATGGGAGGCAGAAGGAGGGAGGGATCTTGGTGGGAGAGGGGAGGGAGAGGAGAAAGGACGGGGATAATTAGGTATGGAGAGAGACAGAAGAGAAGCCCAGAGAGCCAGGAGAATGAATGGGAATATGCAGCTGCCCTGGGTGAGGAGTAGTGGGTGGGGGAACACATAATCCTTTTTTAAAAGACTAAAATTGTAAGTGATATCCTGGTTACTTCCATCAGTCTTCTTAAGTTCATGGTTCAAAAAATGGAAACCGTTAAGCTGATGCTTTAGACGGATGAGATTGCTCAATGGGTAAAGACTCTCCAGTGGATGTGGTAAGTGCTCCAGCACTCCGACCCACATGACGGAAGCAGACCCACATGTCGGAAGCAGACCCACGTGACGGAAGCAGACCCACATGACGGAAGCTGACCCACGTGACGGAAGCAGACCCACATGACGGAAGCTGACCCACATGTCGGAAGCTGACCCACGTGACGGAAGCTGACCCACATGACGGAAGCAGACCCACATGACGGAAGCAGACCCACATGACGGAAGCAGACCCACATGTCGGAAGCAGACCCACATGACAGAAGCTGACCCACGTGACGGAAGCTGACCCACATGTCGGAAGCTGACCCACGTGACGGAAGCAGACCTACGTGACGGAAGCAGACCCACATGATGGAAAAGGCACCTCCCACAGGTCATCCTCTGCTCTCCAAACACCTGCCATAGCATGTAAACACGTGCGCACAAGTTCAATAATTCTCTATTTACATAAAAGTATTAAGGAAGGATAAGATATTTTTAAATTATAAGTCATTGCATCAGGTAAGATTTGTTTGGTTGGTTTTGTTATTATTTTATTGTACTCTTTTTTTGTTTTGTTTTGTTTTTCAAGTTATATTTGTAAACTCAGTGATATAAAGATCTGATCTTAGAGGTAAGTAGCTAGATTTTATTCCGTGCCTCATTTCTAACTTCATGAACAGTTTCTCATCCTGTTACATGTTGAATGGATAACATTCACCTCGGTTCCTAAAGCACTTGTGTAAATGGGAGAATATTAGAACCCACAAATAATATCTAATATGGAAAAACAAATACTGGAGATCGCCAACTTCTTAATTATTATGTTGTTATCCTCACCATAATCCAAGAATTACCAGAGATTACTAAACATTTACTGTGCTCTATCTAGACTCTGAAGCACAAAATTAGTATGAGACCCTCTCAGTAACATGGACACAGTACTGTTACTATTCCTGTTTTACACAGATGAGGAGAGGTGCACAAAGCACGCAGCCCCCAGCTGCTTGCTATCTGAAATCTGCCAGTCTGACAGAAGGATCCATCCTCTGAGGAGTTTCACTTTGCTGCCTCCTGTCTTGCCAAATGAGCTGCTTCTAAGCATATTCAGTGAAACGCTGGGTCAAACAGCAAGATTAGGACCTAGAAATTTAAAAAGTAATTTTCCTGAGGATTCATATGGAGAGCGAACATATCATTCTAGCCCATGTACTTTCTGGCAATGCATGCTTGCAGTCGGTGCCAAGAAGAGCTGAGGCTACCGGAGCCAATGAGTTAGAAAGTATAAGTGCTACTCTGTCCCTTGGAGGCTTCCTGGGTCACTGTGGAGAACGGTGATGAGGGCCCTGCAGCCTCCAGCCAATGGCCGGATAAGCAGCAGGAGCATTGCCCCTGCCCAGTACCTGGTCAGGTCAGATTCACTCAGGGTGACTGCGGAAGTCAGCTGCAGATCACAGTGTTGCTGAAGAAATGGGCTTCCAGAGGCGATCACCCAATAGGACGCCATCCTGCACTTCTGTCTAATTCAAGTTGTTGACGAGCTGTGGGTGAAGGGGCAGGGTTCCAAATGCAAGGGCTTGGTTGGTGTGATAAACACTGGTCAGACCTGAATCTCTTTCCTCCTGCACACGGAAGCTTATGTGAACACACAGAATCCTGTAGCCTTTAGCACTTACTATATGAGCTTCAGTCTGCAGATTAGCCCTCCACCATTATCTTTAAGAGTCCATATGAACAAGTTCAATTAGATCCCAATCTTCTCACATTATAGCAGGAAATGCCAGCATTAGTCTGTGAAAGAAGGGGAAAAGCTGTTATATACTTATATGTAATTTCAAATGTTAGAGAAGGGGAAGTAATTGCACTAAAGAAAAACGAATTTTAAGTTTTTGGTTAAACCATTTGTGGGTTGAAATTTCTTTATTGACAGAGATAATTGAGAACTTAAAGGCACTCAAAACTCTCTATCATAAATTTTATGTAATCATTTCTTCCATTAACCCTTGTAGTAAAGAGGTATATTTGTGGACTGCATTCTCAACAAAATACAGAAAAAAAAATCACAGATAACTTTGTAAACATTTTATATTTATTACTTTCTTCTGTGTTTGTATTTGCTGTTTCTATAGTTACTTATCATAAAAACGTAATAACTATTTTTATCAAGCCATGGAGAAAATTACCTAAATCCCTTTGACACAGCCTAGAATGTCACACAAATATTCTTATATGAAGGTCAAGATACCTTCTTCCAGAGGAGACCTGAAAATGAAAATGGAATTCTCTTGCAAGGTTAAATGAATGGTTAAATGAAAAGCATTTCACTGTTACAGCGACTTAAAAGTAACCATGCCTGGGCGAAGGACTTTGTTTTGATTTCTGCATAGTGCATACATTTTACATTTTGTGGAAATTCCATAAATATTTGATGCATATATCTGTCAATCTAGAAAAGCCAACAGATCATAGAGAGACTCCCCAGAGAATAATGACATTTCTTTGACTCCAACATCACAACGGTACCGTGCGTAAGATAGGCGCTGTCGGTCTAAAGTGGAAGCGACAATTGCTCTGCAGATGTCCTTGTAGGAGTTCCTTTGTGCAAGACTGCAGATGCCTCTGAGAAAGCTTGTAGGTGAACCTTCCATGACAGTTTCCACCACAATATCCTGAGCAAGAACTCGACTTCACAACCTCCAGTATTTGGGTGCCCTTTGTGAGTGTTTTGTCCCAAGCAACTCTCATGCTGACAACTTTCACATTCCTTTTCTAAGTTGACCAAATGAACAGCTGTATAGATGACAAAATTAGACGCCAAAATGCCAAAATGAATGTTTGCGTGGTAATAAGAAGTAGGATGGTTTTGTTTTTGTTGTTTTACCTTTTTGTAGTGGTGTTTCAAATGTTCTATAATAACTGTATACTAAAATAAAACTTTATTGAGAAAGTAATACCCAAGTATGTTATTAGTGCATATTGGATTTTCCTAGCAAATTTGATTGCTCTTTTTAAACCAAACACAAAAGAGGGCATAATGGACTTTAGCAGTAGGCAAATTTTACAAAAAGGCAGAAGTCAGAAGTGATCCCTTACAATACAGTAAGGGTTCACCTCAGTGTGTTTAACTTCTGTTTATTTTTTATTTCTTCATCGAGTGAGAAATGGGCAGGCATCTTCACTGTCTGGAAACTGAGATGTTTGTTCATTATTTTTTGTATGAGTGAAACTTCAACACAGTTTACCTTAAAAACTAAAAAAAAATAAAACAATAAATTGTTTCAAATAAAACATAGCCAAAGTGAAAGGTTTCATTTTTAATCTTTGGCTCGTTGGTTTTAACCATGATCGTAGAAAGAATTTGCAGGTCCAAACACTAGCAAGATGGTACGCTATCATACCTTACCAGAACAGCTGGGTAATTGTGAAAAGGAAAAGCTATTGATCAGTGACATGTCAACGCTCAAGTTCTCAATCTTTAAAAAGTCCTACAATTGTCTAAGCTACAAACATACTTTGAATATGCAATATCCAATATTTTTATTTTCTAACTTAAAATATGTATTGAAAAATCTACATATGTTCTCAAGTCGTCTCAAATGGGACAGTAATACCCTTCTGTGTTGATGGCTTTTTTAAAATATAGAATAACCTGGTGTATGTCATTATAGCTGCTTACAGGAGCATGAGAATAGGGTTGTTTATGTAATATCTTTTTAAATGGCTGCAGAATGGAAGAAAATTCCTCTCCCTCCCCATCAACTGCTGTTTGTGCATAAGTCATTAATGAGTAGTAGGACCAGTGAACTCCTTCCCTCTCCATGGCAACAACATGTTGGTAAGCCCAATCTTGTGTATGTAGTCATAGATTCTGAGCAGCCAACGGCGTAATGGGCATGTCGTGCCCCAATATTGGTATTCCACACCACATTCCAGCTTCTAAGTCTTACATTCCTTTTGCTCTTTATTCTGTGATATTTCCTGAGTTTTATGGAGCGAGATAGATATGCCATTTGTGTCTAAGCAATCAATTTCTTTCTTCTCATTTCTTTGACCAGTTACCACTGACCAGCAGCACAAAAAGAAACTTCCTGACTGAAGCTGACAGGTGCACTACTATATTGTGTGAAGATGATTATTCAAAAGGCAACTTGATGGCCATATCACGTCCACTTAGCAAATCTACAGCAGCAGCTTCCTCACTAGGATATATAGAGCCTCTCTTGCAACAGGTTTCTAACGAGGTTTACAATACTAGATATTAATTCCTTTCTTTGTAGGGGCTTCAAATCCTGTCAGAAAACATTGGATTTCCCACATAGCAATTGTTCCAGTGGGCAAATCTTTGACGGCTCATCAGTATTGTTGCATATGAGGTCAACACCTTAACAGACTGTTGATTACAATTCTCCCCCACTGGCCTCCATAGCGCCTTCTGACAGTATGAGGCTATTCAGTGGGACAAAGATTCCAATCCAGTTCCAGATTGATTTCTCCAGGTCTTATGACCCAGACAGGTGGTGGCTTCAAAAACTTGGCCTTAGCAACTGGTCTGTTGAGTTTGATCTAATAGATGTGTTCTCCTTGTTCCTTTCTGTCATATAAAAGCAAAAACCTTTCAAACCCACATGTTAGAGTTAGGAAAGCCTTGGAACCAACCACCCCAGACCTTTGTTGTTAGCAAATGTCCCTGTGGGTATCCATGCTTTAACATCATAGTTCAAGACACTTCTAAATTCTTACTCTCATGAGTATGCTATCACTAAATGCTTCTGCTCCTCCCATCTCTGGAAATCCTGGTAACCTGACACAAAGCAACCTTGAATTGGACTGGAAAGCAATACACAAAAACTCCATTTCTCACAAGATCACAAGTGTTAACATTAGGCAAAGGCAGAGTGCTTGGATTAAAGAGGTCTTAGTCTCAGGCCACAAACCCCATTCTGACACCTTCATTGATAAAACAGAAAGTTTATCTGCCATTCCCCTCAAGTCTGTGAGGAATTCAAGTACACCTAGATGGCATGATTCCCTTAGCTAAAGAGTAGAACCCAGCAAACCAGAACCAATTAAGGTTCTTCCAAGACCTTTGCAACAATATCTCACAGCAACCGACATCAGATATGGAGAATTACCTCATTTTGCAACATCCATTTTTCCATCTAATCACAGTGTTGGTGGAGGGCTAGCAGTGGCCCAAGTTTTATTTGTCATGGAATTAAGAAACATTGAATATCTAGTTAATTTAAATTTTTAAGTTAAGAGAACTTCCAAAGAGCTGAGGCTTTGTTTCTGAAAACACAGCAAAGACATTGGACAGTATTTTACCTTACCATGGAAAAGAGAAGAAGAAAATACAATACAATTGCATTTCAGATCAAATTCATCATGATAATCATTATAAATTTTTCCTAGAATAAGATATTGCACGTTATTAGTGTTGTTTTAAGCTCTGAATTTCAAAAGAAATACATGAAGCTGGACCAATGCTGATTATGAGCGATAATCATAATTTTAGTCCAATAGTTTCTGGTATTATACTAAGAAGGTAGTATTTTTAAAATGTTCCCTGAAACATTGCTGAAATTATGTTGTAAGCAATAAATAATCTGTTAAAATCAATAAATCCTACAACATTTAAAAATAATCAGAACAAATTGTAAATATAAGAAAATGTGATTATAGATGATAATTAACTAAAATAATTCATAGCTGATATTAATGATTCCTATATTAATAATTATGTGAATGTTTGTATCTATGTATAATAAAACAAATGAAATAGCATACCACAGAGAGAAAAATGAAAATTACTATCCAGAACATATCAGTTGAGTGATCAATTTTTTAGAACTCTGGTCTCATGGTATCTAAGGTTTCGTTACAAATATTCAACATTTTCAGACAGAAGCTTGAGTAGATTCCACAACAGACACATATCTTACAAGAGGTGGGAAGCTCATGAAGGGGCTTTCTAGGATCAATTCACAGCATTCGCACTCAGATCTTCTAAATTGCCTTCCTCCAAAACATGCTACAATTGCAGACACGTTCATATATATTATATGCTGCAAACACCCCTTCAATATACTTAACAATTAGGGTAGGGAACTGAAAAAAATATATATAAGCTAAAGGAGGTTAATTTTCTATCCAGGTCAGTTCATTCTTTTGTTTTGATTCTTCCTTTTAGATTTATTTTTGTTAGTTTCAGCTAAGTGTGTCTGTGTCTGCCTGTAGGTTTGGATTTGTAAGTGCAGATGCCTGCAGAAGACATACATGCCCTGGAGCTAGTGGTTTGAGTCACCGAATGTGAGAGCTGGAAACTGAACCAGCTCTTCCGCATAAACACTACATGCTATCTCCAGCCTTCTCTTCTTCTCTCCGAGTAGATTGTTACATGTGTTTAGTGCCCATAATAGTGTAAAAGGTACCACAAATAAATTATTTATGCACATGTAGACTCTATCAGGCATTGAAGAACTAGTCAAGAAAATGTGGCATAGGATTATAGAATAGAAAAGCAAATTAAATGGCATAGCAATCTTAAGTATTCCTATACACTTTCTTCCTAAAAGAGTTCTTTCAAAGTTAACACTTACTAAATAAATGCTACTTTTCACGGATTCATGATTAATTTCAGGATGCTTCTATGCTTTTATGTGGAACTCATTGATAGTGAAGGACAACTTCTGATGGCTTGAATGAATATCCAGAAGTCTCTTTGCTAAGTTTTAGTAATGGAGAAACAAAGTCAGAAGAGAGTGTAAAAGGCTGGAACCACAGTTGAGTGTCAAAATACCTTTTCACTGAGAACAATCAGAGCAACAGAAGCAAACAAATGCATTAATAAGAGACAGTGCTGGGACCCTGGCTCACATGCTAATCTACATGTTCTGATCATCAGTTTGCTAATCCAGACAACAAGAAAGTACCTATTACCTAACATTTTTGTGGACGCTAAATAGATGGATGCCTACCCGCTCAGCCTCTAGAGAGTTAGGCACAGTCACAGCACGCAACTGTGGTACTCTGGGATAGAAAAGGAAGAACAGGTCATACTAGACACCTGTTATGCCCTTGCTTCTAACTCCTGCTGGTGTGGAGTGGCTGAGTTCCCTTC
This sequence comes from Rattus norvegicus, assembly GCF_021556685.1. Taxonomy (NCBI): domain Eukaryota; kingdom Metazoa; phylum Chordata; class Mammalia; order Rodentia; family Muridae; genus Rattus; species Rattus norvegicus. The sequence continues at coordinate 22,175,348 of NC_141551.1, read as the reverse complement.
GAATGTATCACGGCTTAAGAAATAAGCAAGATTATGCGTCTCCGTGGCTGAGAGATGTGACTGAGTGCCTTAACTTGAAAAGAGCTTTAATCAGCACTTCCAATATCTTACAAACAAAATCCCTTTCCCCCTTTTGACTAGAGACTGAGAACTTCTTCTGAATTTAGTCTCATTCTGGACCATGGTAACACATACTACAAGAACAAGTAAACATGCCTATTCCAAAATTTAGTAAAATAGGGGTGATTTTTCCTACCCAAAGAATTATAAGGAAAACTAGCTTCAAGATGTAACCTTGTTCTCAACCTTCTCTGTGTTATGAAGTGCCCTCCTCAGTAGTACAAGACCTGACCCTTGCTAACTGACTCATAACAAGTTTGCAGAGAAGGGACCCATCTCTAGAGCATGTGAATCAGAAGACGCTTCAGATAAAGTACTCTTTAAACCTAAAGTGTGTAGCTGTCTCCCAGTTTAGATTCCTAAAGAAGAGGACTCTGAGTTGAGAAAGCAAATGCAAGAATTTATTTAGGATACAATCCCAAGAAACACTGGGAAAGAATGAGCCAGGAAAGGGAAGGACTGTTAACTTGGCTATGTTCTCAAGTTACTACTATGCAACCATGGACAACCACTGCTGAATTCATCCGGATATCAGCAAAAATAAACATGAGTCTTAATCATGCCCCACAAGCTGGGGCTAAAAGTTGAGGTCCTGACCACCCATCTAAATGGGAATGAGAAAAAAGTATGTGGGTGGTTTTAGGTTGCTCCTTCAGTAATCCCTAGGAGATTTTAACAGCCAGATAAATATACCCCAGCGCGGTTGTAGGTGTGAAAGCAGAAAAACGAAAGAAATATAAGAATCCCATTGCCATGGGGATGTGAGCTGGGGATTTGCAAAGTCACCTACAGGGTCCAGCTTACTGACCCATTCATATATTACCTGTCTCCTTTGAAGGTAATTAGAATATCATGGGTTCCCATTTTAAGGAGAGAAGAGATTGAGCTGTGTGCCTTGTGGTGGGTGTAAGAGCCTCCCGTGAGTGAGTAATCTTAAACTATATTCAAATTTTGAGGAGGTTAATATCATTGAGAATTTGAAGGTCCCTTCTTATATTTCCAGCGAACACTGGCTAGAAAAAATAAAATCCTGGAAAAGTTGTTTTTCTAAGCAAACACAAAGTTCAGTCCAAGTGCCATTTGAGCAATGCAAAGTCAGGACTAATCAAGACAGAATGTGTGAAGGAATTCTGTCTGGTGCTCCGTCGTTTTGTTGGTTTGTGATGACAGTCACTATTTAAATGGTTGCTGCATTTTAAGAAGCAGTCCCTACCCAACTCAGCTTTTAGAGCAGCTCCTGGTGGGCTCCCTGGTGGTAAAGAGAGGAGTTTTCTGTCTGGTTTGATCAATTCTGGGGAGCACACAGCCTCTAAGTGTCAGAATGCCTCAGGCTAACACAGAGATTTCCTGTGGCCTCACTGAAAATATTTAAAAATAGGACACTTGTACTTGTTTTGAAATAGCTTTTTGTACTTTCATATCAAACCGAGAAGGCAAAGAGAACAGCTTGAAGGAAATACCACCGTGTATGGCGTACTTGATATGGCAGTTTCGTGAGGACTAGGGAACGTGTTTGCTGGAGTTTGTGAATGACTGTTCTGTAATTAAAGAAAACATTGCATAACTGTGGCAATTCATATAATGTGGGCTATCAGAAAAAGTATGGAGGTTTTTCTCATCAGAGTACTCATGATCAAGATTCTCAAGTTTGTGCAATATGGCTCCATTTTAACTAGTCACTGTGAGTTAGGGAAAGCACGTTTCTGACATCATTTCTTTAGCGAATGGAGATCTGCAAGGAGGAAGTTTGTTCTACTTGTGTCAGGATATGAACTCGAAATTTCAACTTTTGCTCTTTGTCTTTGGTTTGGAGGGTACTCGGAAATTAAACCCATGATGTATATCACTTGCTAACCAAAACATAAACCTAAGTCCGTGGCTTGAGCAGGTAGTTACAGAAAAATATAAACATATTTTTGTGTACAAGATACAAAGATATTTGTATTATCTTTGAGAAATTTATACCATGAATGCTGTGTTTACATCATGGTCATCCCACATTTCCACTCTCCACCTCTTCCCATGTGTCCCCCATTTCCTCTCAAACTCACAAATTCTTCTTTAATTATTTGTAATCTAGATAGATAAGGGAAAAGAGCAATAGATAGGCAACATACTCAGTCCCTTTAGTGTTGCTCATGTGTGATTTATATATATATATATATATATATATATATATATAACTTCAATGTTTTCAAATCCTATTTTTAATGATGGTTCTTAAATTCTTTAATCTTCCTTGTAGCCCACTACCCACCAGAGGGAGTGGAAAAGAAATGATATGGGGGAAGTGGACCTGTTTAGAAAGGTTTTTTGGAGCAACTCCCATCTGTGTTGTCTGGAAATGGACAGTTCAATTCACAGGTTAGCGATAGCAGCTCAACCCATTCACAAACACTTTCCAGATCCATCCACCAGCAGTCCAGTTTGGTAGGGTAGAGCTAGCAACAGCAGTGACACCTAGCAGGAACAGCCAGTTCTCAGCCTTCGCTCAAGTCAGCATGAGGGACCAGCAGGAACACCAGAAGACCTCAGCTGCGCCTCTCTCAGGGAAGCAAAGATCAGCGAAGATTTGAGACCCACAAGTATCGCACAGCTGGCTGTACCAGCGAGCCAAGCTCTGTCTGTGAAATCCTATTGATACCCTCCAAATATCACCTGTCCTCCATGTTCCTTGCCTCAGCACAGGTCTTGCCTCAGCCTGAGTCCTTGGAAGCAGCAACGAACTGCAGCACACCACAGAAGTTTCTCGGTGCATTTCTCTCTATGGCATCCCAACAAATGCAGCAAAACCAAACAGCGTAAGGTGGATCAGTACATGCATGCATGTCATTAGCAAAGAACCTTTAATCACACGTCCTTTCTCGTGCTGGCTTTAGCAGCACATCCTCTCTCCTGTCTCTGCTTCAGTGGAATGTTCCTTCATGAGTCGGCCTTATTGTGTCCACTTTAACAAACTGTTCTTTCATGTGTTTGTTCAAGCGAAACACCATCCAACTGACTTTCCAAAGATCTAAGTTTCCACTTCACATACATACATACATACATACATACATACATACATACATATATATTTCCACTTAGGACTGAGCCCACTTATACCATGGGGGGGGTTGTCTCTGAAATAATTCCTTCTCCCACTCTTAGCAGCCATTAATCATCCATAGCTCCTCATCTAGAGGCCTTGTGAGGCTCCCCATCCTTGTTGGATATCAGTGGTGTTGCCATTGCGTAGGTGTTGTTTGGGAGAGCACGTTCTTACAGTTGTGTAGGTGAGGCTCTCTTTTGCAGCTAAGACACCATCTTTCAGCGTGCAGTGCTCTGGTTCTTACCTTTGCAGCCTCTCCTTGCTGTCTTCTCTGAGCTTAGCTACAGTTGTGTTGCGGACGTGTCAGTTGGAGACAGGCACCCACGGTCAGTGGTTCTCTGTTTCTGACCAGTTGAGTATCTGTGATGGTGTTTGTCTTTGACAAACAAACAAACAAACAAGCCCTCTTAGGATGAGGCATGAGATATACTTATCTGTCCATAAGGTAAGTGTTTAGAATGTATTTGAGGTTATACTGGTTTAGGGATGTGGCCCTGGTAAGTTCTCTTCTAGGCTTCATGACTTTAGCAACCACACGTAGCCACAGTACCAGACAGGCATTTATTCCTGCCTATGGGGAAGCCCTGAAGCCCAATTAAGCTGCCTGTTACACCTCAGAGGTCAAAGCAGATGTGGAGAAACAGCAGTATTTCTTGAAGATACTGGTGGTATTTATCAAAGAGAAACTGTACAAAGGCACTTGCCACATATGTGTGGCAACCAGAATCCAAAACTGCAAATCATATATATATATAGATTCATTATATACTCATATACTATATATATGTGAGCATATATTCTGCATATGAGTATATTCTCTATATACATATACACATATATGTACATGTATACATTTACATACACATCATATACATCATACACATACACATATACACATACACACATATATGCATACACATACACATACATTACACACGTACACATATACATATATATACATACACATACACATATACATATATACACATACACATACACACATATACATATACATATACATTCAAAAACCTTGTGTTCTGCACTGACTAATAGGAAATGCATGGTGCGTGTAAGGCCCCAGATATGTAAGCCTCATATGGACCCATGCTTTCTCACCTTAGGTAAACACCTAAAGTAACTAGAAGCAGAACAAGTCTTAAGCAAGGCACATTTTTACTGTTTTAATAAACTACAAAACTGCCTTTCAAAGTTGTAATGTCATTTATATGCCCACCAGGCATAAAGAAGCGTTCTGACTGTCTCTCTGCCCTCCTTGCTAAAGCTCAAGGTTGTGAGTCTTTCAGTGTTGGTGACTGGAGAGGGGGTTCATGGGCAGCTCAGGGTTTGAATTTGTACTCTAATGTCAATAGCACTGGGAATCTGTACACGTTCATTTGCTATTTGCATAATGTCTTACTCAAGATTCTTTAAAACCCTTTTTCTTTAATTGGCTGTTTTATCTTCTTCTTGTTGAGCTCTAAGAATAAGTTCTGAATTCCACAAATGAGTCTTTCGTAAATACATGCCGTGTTTCGTTATGATGAAGTAAGTTTTTGTTCTTTTGGGGCTCTTTTACAGGACAGTATTTTTTTAAACCTTCCTTCTAGAAAATGTTTAGATACTTTTCTTTCATTGCTGGTAATGTTATTTATTTGGTAGTTCAGAATAATTTGTTAAGCTCAAAGTCATTTCCCCTCCACCCTCTCTATGATATTTTATAGATTTAGTACTTACAATTAAGGAACGGGTATGATAGATGGAGCATAGTGTTGGAATGGGGATTTTTTTCCTCTGGGCAAAGAGAGGAAGAAGAGAATTCCAGAAGATGCAGAATCACTGTGAAGGTGATAAAGATGAATGTAGACACATAACAAAAATAGAACTCACGCAGAGAACAGAGGTGTATGTTCCATTCCTGAATGTACTGTAAAGATTTTAAAAAAAGGAAAGAGTACACATCGTCAAGGAGACGCCATTCACTCTATTCATTCAATTTGATTTTGAAAAAAAAATCAAAGAAATGCCTTTTTATTTAAAAGAGTTCTACAGTAAGGCAAGCAGGTATACCCCCACGAGCCCAGCAGATTAGAGACCAAAAGAATCAAAAGTTCAAGGCCAGCCATGACTCTATGGTGAGACCATGTCTCGAAAAAACTGAATAAAACACTTTACTATTTTGAATGGGAAATACATGAGACCCAATTTAAACCAGTATTGTCCAGATGTATTTAGACCTTAACCTTCTGTGAACACTATTCGGATTGGCATCTTCAAGTATTTCCTACTTACTGACCATATTATCCATTATTTAGGTCTGCTTCTCTATAAACATGCCTCTTTCTTGTTTGAACACCCATTTCCTGCTTTGAATTAATGAAACAGCACACAATGTACCCTAAAAGTTTGCATACACACAGCAAGTGTTTTTATTTATATTTTCCTTTGTTTGTGATCCTTCCAGCAAACATTATAGAGGTTATTAGAATTACGTTCTCTTCAGACTAACCTGTGTGTGTGGATTGTTTGGAATCAGCATGCTATCACCCTTTTTATAGCTCCATATCAGATTTATGTATAATTCAATCAATACCTTGGGGCATGCTGTTTGATGATTACAATAAAAAAAGATCTATTCGGTTGTTCTTTGTGAAGGTATTTCCATTATCCCGTGTCACTCAGTTACAAGAGTTTATGGGGCCATTTGCACCCAATGGACAATTTAAGCATACCATTTTTATGACAACTAAACTCCAAGATGAATGAAAACATTTTTAAAAGGTATTAGGATCCTTCTCTTGGTCTTTGATTGATATGAACTAGAGCAGTAAAGAGGCTTTCTTCTGTAGCCATGCTGGTTACAAGTCACTGGAGAAATGGAGCCGAGATAGATGTTTCAAGTAGCTAATGGCTCAGTCTTGCTGATTCATTACCAGCAGGGCTCACAAAGCCAGAAATAAAAAGTGAAAGTAAGGAAATAGATTTTAATCAATATACAAATTCCTTAGATCAATTAAACTATACTTACTGGACACTTTTCATATGATTGATTTCAAATGTAATCAGTGCCGCTGCTCTGCTCCCATGTAACAACCCCAGGAATTATTAGCCCCTCCACCAAGGTATCCGGTTTTGAGTCATGAGACCTAGTTTGGACTTCAGGCAAGTCACTGACAATGTAACCCTTACAATGGGGTACACTTGAATAAGAGCTGCATATTAGCTAGTGCTGTTATATGAATGTTACATTGGAGGATTGTGGGAATTACACAGATGGCCCATTCAAAAGAGGCCATGGTATAAATCCCCTATCATTATAGACATTGAAAAACTATTTTCCAACGGCTCACCAAGATAACAGTGATTGCAAGAATAATTAGGGTAATACTGTGAAGCTCTCTGTGGTAGAGAGACACAGCAAATGCGATATGGTTTTGACAATGGACTGCATACAAGCGAATGCCTAGTTAGTACAATGAAACATTTATGAAAATAGGTATGGAAAAATGTCAATGAAATGACATTTAATGTGGGTGGAGATTCCAAGTGGACAAATGAGCCCACAGAAAATAGCACCCAGGTAGTCTCTAGATTAATAATGACACCCAGGGGCCCCGGAGTAGTGTGTGTGTGTGTGTGTGTGTGTGTGTGTGTGTGTGTGTGTGTACTCTTCCTCCATTAACTAAAGACTTACAGCACACTACACAGAATACCTAACTATCCAGTCATGTTACTGACATCATAGGAGCCCCTGGCATCAGCATCATCCAGGTTATCCCATCAGCCTCACCTATCTTAAGTTATTCTTCAAGAACAGATATTTTCACTCACTGCCCATCCCCCACACAGTCAACCTAATGGGCCATCTTTCCTCTTTCAAGGTCTATACCATCAAAACACTATCAGCTATCAGATCGTGATACTGGACCTACTGCTCCCGCCTCTCGTCACTATCTCTCTGCCCTCACCCCAGCATATGGGTTCTCCTTTCACAGCTTTACAAGTAGATGCAAGTTTTCAAAGACAGCCTGAAACTAGAGAGAAGAAACGAAGGCTAGACTCCAAACACATAATGTTCACCCAAGTAGAAAAATGCCCTTACCTCACAGAGAAAACTGCCCAAGGTCATAAGGGTTGTGTTTTATCAAAAGATAGGGACCAGAGGTGTGTTTGGTGGAGGCACGGGGTGCTGTGGGAGAAGGGGGTGCCTCTGCAGGCTCATGCTGAGACATCCCTTCCCCCTGATCGACCAGCCACATTGTGGTATAGTATAGTATAGAGTTTATTTAGGACATGGGGAGGGGAGTTGAGTGGGTAGTAGAGACAGAGAAAGGCAGAGAGAGAGAGGGAGTAGAGGAGTAGAAGAGTAGAGGCCGGCCATGAGCATGTGGAGAGAGGGTAAAAAGCTGGAGCAAGAGGGCAAGAGGGAGAGGAGGGGGCAAGCTGCCCCCTTTATAATGCGTCAGGCACACCTGGCTGTTACTAGGTAACTGTGGGGTGGAGTTTAGACTAAAGGCCAACAATAAGAATGTGGCTGAAAAGAGGTCAGTCATGTTAGTGTTGAGTAACGACATGCTAGCTACTCAGAAAATATTTGAGAGTAAAGCAAATGAAAACCTTGCAGTTATGGAAAAACAGATTTAGATTGTCGTTGAACTGAGGGCTGCGACAGTCAAGGGGAATGTTTCCGAATGTGGGAACGGACTGACTGTGATGGTAGTCAGAAGTCATTCGTATTTGTTAAAACCCAGCCAATCTTATCTTTTAAGCTCTCTAGTTCCATTGCAGGTAAATTATAACTCAACGAAGTTTCTTAGCAAATTATCCCAGTGTTTCTGATTCATAACCTGTGGGCAGTGATGCAGTTTGTAGGACAGAATAATGAATGGTTGCTGCTCTGTCACCCCTTAGGATCAATAGGACCTTCCCTGTCTGTAGTCCTTGCCCTCAAACTAATTTCTTTGGGGCCTCTCTGTACTCCACTCTGCATCAGAAAATTACCTGCTACTTGAGTATTCTGAGGTTCTCTCTCTCTCTTGTTCAGAATATTCTTAAAGCACATTATTGCCTTTTCAAAGAGCAGGAAGGACACACACAAGCTCTTCTTTGTTATCAGATTTTATCTCATACACACACCCACACCGGGCTTCAAATTACCTATACCAGCTGTAAAATCCTTCCCTCTGCATTTCTCCTTTTCTCTGGGGAGACAAAGAAAGAAATGGTCTAATTGCATCTAAGATGGGATTTTTCTTTTGTTAGGCTCAAATAACAAACCCAGGAAATTCGAAATCCTGTCGGTGCTGTTCCCTGGAGACTGGGAGAATGCTCTCATTTAGAGGGAGGCTGATGTAGGCAGCCACACATCCACTTGGGAAAAATACATGTTCTTTTTTTCAGCCCAGGAAATGATTGCCAACAGGAGCCAGAGCCCGAGTTACAGGCCCCATTTCAGAAGCTTTAGCCCCAGCTGTAGGTTCCAAATAAGATGGTGGTGGCCTGGGGGATTCAGGAATTCAGTTTCCGTCTTACATCTTTAGAAATCCCAGGACAAAATAAAAAAAGACCCCCCCCCCAGTCACCAGCTCAGAAAAACCTATCAAATAGCAGAGACCTAGTCATAGCCTCGGGGACATCATCACTGACCCTTATGTCAACTTTCTGAAGTGAAGCTTGCAGAAGGCAGAGAGGATGGTAAGATAAAGGTGGTCCTGCACAAGGGGAGACAGGCACAGCAGCTCTCCTCTTCTGGCCACAGTGTCACCATGAGCTGCCCTCACTATCCTGCCTGCCTGGCTGCCAAGCTCAGTCCTCTATCCTGTATCCCCAGACCCCTCTGCCCCTTCTCCATGGCAACAACAAAGATAGCCCCAGGACACTTCTACTGGACATTTGATGTTCAGAAATAATGTTCAAAGGTCCTCACTCTTGCCTATGTTTGGAAAAATACTTTAGCACATGGTTTCTGATATAAAACACAATGAATTCTAAAGAACAGATGATTTAGTATCTCTTCTTACCTATAAAAAATTATTGCACTATGAGTAATGACAAGAACAGAAACATCAACGTTCTAAGAGCAGATGCTGAGCGACCAGGCAGATCTACACAAGGCAGACTCCTGCTCATAGGCCTTTCACAGCTGAGTTTTGGGCACACGTAAATGTGCATGCATGCATGCTGGCAGCCAAGGAGCTCCCAAATCCAGAACTAAAAGGACAAGCTCTGTTTTATCCGCCAACCTGGTGGGTCATTCAACTATACCAGGACATAAAGGCTTGACCTCAGATGTGACTCAGTGGCAGAATTTAGAGTACATGAGACTGCAGAAAACATGTCTACCATTGTGTGATCCTGAACAAAACTTAGCTTACTGTTGTAACATCACTCTTCCTCAACTCTTTGTTTTTCTTCCTTCCTGTGTTGTTCGTAAATTAATACAAGACATAATAGCACCACATCTACAAACAGTTATTTCCTTTTGTGTGTGTGTGTGTGTGTGTGTGTGTGTGTGTGTGTGTGTGTACTTTGTGGTCCAGTCTATAATTATTCTAACACTTGGTAGAATTTTGGACACCTGAGGAGGCTTTCCTGCTGAGTTCTGAGCTGAAGTACTTTTTAAATAATTACTTACAGCTATTTCTTTGTATCTTAAGAAAATTAATCTAATCTACTTAGAGATGTGCTTGAAATTCAATATTTATCACACAAGATATATCTCTCCCACCATGGTATGGCTAACATTTTCACAGATTATTGTCTGCTTTTCCTTGCCGCTACTCCTCAGGTTGGACAAATGGAACCTCATCTCAAATCTTGCTTCCAGTACAGTTTAAACCTCCACCTTGCCAGAGAAAACTCCAGACCTGTTCTTATGGCCCCAATATGCGTTTTGGATTTGTGACCCACTTTTGATTTGCTAGATTCCGGCATTGGGTTTGGGGACAAATGGCAAGATGGACCTTCTGAGCAGAGAGTGACATAGCCACCCCAGCTTTGTGTTCAGAGATCTATAAAGAAATAGAAAGATTCTTTGCAGGGTGAGAAGGAAGGAAAACGCATGGCCACCGGATGGCATAGCCAGGGGTAGTAACAGAACGAGATCTCCTAGAAGATTTGAAGCTGGGAAGAATATCCCTGTTTGGGACTTGTTGGAAAACTTCACTACATTCGTCACTGACAATGCAGTCCTTGCATAAGCCCTTTGCCCTCTGTGTCAAAGTGGCATGTGTGTTGTCCTTCACAAAGACTTTTGTTTCTAATGAGAAGACTCAGTGACTCCTATCCCTGATGCTTAGTGAGAACCTTTGCCAAAGCCATACAAGGACTGGCTTTGATTTTCTCCTTATCTCCATGTTCTCTGTTTTCTGGACTCATATTTCTCCCAAGCCCCTCCTTGGTTCCTTCAAAGGCAGCACCTATCTTAATTACCACACTCCTGCAGCCTTGTCTACGTTTTTACCTTGGAAAACTTTTATCCCAAAGGAAGAGTCACAGTGTTAAGGCTGGAGAGATGACTAAACTTGCCATCCTCAGGAACAAGGAGACAGTAATGATACCAAGAATGTATGAGTCTATCGGAAAGAGACTCAAGGAAGCTATAGGTGTGCTCTGTCACTCTGTCCCCGACAGTCAGTATGTCCCTCTGTAGTTAGATGTTATGCTTAAATTGCTCCCGGTGTGGTGTACTGAGCTACCGCAACAGTTTCCTTCTTGCAACTAACAACTAGGAATTGCAACTAGCAATCTTCAAAGGAGCCTGTCTTCATTGCAGTGTCACTTACAATAGGGGTTTGTGCTGCCTCTTCTACCTCTGGGGGCCTTTTTATGAGAATCATTGGAAGAAATACTCTAAAGGGGAAATCAAGTTCATCATGGTACAGAAAAATGTCGCCATAATCCCTAAATATGCTAGCCAGTTCATAAATATTCATTAAAAAATTTTAAATCCACATGTAGAACCTGAAAGGCTGATTCTCCCACCTTTGGAGACAGCCCCTTAAGTCTCCCTTTAGAGTATTCATTCCCTTAGCTTTGTTGAATAACATACTGCCTGTGTCTCTTGCCTGGATTCTTCCCTTTAAGATCAGGACAGAAAAGAATCCTTTGTAGAGTACAGAGCAGTTCAGGGGAGTGTGTTCTCTTACGGTTTTGTTGCATTTACAGTTGAGTTTGTTAGTGATATGGCCAAAGGATTTCTGAACTCAGGTTACATTATACACCATCTAGGTGGCTTGGGAGCTTATTTTTCATTGTCAATTTGAAAGAAACAACCAAGGAAATAGTAAAGCATGCTTCAGTGTGTCAGAAATGGAGCCCACACACAATAATTAAAACTTTTGACATAATCAGGTGGTTAATTACTTAACAGAGTCACAATATGTCGAGAATGTCGGGAGGTGGGACAGAGGAAAAATGGAGAGTAGGTGAAGTAGGGATGACAGAGCTCGAGTCTTGGTCTTTTCCTGGCTCCTTCCTGTAGCCCGGTTCTTCCTCTCTTAATTTGTATCTGTTAGGCATTTGGCTACAGTTTTTGTAAAACAGGAACCAATAGATATGTTACTTTGGGACTTGGACAGCATCAGGCATGTGAGGAGTGGAGCCTACAGAGAGAATGGGTAGGAACTGGAAATGGTTAAGATCAACTGCCAGTCACACAGACTAGCTGCCTGGGAAAGCAGGAAAGGTGAGTTCTGACAGAAAACAGAGTTGCTGAGTCATAGGGATGACGGACTTGAATCAGCATAGAGAAAGAGAGATGGTCCTTTTGTCTGGAGGGCCTATAGAAAAGCCCTATTAAGATAAACAATCCTGGCTTACAAGCACAGATATTTAGTCTTAAGGAAATTGAATCTGTGAGCCTCTAGAGTGAGAGAGGATAATGATTCCCTTTTTTTGATATGTTTTGTTCCCTAACTGTATGCTCCTTCCTACATACCCAGTTGAAGTCCATCTGCCTTCATATGCAGAGAGCCTTTCTTTCTTGCAGTGGGATGGTTTAGACACCACTGCAAACAAAGCCAAACCACAATGGTTTCCATACCCATCCACTAAGACCAGAAACCCTGTTGCAGCTGCTCCCAAGTTCATGCACTAAGGCAAGGCCGTCCTAGCACAGTAATTCCCATGTCCATGGACAGATGCAGAGAACTAATCCCCACACTGGAAGAGACGCATAAACACCCGAAGACTAATAGAAGAAAGAAAGTCACTGGGAAAGAGAGAGATACTTGAACCCAAATAAAAATCCTTGAAGAACCTCTGCCAAAAGTCAGTGTTTTTCCTAACTCTGACCCCTTATCTACCAGAGACCTTTGTAATGCCTGCTTATAAACTTCACTTTCACTTTGATCTGAGTTTATTACCTGTCTTTTAATTCCTTCACTTATGGAGAAATTAACCCATGCATTACCTCGCATGCTAGCCTGCATCGGCATCAAGTCTGTTTCATGAACACAGTCTTGGTACAAAATGAACTGAATTTTCTCAAGATTTCCCTCCCTCCCTCTCTCCTCCCTCCCTCCCTCTTTCCCTCCCTTCTTTCCTCCCTTTTTTCCTTCCTTCCTTCCTTCCTCCCTCCCTCCCTCCCTCCCTCCCTCCCTCCCTCCCTCCTTCCCTCCCTTCCTTCCTTCCTTCCTTCCTTCCTTCCTTCCTTCCTTCCTTCCTTCCTTCCTTCCTTCCTGTCTCTGTTTAACATAAGTACTAGCAATAAGCATCCCACAGGGAAGTGAGCTTTCCCCCTTTACTACATTATTCTTTCCCTTGGGAGTCCATTTATGTCCAGGTCACAGACTGGTCACAGTTCTTCCGAGATTCTCTGCAAACATCCCATAGTCATTAGAAGTTTCTCAGATTGTTATAACATGAGCACATGAGGCTACGGAGGCTACTTGCGAAGGACACAACATCAGAAAGGGTGCTTCTGAGTCTGTGCTGAGCTTGGTTCTCTGATGGAGAGAGGAGATAGTTCCAGTGAATGAAATAGTTGAAGAAAGCAAGAAATTATACTGCTGGCCAAGTCCCTTCTGTCGTGACCTCCTTCAACCCTCATAGCAAACTGGTAAGGCAAGCATGTCCATTCTCAACCTTTACAGATGTAAACTGGAAGGAAATGGGGCAGCGGGGGGTTGGGGGAGCTGAGATGAGGATGTAAAGTGAATTAATAAAAAAATTAATGTTCCTTTCAAAAATATTAAAATAAAACCTGTAGATGAGTAGAATGAATTAATACGGTAAGTGGAAAGGGCGTGCCCAGGTGGCTGGAAATTGATGTAATTAACAGCCTGGTGACCTGCCCTCTGTAGGGCCTCACCACACTTGAATTCCCCAGGCTATTGTGTTTAGTCCAGGCTTTCCCCACTCTGAACCTCTCTCTTGAGCATTATTTCTCAGTCAATAGAACCCATCCTTAGGAGAGATGTCACATGTACTTTGTAGCCTGATACCCTCTGTAACCACACCAGGTCCTAGGCCCTTAAGCTGTGGGACTCATCCTCATAAAAGGAGTCAAATATATTTTTCAAAAACGGTTCTGATGCACTCACCTTAAACTTTATTGTACACATGGGATTGAGATAATTATAACCAGGAATCTTTTTTTCCAAAGTTGTGGTGTAGTTAAATAAGCCTAATTAAACTGCCTAGTGTCACATTCTAGAAGTTTGAACCAACGCCAGCTAACTAAATGCAGAACCGAAGTGAGCCGAGTTCAGAGTACCCGCAGGAACTTGGAGATCGAGCCAGCGGCAAAGACAGAGTTGAAATCACACCAGTAGAGCGTGAACTGTACCCTGCTCAGATTCTGGAGTCCTGGGATCCACAGAACTTTGGATACATGGGAGGTGTGGTTAGAAAACACGCAAGTGTTATAAACTAAGTCACAAGTGGCCGTGGACTGTACATGTAAGAGCCGTCTTAGTACCTGCTGCATTGGGCGTCATTAAACTTGACCTTGCCAATGAAAGAACTACATCCCTAAAACATGCAGTTTTGTGTTTTGTGACTTCTGTTAAGTTGGTCTGCTCACTTCTTCCCTCTGTCTTCATCTCTCTAGGTACAGAAGTATCCCTCCCATGCAACTGAACAAAAGCCCCCAACTGCCAGTTTTATTCCTAGAACAGACTGCAGTCTTTTCAGTGATTGTACCTTGATATACACAGTTGCTTATGAAACACCCAATCCATGCAGGTCCACAGAGAGAGCAAAACCTCTCTCCTCTGAGAAATCTTTCTATCTGACCCATGTCGCAACATTTTACTAAACTGATCACTTGGCTTGACAAAATAAAAACCATTCTTTAGCCATGTCCCCCTTAACCTCAAAGGGCCTGAAGCACTTAGAAACTGTCAAATGTATGTTCCAGCATGTTGCACAGTAAACTCCCTAAATGACCTGGAAATGAAACCTCTGTGGCGCTCAACTCAACAGAGACCTCCAAGGTTTTAAGGCTAAAGTGGAGTTTTGATTTGGTTTGTTTTGCTTGACACGGGGTCTCATGTAGCCCAGGCAAGTATGACCCTGAACCCCGAACTTCCTGTGTGTGTGCGCACAGCCATGTCCTGCTTGTAATAACATCTTCTGAGGTAGGCACATACAAGTCCATATGTACTCTTTCTGTCTAGAAGATTGTGGGCAGAGCTGGCCTCGCCTCTAGTTCTGAAAACCACAGTGAAATGGTTGCACTTACTTAATATAAATTACATTAAACACCAAGCTCTAAGTGTTTGTCATGAATGGACACTACATTGCGATGAGCCCACGGGGAATTTCAACTTTGCATCTCAACAAGACATCTCAAAGCCAGCATCTAAGCACAGAATGCTTACTTGTTGAACATTTTAAGAATCATACAGCTTGCGAATACTAGCTTCACTCTCCAAATTTCCGAATGATTATTGCTTTTAGTAGAATTTCAAACAAACTTATGTTAACAGTGTGAAATTAAACAAATGGTTCTTGCTGGGGCACTGCGTGTTTTGAGGGTGAGAGCCAAATCTAGTTCCTTATTACAGATTTTGTGTTGCTGGACAAACCCATGTCCTAGACGTTATCCTCTGCCGATGAAAGAGGAAACTGGTTCTTGCTTCACCATGTCTTCCAAGCCCTGTTGAAAGCCTGTAAAACAGCCCCATTGGGGAGAGTCTATCACAGCAGAAGAGCAGAGCCCGCATGGTAGTATTAATAACTATTAAAGAAATGTAGCAGCGATCATGGAGGGAAATCTCTTACAAGCAAGCATCTCTTGGGAGGAATTATCATTCACTTACAGAGTTAAAATGCTGCCTTCTCACTCCACTTCACACATGTGGCCTGGTCATTGGGAAGCTTTCACAGAGCACATCCGATAGAGTGATTAGGCCTTTCTCCAAATTAATGTTGGATTCTCCAGGCTTTGCCTTCCTGGTAAGGGAGTTTGTAACCCACTTCTGTCTTGCAACAGGAAAATAAAATTGGTTTTCTCTATGACATGCATCCCTAGGGTCTTTGTGATGAATCAGCTGGATTCATCATGGATTTCTTCTTTGACCTTATTAAGGACAGGCACAGTGGATAATTTTAATAAAGCAGGCTTCAATAGATCAGGGATATTGCTTCTAAGACTGCATGGCTGGGAAGACTAATTAATGTTGCTTCTTTGAGGCAGGAGCTGGGTGAGCAGCAAGAAGGGTTGCAATTTGACCAGACTTTGGACAATAAAACACAGGCTTTAATTCCTCTTTGCTTTCTCTGTGGGCTTCACACAATGAATGGAATGCAGCACGTTTAGCCTGGCGTTTGGAACCATCAGCTGCCCTTGATCAATGCAACGCTAATGAGAACAGCCGCCAAGCAGCTGCAGTAATCACGTCTGGACAATCGATGGAGAAGGAAATGTGAAAACAGTTTGATATCAGGTGCTTCTCTAATCACCCCTAATCAGAGGGGCGTGGCGTGATTCCAGAGGCTTCTGATAAGTTGGCAGTATTGGAATTTTCCCGAATAATTGCGTAATTAAGATAAATGAACTACAGGGCCTGGGGAAGGTAAAGCAGTAAAGACTGAGGACCACTCCCAGACTTGAAGGGTAAGGTTTCTGTCTTTCCCTAATGCAGAATACTGCCCCATTTAACCTTGCCAGAAGTATAACATAGAAAGGGGGTGGGCATATTTGTTGAAAATATTAATTCATAATATCAATGAAAGCAACAACAAATATTACCATCACCATCCCAAGAGCCAGAGGAAGTACGAACAACGCACTAACACGTTTCATCTACTGAGTGTTAGGCAAATGGGTCTTGCTCCCTTTCTATTCTTCCACCATAAGCTATGTGACCTTCAGCCACTTCTCCAAGCCTCCTTTTTGGTTAGAGCAAGAATGTGCTCAGCACCCTGTCCATCACAAATTGACAATTTGAAAATCTAGGATAAGAGTGAATCAAACAGCCCAGTCTGTGGTTCAGCTTTCACACTTCAGTGAGACAAGATGCAGATCCCTCCCAATGTCACCACCAGGATGTGAAGCCAAGTAAATACTTGCTATCTATGGTGACAAAATAAGGTGACGGTGAGATACCAGAGCATTTGTCTATATTCAAATTCCATATACTTGAAGATGTCACAAAAAATGTCTGTAAAGTAGAAATTTCTGATTGTGTCTTGTGATGCAGACTCATGTGATGTTTTGCTGAGGCAAGATGCATGAAAGGACACATGATGTTTGGAGAGTAAAGTATGACTCAATAGACAATGGAAGGGTATATAGCTAGCTGTGCAACGCTTAGTTGGTGAGTCTTTACTGTTCTTCACTTCATTGAAAAAGGCATGACAGAGAACTCTTGGCATGCCAGCTGGCTTGGTCACTCCCACTTACCCATGATGATTCAGTGGAGGCCTGGCAGTTTCTGCTGGATCATCCAGCCACTGCTGATTTGTGTTTGGTCAAACCTAACACTACTGAACAGGACTGCTAGTATCTTGGCAATAGAGATTGGAATTGCCCCCAAAGAACTACTTCTAAACAGGTCCACATTCCCTTGTCCTATTTACCATCCTTTCTTTCCTACCTTTGGACTAGAAAGAGACTTGAAGTGTTTGAGAACACCTATTAAAGTAGGTTTTGAAAAATCTAAACCTACACAGCTGTATAATCTAGAAAGCATCTCTCTCCTCCTCTGAATGAATTGGTATTTTACAAACCACATAACAAGGGCACGAGAGTCACTGTTTCTTTGAACTAGTCTGTTTTCTAGAGAGAGGGAGAGAGAGAGAGAGAGAGAGAGAGAGAGAGAGAGAGAGAGGTGGAGTGGAGTTGTTTGAGTTGGAGGTGGGAAGGATCTGGGAGGACTTCAGGAAGGGGAAACCATGATCAGAATATATCACATTGTGGGTCTACATTCTGCCCTGCTGCTGGGACACAGAGGGCACACTAGACTACCTTGATCCTGCGCTAACATTTAGGGAAAAGCCGAGACACCATTCAGGGTAGGAAAAAACTCAGTCTAAGATGGGTAGGAGGTTAAAGCTGGGGTTCTCTGACTCCCAGGCATCCAGTTGCAGCTGGGGTGCTGAACAGAGGAAGGGGTCCAAGGCCCTTGACAAGGCTGGCAGGCTGAGGATGACTATGAACCCAGAGTGGGGAAATGGGGAAGTTCTGCTTAGCTCATTGGTTAAAGTCCTTAGATAATCATGCTTTCTCCATGTTCCCCATGGTGGTTCTTGATGAAAGAGCAGTTTTATTGACTATTCATCCTGGAAAATGCAAGCATAACATCCCCTCAGGATGGACCAGATTAAATACCTGTTGCAGGAAGAAATGTCTGGGAAGGGAAGTTTATTTGCCAAACCCTCAGGGCCTCTAGATACATCATTAGCATGGAGAATTCTGTTCTGGGTTATGGGATCAACATAGGGAATGTAGACATGTTTTCTGGACCAAGAATCAAGTAGGGAACAGGGAGGTGCCTACCATCTCAGATGAGTACCTGGATACGAGGATCTCAGACCAACTCTACCTTACCAAGTTTCCTGGCATGGTCCACTGTCTCACATCACATAAAATGTTTTAAATAAAAAGAAATATAAATTGTTCATAAAATACAAGTACTGGATGCCATAGGCAGTCATGAGCAAATGAGAACCAATCACAGCATTAAAGACTGGGAACCATCTTCTCTAAGTATTCCATTTCTGTCTTGGATTCCAGGAAGCTGAAATTCTTTGGATGAACTAGATCATGTGAAAATATATTAATAGAGAAATCCCTAGGTACAAGTCCAGGATATCCTGGGATCATATTTCAGGAAAAAAAGCAAATATTGGTAAAATATTGGTTCAATGAGTCACCCATGCATAGGTACACCTAAGGCCTCACTCCTACTCTTATGCCTACCATTTATATTCATGTTGTGTTCTACACATATAGGGACACTTTTGGGAATGATAATCAAACAAATAAAAAAAACCCATAAGTGAGTATCGAGGACAAAAGACATATATTGAAAGTGAGCTAGAAAAACAGCAGTGTGGTCACCATATGCATGTGCCATGGTGGGAACACTTTGACTAAAGGCACAGCTCCCTCTCAAAGTGTTTGAAGACCAGCCAAAGGGACAAGAGCTTTGGCAACACTGAACTTTTCATCTGCACTCCTTCATCATCTCTGGCCCTTCCTCCTTCTCTTGCTTTTCTTTCACCGATCCCTTCTTTTTTCCATGATACCTTCATTTTTTTTCTATTTTTTGCTTTCTTCATGATGAAAGCATTCTATCTCTTGTCTCCAAACCCATTTCTGCCTTCTTTCTTCACCTCCTTCCCTTCTCTCTCCTTCCTTCATTCCTTTCTCCCTCCCTTCCTTTCTTCCCTTGATATTTCTTTAAAATTGCTATATATAAACACTCATGCAGAAACAGGTTATAAATAGCAAAACATGTTTGAGGGAATAAAGAGATTTATAGACTAACCACACATACATAAGCAGCAGATAGTAAAGGGTATATGGAACAGTGTAGACCAACAGCTCTAGGTATATGCATGCATGCAGTGTTCCTGTCCAGGTAAGAGTCACTGAATACCCTCAGGTCCTACTTCAGATAAGAAGGGACCATCTCAAGGAAACTCTGCCCCGCTGTCAGTTGTCACATAGAACTCCAAACTCATCTGTTGTTATCCTAAAGGTTGTATTAATGCTACATATGTCATTGCATCCTGCTTAAAACATTTATATAATTTCTGTCACAACTATTCAACATAGATGGATATCTTGGAGATGAGTAAGCTTTTCCATTGCAAAGGTAGAGGAAAGCAACTACTTTATTCTTAATGTGATTAGAAGGATAGGATCTTAATGGCTGTCTCTATGGGAACAAGGAACATAATAAAATGCGGTGCCTGTTATTATGTTAAGATTGACAACCATACAGAGGATAAACTAAGAACTTTCCCAGGCCTGCCTGCAGAAGCCTCTCCTTGCCTAGGAGCACATGTAGCACCATGGATGTGCATAGCATAACTCTGAACCGAGCCTTAAAATCTTTAAGGCTTCAGCAATTGAGACACATAATATAAAACCTGAATATTTGTAACAAGATAGCATCTAAGGATTTTACAATGTGAATTTTGGAGAATTCATTAATACTTTGGTGTAACTTCTAGAGAATGAAAGATTTTTTAAAGTATTTGTAAATGACTTGTATGCATCTTAAAACTGTCCAGTGCAATTTCAGTTATTAGATATCCTGATTTCCTATCTCCTAAAGTGGTTGCCTCTATGAATTTTAAAAATGTTTTAATTTCTTTTTGAACTTGGATGGGAAACCTAAATTCTACACTATTTCACATTTAGCATCAATCTACTAATACCTTACTATAACTTACAAAATACCATATATGAGCAATTGAAAAAAGGTCTCAATCTGTGGTTACCAAGCAGATATGAATTATGTCCTTAGAAAATAGCATGGTGCTCATGTTTCTGCATGGAAGGGATTCATTTCTCAACTATGACTTTAACAGGAATTTAAGTCAGAAAAATAAAATTGATTCCGTACCCCCAAACCTCAAGTGCCATAATTTATAGAGAATTTCTAGGGTACAAGGCATTACCACTATATATCTGGAGAAGGACGTCTTCAGAGACTATGGGAAGGTGGAAAATCCTTTGCTAAAATCAACTAATGGAGTTCAAGTTCAGTACGTAAATACTTTTACATGTTTAAATATAAGCCATGCTGTAGTTGTACTTTTAACTCAAAGCAGGATGCATTACCATTAGTGCCTACTCAGAATACTACAGAGTACCCCAAAAATCTATCTGGGGTCCAAACTCACCCCACAATCACTCAGACCATCACCAGTTCTTTGCAGGTAAACTGGGGGCAATTTCAGAATGTTTTCCTGTTAGCAGATGTTATAAACTACATGTGGTCACTCTCTAAGGAACCTTTCTGGTGTGTCTTTAGAAGTCCTGCATGGAGGAGGAAAACATGCTTCTGATGTTGACTCAGCTCAACTAAGTGGCTGTACGTTCACTTAGGCATCAACATTTCTAGTCTATGGGTAAGAAAAATGCTAAGGGCACTCTTGACAAGCTCAGCTCAATTCTGTTTGTATCGACATGAGATTGTTTAGTTTTGATTCTGAGTTTTGGTGCTGACATTGAAGCCAAGGCTTTACATAGTCTAAGCATGTGATCTACCACTGAGTTATACCCCGTGGTCCTGAGCCATATCCTTTAACAGCCCGTGTCTTCTTCATATTAATGTTTAATACTTTTCAAAAAAATCTGAGAAAAATGGTACAATTCTATATTTTTGTAACTGCCTTGTAAAATGTAATTTTATATAAACTTAACACTTTTCATACCAGAAAAGAAAACATGTTATAAACAATTACAAATAATTGGGAAACAGGCTGATAACATTTCATGCTGGATTGTGAGACCAAGAATCCCAGAAGACCAGTGCTTCATACTGAAAGATCCCATGAAGCAGAATTGGGTCTTATATTCTGCATATCTGGACATACCTGATACTCTAGAAGATAGTAAATAGTTAATTAGTACATTTCAGGTAAATGAGTGAATGTGGCTATAAATGACCGCTGCTACGCACATTGTATTCTTTCACTAATTAGGTACAGATATGATTATGATAATGCATCAATGAGACTAACCGGTAAGCTCCATGCACATAGGAGAGATTTCTGGACTCAGCAGCCCTTCAATGGTTCCTGGACCCTTTGGAGAAGGCCATAGTATTGATGAAAATGCCTGGCACAGCCAGACTCCCGTCTGCAGCTCTGAGCAAGGAGAACTCAGTTGTTGAGGAAACTGTAAGTCCCCATGAGGAAAGCAGTTGTGCAGAGTAAGAAAATACTAGTCAACCCCAAACAAGCATTCTTTTTTTTTTTTTATTCACTTGAGTATTTCTTATATACATTTCAAGTGTTATTCCCTTTCCCGGTTTCCGGGCAAACATCCCCCTCCCCCCTCCCCTTCCTTATGCGTGTTCCCCTCCCAACCCTCCCCCCATTGCCGCCCTCCCCCCAACAGTCTAGTTCACTGGGGGTTCAGTCTTAGCAGGACCCAGGGCTTCCCCTTCCACTGGTGCTCTTACTAGGATATTCATTGCTACCTATGGGGTCAGAGTCCAGGGTCAGTCCATGTATAGTCTTTAGGTAGTGGCTTAGTCCCTGGAAGCTCTGGTTGCTTGACATTGTTGTACTTTTGGGGTCTCGAGCCCCTTCAAGCTCTTCCAGTTCTTTCTCTGATTCCTTCAACGGGGGTCCTATTCTCAGTTCAGTGGTTTGCTACTGGCATTCGCCTCTGTATTTGCTGTATTCTGGCTGTGTCTCTCAGGAGCGATCTACATCCGGCTCCTGTCGGTCTGCACTTCTTTGCTTCATCCATCTTGTCTAATTGAGTGGCTGTATATGTATGGGCCACATGTGGGGCAGGCTCTGAATGGGTGTTCCTTCAGTCTCTGTTTTAATCTTTGCCTCTCCCTTCCCTGCCAAGGGTATTCTTTTTCCTCATTTAAAGAAGGAGTGAAGCATTCACATTTTGATCATCCGTCTTGAGTTTCGTTTGTTCTAGGGATCTAGGGTAATTCAAGCATTTGGACTAATAGCCACTTATCAATGAGTGCATACCATGTATGTCTTTCTGTGATTGGGTTAGCTCACTCAGGATGATATTTTCCAGTTCCAACCATTTGCCTACGAATTTCATAAACTCGTTGTTTTTGATAGCTGAGTAATATTCCATTGTGTAGATGTACCACATTTTCTGTATCCATTCCTCTGTTGAAGGGCATCTGGGTTCTTTCCAGTTTCTGGCTATTATAAATAAGGCTGTGATGAACATAGTGGAGCACGTGTCTCTTTTGTATGTTGAGGAATCTTTTGGGTATATGCCCAAGAGAGGTATAGCTGGATCCTCAGGCAGTTCAATGTCCAATTTTCTGAGGAACCTCCAGACTGATTTCCAGAATGGTTTTACCAGTCTGCAATCCCACCAACAATGGAGGCCAAACAAGCATTCTTTACCACTGGATAAATGGGACGCATCCCACTCTGACTCATCTCTGGCTTGCTGGACAAAGATTAATTTTGACAGTGGCAATTCTTGAAACACAGGTGTTTTCATTCCTTTCTATGTGTTTACATTTACTGTCTTTTTAATTCCTTACTCTGCGTTTTGAGTTGACTCTGTTGGGTGCTTTTAAACTGACCTCTTCTTACTTTCCTCTTCTACATAATCTCATTTTGTTTACACTTACATATTTGATTTATTCTGCTTCCTGTCTTCGACGATGTTTTTAAGCCCTTAATATGTGATTGACACCTCACACTCCACTAGTAACTGGCCCTTTGGCTTCAACCTCTCTTTGTTCCCTTTGCTGCTGTGATCAACAGGGCAATTTTCCATTCGTGTTGCTCTCCAAGGTGCTAGGCACCAACAGACTATACATCCCATCTCAATTACAGAAAAAAATTGAGTAAAAATGAATGCCCCTTTGAAGTAATTTGCCTGGAGGAAACAAGATCTAGAGGCCCAAGTCTGCAAAAATCCCACGGCCTATCTTTGTCCATTGTCTCAATGGCAGATCGTGGATCTATCATTTGTTGAGTGCCAACGGTCCTCACACAGATTAATGCCAATGGCCACATGAACTGAATGGGGTCCGGATGGCAGTTCTCAGTGGCTACATTCCTGTCCTTTTCTGTCCACACCTGATTTTAATTTAATGAGTTTTTCTCTAGGAAATGTAATATTGACAAGACAGTCCTCAGAAGACCAGAAAGAACCAAGAAAGAATGCTTTCTACACATGAAAATGGATCAAATGGCAGGAGTCTGGATAGCACACAGTGGGAGGAACTGAAAGGCTCATGGAAAGATAAAATATGACCTCGGCTCTGAGGCTCATTTGTTAGGTATGTTATAAGGACACCAACTAAGAATTCATATCACTAAGTCTGCTACAAACCCATGATGTCAGAAACCAAGTGAAATTTGGTCTCAGAGGCAAACATTGACTCTGCTGTCCATTGTATCATTAATGAAGACAGGATTCTCTCTTGAAGGAAAAGTGAGATTTGAAATATACAGAGAAAGAGGGTTCTGAGGAGCTGAAATATAAGAAACTATGTGACTTAGGCATAGTGCACAAGGTAAGTACCAAGTGACTACATCAGCTAGGTGTAAGCCACCTACGAAGGACTTTGAAAGCAACACTGAAGGCAGCAATCTAAATAAATCAAATATGTAAGTAGAAACACAATTAAATTATGTAAAACAAATCTCATTAATACTATAGAGCACTTAAACTATTACCCTCATAAAACTCTCATGTCGCTAAAAACCCAGACCATGGAACAAAAGATGCTAATACATGTGGCAAGTGAAAATGAAAATGTCTGTGTGGGGAAAAAGCATCAGTGACAAAGTGAAAGGAGATCACAGCCATGAGATACTGTGACCCATAAGGACAGCTTTCCCACATGTTCATCTAAAGCTAGACTGCAAAGGTAGAGGGAAATGAGGAAAACAGCACCAAGCTTAGCATGGCGGTACATACCAGCAATCCTGGCATTAAAGATGCTGAGATAGGAGGAGGTGACATGCAAGGCTGGAGAGGGCTATCTGGTGAAATTCTGTCTCTAATGTTCAATAAAGAAACAGTAATAACAATATAGAATTTTCCTGGAAACACATGTGACTTTCAATATCACACGTACATAAAAAAGAAACACAAATGAGAGCAGGGGAGGTGGCTTGGTTCAGTTTTTGAAGTGATTTCTCTACAAACATGAGGCTGAATTTGATTCTCAGCATGGAAATGTGCATTTGAAATCCTAGCATTTGGAGGTGAAGAAGGATGATCACTGAGGCTCATTGGTCAGCCAGTCTCAAAGAATAAGGCAGAGAGTGACTTGAGAAAGACAGCTACCATTGCATTGAAGGAAGTCCCTCCTTCACATTCACAGGCACGCACATGCAAATGTGCGCACACACGCGCGCGCGCACACACACACACACACACACACACACATTTATACATAATCATATACCCAAACATATACTGCGCAGAGAATAAGACAACGGAAATAAAAAGCAATGTAAGTGGAAGCTAGGGCATTGTTCACCTCAAGTCTCACAGCACAGCCTGCAATGGAACACTAGCAGTCCCTGTGGTCCATAGATCACATTATGAGCTGAGTAGCATTGGTTCTGTAGAAGGGTGTGGTGATAACTAAGAATAAACAAATGTATTTGCCAAATCTAAGACAGCTGGACAGTATTACTATTTATACACAATCAACGCCTCGTAAATGCAAAACTGGAAAGAACCCAAGGAATGGAGATGTGTTCAATAGAAGCCTTTAGTAGAAGGGAAAATCAATGAAGACAGTATTTAATGTATTTATATGAACAGATCCCAAAATTGCTATAGAGGAGCAAAAGGAAGACATGTATGGGTAGGTAAATGATAGACAGATAAATAGATAGATAAATGATAGATACATAGGTAGATAGATAACTAGATGGATGATATAAGACAATGATGATATGATATGATGATGAAAGACATTAAAACAGATGATAGCTTGATGATAGGTCATTGAAAGATAGACAGACACCTGATAAATACATGTAGGTGATAACTAAATTCTTTAGTGGTCAATATAGACATGTTGTTGATGGTAAATGATAAAGATATATAATTTCTCAGATATATGAGAAAAATACTATAAGAATAAACAAAATAACTATTAAATGATTACACAAAGCTGTTCAGTGGGAAATATTCAAAGCATGACTTTCATGTGCATACATTTTATGATTTTTTTCCTTTGAATGATTACTAGTTTTGAAAATATTAGATTTGATAAAGCAAATCTTTAAGTTGAAATCAAAGAGAAATATATGAATGCAATTCTTTATTAAATTGTAACTGAAAACTGTCACTCAAAAGAGTAGAAAACTCCATATTTTACTATCAATACATTATATGAATTATGGCCAGAAAGAACCATAGTAAAAACCCAAACCCTTCTCAGAAGTTTTATAAGCCTGATATTGCTATTTTCAAACAATTATACACCCCATGCACACACACTCATTTTATGATGTTAAGAACTGAAATTTTCTGTAAATATCACTCACAAATACAAAGTTTTAAAGTGAAGATATTTTAACATAAGTTTACACATGCATTTATGAACTTAGTATGTTGGGAAACTAGAAGTGATTTAAAGCTTAGGATAAATGTACATCCCCAGTGTTCAGACAAGAACTTACAACTCCACATAAAAATCAAAACTGAAGTTCCCTAGAGAAAAGACTGACTGTGATGATTACACTTCTCGGGCAGAAAAGGAGCAAACTGAGGTCAAGACTTCTTGGAGATAGAAAGCCAGGAATGCTGATCTGAGAGGCCCAGAAGCCAGTGCAGGGAAATTATGCACCAAGTTATGATAACTTGAACCTCAAAAAGAATAATGAGCTTAGTGGATTGAAAGAGTTGATCAAGAAAAAGTCAATGGGTCCCTCATGATGGTTTAAAAGACAAACCCTTGGAGATCTCATTTATCAGTAGCTGAGGTAAGTACAAAAACAAATGCTCTGAAATGACAGGAAAGAACTGGCCATCTTTCCTACCTTTGTGGCATGAGCTTCAGGATAACAAAGTACTCTACCTGCTTAGGGAAACTTCTTTGCACAGGAATATCAGCTAACAACAAGATGGAGAGAGAGAGAGAGAGAGAGAGAGAGAGAGAGAGAGAGAGAGAGAGAGAGAGAGGGAGAGAGAGAGATGGAGGGGGAGAGAGATGGAGGGAGAGAGAGAATATGGAGGAAAGGTGGGATTTCTAATATACAAACATTAGAAATTTTACTATAGTTAACACCTCAGGAAAGACCTTGAATTAGTGTCATATTATCAGGTGAGTGATTTATGAAGAGTGGCACTCGTACTACTCTGGAAGCCAATACCATGCATATTGCTCAATAATTCCAAGAGAAAAGTGAATTTCAGTGGTGGGAGCAGTAAAGTGCCCATTGTTACTTCAATCTTGGACCACTGTTTCACTAACAATGGCTTGACCAAGTCTCATGTGTCTTCTTATGTACCAAATACTCTACATCTAAACCCACTGAATCAGCCAGAAATGTATAACCTAGATCCATAGGCTTTTCAATATATTTTTAGTACATGGAGCATGCATGAAATAAAAGAAACATTAGACCAACCATACCACAAACAAGACATGTAGAAGACAATACTCTGGGCTGAATATTAGATCTGTTGTAATTAGCAAGTTAAGATCATAAGCAAAAGGAAGAATTGTGCTGTGTAGGAATGAGGGGCTTTGTATACAATTGCATGCTGATAACATTTAACTGCCTTCTCAGTTATAGAGAAATCCCAATTGCAGTATCTGCTGATTTTCATGCTGTACGTAATCCCATCATGGGTAGTTGAAAGTTAGCTATGTTATACCAATGTATAACATTCTTAAAATCTTAACAATGAGATCGGTGCATCATACAAGCCAACTGCAACACACCTGTGTTTAGGTAATGTACAAACTGGCTAGGTATGGTCCTAGATGGATATTAGAAGAGGTCATTGTGAAAGCCATTTGCTTTCGCATGCCATCATTGGAAAATGTTTGATGGATGTACA
Organism: Rattus norvegicus; assembly: GCF_021556685.1. Taxonomy (NCBI): domain Eukaryota; kingdom Metazoa; phylum Chordata; class Mammalia; order Rodentia; family Muridae; genus Rattus; species Rattus norvegicus. The sequence continues at coordinate 22,147,974 of NC_141551.1, read as the reverse complement.
GTTCAGAGCTGTGCCAAAGAGACATCATTACAAGTCAAATAGCAGGCTCTGGATAGCACATAGGCAAGTCATTCTTTTTCGATGTAACATGCTGTGGAATGCACAGGTGGCTGTGTACCACAGTACCAACACAATGAACATGATAGACTAAGAATGGCTGTTCAAGGTTTGTTATTGTCCTAACATCTCAAGATGTACTTCTATTGTGCTTTGACATCTGGTTGTGACATTTCATGGATATTCCTTTATAACAAATACACACTTTGGGGCAGAAGAGTGAATAATTGCCTACATCTGAGGTAATAATGTGCCTGGCCCATCCTTGGGAAAGCCTTAACCATGAGGACTTGTTTGGGGGTCTTAAAGACAACTTTATATATGCTGTGAATTTAGACCTCATAAGCCCCTCCTTCCTGGCTCTGTGTGATTCTCACCGCTCAGTCCTTTGGAGTTCCCCCTCGGCTCAAGCCTTGACTGCACCTTTTTTTCTGTACTCCCTCAGTCCTTAGTCCTTCACTGTACCACCTACTGTTGACTCTATGATGCTTATCTGCTTGATACAAAAACAGGACATGGAAGATGGGTGTAGAATTTCAGCCCTCAGCATCTCACTTGGCAAGCAGAATATTCTCCCACGTGTTGTAGACTAAGAACAAGGACCATCAGCTACATGCTAGACATTTCTATGTACCAAACACAACAAGGTGTCCATGATTCCTTGAGGCAAAGAATAATATGGACCAACAGTTCAAACCATTAGCTCGTTATTTCCTAATGTTTTTGATTGTGCCTTCCACAAATTTTAAAAAGTCATTATCTAATATTTCTTTATCAATGAGTGTGTGTGTGTGATGTAGTATGAAGCATCTCTTGCAAGCTCATGTATTTGAACACTTGGTCGTAGTCACTGATGCTATTTTGGGATATTGAAGAACCTTTGGAGGTGGGATCTAGCTGGAGGAAGTTGGTCGCTGATGAGTGGGCCTTAAGTTCAAAGTCTTGTTCTGCTTCCTGTCTTCTCCCGGCTTCATTGTCTATGATAATGGAAAAAAGTAGACTAGCACACCTTCCATGCATGGTGAACTGTATCTCTACAAACCACAAACCAAAATACATCCTTTCGTTCCTTATATTGCTTCTGTGAGAGACTTGGCGACAGTAGTGAATAAGGTGACTGATAAACTACAATTTGATGTAATGTCTCTCATAATATCTTGTTGTAGATAAAACTAATTTCCTCATTGTCCGAAAAACACCGGTATAAACTAGCTTTCCTTCTGTGCCTTGTTCTTTTCCCTGCCTTCCTTCTCAAACCTATATGGGAAAGTATAAAATTCTCATACAGAGGAACAAAGATGTGGAGAGTCACTGCCTCTTTGAGTTAACCTCAGGGTGCCCAGCCTTTGGAGCCCTTTGCTGCCCCAGGAGGAGCTGCTATTTGGTTTTTTCTTTTTTTATTGGATAGTTTACATATTTACATTTCATATGTTATCCCCTTTCCCAGTTCACCCCTCTGCCATCCTCCATCCCCCTGCTTCTATGACCATGTTTCCCCTTCCACCCACCTCACTGCTCTGTCATTCCGCTACCCTGGAAAAATAAGCCCTTACAGGACCAAGGGCTTCTCCTCCTATTGATGCCAGACAATGCCATCCTCTGCTACATATGTGGCTGGAGCCATGGGTCCCTCCATGTGTACTTTTGGTTGGTGGTTTAGTCCCTAGGAGCTCTTGGGGGTCTGGTTGGTTGATATTGTTTTCTTCCTATGGGGTTGCAAAGCCCTTCAAGGAGCTGCTATTTGATTGATGGGAGACATGCTTATGCAAATCTACTCATCCACTAACAAAACCTTGCATCTCTCTTCAGCGTGGATGAGAATCCATACAAAGACAACTTTCTTACCCACTGCATTACAAAATACCATCTGTGATTCAGCTTCCAAATAACTCCAGATGTGCTCTTCACATTGTTAGAGAGAAAAATCACGTTGAACTGGTATCATTTCAGCAGAGTGCTCTCAGTGAGTCATCTAGATGAAAAAACCTCTCAGGACTTGTCCATCACTCATATGGGTGAGATAGGAATAGAAACACTGACTTTCAGTTGGAGCAGTCTCCATTTTAGCACTTTCAGACTCTGGTTTAGCATCAAGATGTCTCAGACTTTAAATAAAATGTCAAATATAATTTGGCTCTGGATTCCCATGATGTACGATTGTCCTTGAATAAAAACTGATAGCTCAGCATTCTTGTGTCAAATATGTACCTACCTGACAGGATGCTTTATAAAGCTGTGCTTGCCCACAGACGCACACATACACATAGAGAGAGGGGGAGGGAGGGAGAGAGGGAAGGAGGAAGAAGGGAGAGAGGGAGGAAGAACAGAGTGGGGAGAGCATGCTACTCTCAGCTGGCTTGGTGAGTTGGTCATCATTTGATCTAATGACTTTGAGATTCCACAAAGAAAATTCTTATGTCCTGGAGGCGAAGACCACTGTTCAAAGGCCTCCAGAGAGCTAATCTGCATGTAATATGACAACCCAGTAGGAAAACACAGTCTTTTGAAGTTCCAGGCTGAGCTGCCTCCATCCACAGCCATTCACACGCATTTCTTTCCTTCTCTGTGATGCTCCTCATTATTGCCACCTCCTGCGTGGCATGATTTCCCTTCATTTCTGGAAAAGTCCAATTAAGATAAAGTAAAAGCAAAGAAAAAAATCATTATTTTTTTCACAAAGAAGAAAAACTCAGACCCTGAACTTAGAAATGGCATAGACTGGTCTTTGAGAGTCAGCTGCTGAGCGGTGAGATAGTGAAGTGGATGTGATCAGAGGTCACACCAGCTAATCCAGTGTGACATCTGAGAAGCAACACAAGACAAATGAAAGAAGGGGGAGAGAGAGAGGAAGAGGGAGAGGAAGAGGGAGAGGGAGAGAGAGAAAAGAAGAGAGATAGGGAGAGGGAGAGGGGGAGGGGGAGGGGGAGAAGAAATCAAAACTGGTATCCTCAGTGTTTGTGAATGGGTGCTCCTCAGTGTCTGTGAATGGGTGCTTACAAGATCTCCCGTAAAAACACAAATGATCCCTTTATAAGTTCTGAAACCTCGTGCACACAATCGCCTGAACTGCCAGTAAAGCTCCCCCATTAAACTCTACTTACAACATTTTTTTTAATCCCACATTCCCACCACAAACCAACTCAGAAGTTCAGGGAGCATGCAGTCAGGTTCCTCGGAGCAATGGCCCAATGCTCTGCACCAATTTTCTGTATTTGTTACATTTCTTTTTCACAACAAATACCAAGAAATGGAGATCCGAAGCATGGTAATAGAGGGCCCAATTTCTACACCACAGAGGTTCAAAGCTGCCTGGAGAGTTGGACATGGTCATTGATACTGGGGGAGTCAACAGCTTGCTCTCTCTGTCTTTGCCAAAATGTCCAATGCAAAAGGTTTGCACGACTTTTATTCAGTGTGGTACCTGAAATGCTATGACCCTTAAGAAGGCCACATTTTACTCTCATGCCATCCTGACCATATGATAAAGGCTCAGAATGGACCACAATCTAAGTACAAATCAATAAAACAATGAGCAATATTTGCTACAGTCTTATGGCCTACATGTCTATACAAACAACAATGGTATTAGTTGTTTTCTCTTTCCTGGGACAGATCATCTGATAAAAGCAACTTTAAGAAAGGAGTAGATTTATTTTGGGTGATAGTTTGAGAATACATTCCATGGTGGCAGGGAAAACTTGATGATAGTGTGAAACAGCTGGTCATACTGCATGCACATTTCTGGGTATCTTTCTCCTATTCATTCATTCTAGAACCCCGGAATACAATAGTGCTGTCCACACTCAAGGTAGATCTCAACTCAATTAGTCCTTTCTAGAAATACCTTTATGGATACATGAAGAGGTTTGGTTCCATGATGATTCTGATTCTGATTAGAAATGGCATAAATTAGGCTCACTTGATAGCTGCACAAGCATAAGGTTCCAAGTTTGATTCCCCAGGACTCACATTAAAAAATTAAAAATTCAGGCATAATGGTTTATGCTTGTAATCCAGCACAGGGGAAGCACTGACCCTCAGATAAATCTCTTGGATTCAACAGTCAGCCATATAAAGCCTAGTTAGCAAACCCATGAGAAAAAAATCTGTCTCAAAAATGTCAGAGGAGACTGAGGACAGGCAACTGATGGTGACCATTAGCTTCTCATGCATGCACATGCATGTGCTCCTGTATACATATAAGCACACATGTATAAGCATTTAAATGATATAGTTATAGAAATCAGCATTTTGGGTGTAGAATCAATTTACTTCAGCAAAAAGAAGCCCAAGTACTACTTAGTTTTAAAGACTTGGGATTACTTGGAGCTGCCTCCTTGACAGGAACAGAGAGCTTAGCACAAGTTAATCTACCTGTCAGCTAGCTGTCACCTTGGAAACAGAAGCACAATGTCTCAGGGGATAGAGCAAATAGATTTATAGGCTTAAATAATAATTCCAAGAAAACAAGAAAAAAAAGAGATAGGACAGAAAGATAGGGGCAATTATGGGGACCTGGAAAAGAATAGAAACCCCTGACCCTGATGTCTATTCTAAGCCTCTGGCCAGCAAAGAAGCAAAACTTCCATGGAAAATTAGCATTTTCTGTGAAGACGGAAAGCTCAGAAATAGTACTTCTTTCATATAAAGATATCTTATTTTAATGTGGTAATGAACCAAGCTTACAGCTTAAATGCACATGACCTTGAGCAGGACCTCAATCCTCTCCCCAACGTTCTCTGGGAACCTTAAATAAGACTATTAACTTTATTTATAATGACAGTATTGTACCTCCCTGTACCCTGTGATCTGGAGCTTTACCTTATCAATAATAATCCTGTCAAGTGCCCCTTGGGAAACACTCTGTGATCTCATTTAAGTTCCTTAGCAACCCTTTGAAGATAATAGCTTCAACCCACCAAAATCTTACATATGACTGTCGTAAGACAATGAACCATGAGTCTCCCTTGAGAAAACCACGCCCACACCTTGATGTGTCTTATTCTGTTCTCCAGCTTGTTTTTCTTAACATCCATGCATAAAATGTAATTAACTCTCTTTCTTGAAGATTCCTGCTCCCATGCTGTCAAGAGCAGCTTTTCTTTCTGAATGCCTCTCTCTTACTCCCTATGCTTAAAGTCTACATTAAAATATCATTAGCAAAACCCTAATTTGGCTATGTATTGGCCTGAAATTCTTTTCTATGTGAAATCCATGAATCTTGGGTTTGTCTGAACCATGGTCCATAAAAGATAAAGAAAACTCCAAAGTTATTGAGAGTGACAGTTTGTAACTCTGTCATTGTCCCCAGCCCACTCAAAAATGCCACAGGTAGTTCATGACTGTCTGAGTTCTAGGTAATTTGATACAATTCCATCCGGATGGTAAGGATTCAATGGCTATCACAAAGTTCCATTTAGGAGACATGACTCCAGCATCAGAAACATTTCCTGCAGAAATCCTCATGATGGTGGCAGTGAGAAGTGGGCCCCTGTGAACAGTCAACTAACATGAATCTAAAAATATCTGGACTGGCTGTAGCCAAGAGGATGGATTCTCCATCACTGTGGAAGCCCCAAGTCTCTGTGGTCCAATGTCTAATCCCAATAGCCCCGTCCTCACACCTCAGAACTTGGAAAAACATGAAACAAAAGCAGGGCAAAGAGAAAGAGTGGTTCCTACCTTGGAGTCCCAGACAGGAGCTAGGCCTGCACTAAAAAAAGAAAAAGATTTTTCACTTGAACATGAGCTTAAACCTTTAAAAACTCAAAAGAATATAATTTGGCTTTTAAACAAATACATAATATGAATTTATATTGTCAAAAAGGATTAAAACTCTGTGGGAGCAGCCCGAAGTATCACTGGGAAGCAAGAAAAAGAAGATAGTCGAGATTAAAATGTGAGGAAGAAAATGATGGGAGCATGTAAAACTATTTTTCTGTTAATTTCTTTACATGTCTGCATGTGTATGTGTCAGTGTGTGTGCATCTGGTAGATCTGTGTTTGTGAGTATATGTCTGTGTGTACATACATGTATATGTACATTTCTATGCACTGTCTGTATGAGTGCTTATGTGTCTGTATACATGTGTATTCTCTGTCTCTCTGTCTTTCTGTCTCTAGCTGTGTGTGTGAAACAGAGAGAGGGAGAGGGAGAGGGAGGAAGATGGAAGGAGGAAGGGTGAGGGAGGGAGGGAGAGAGAGAAAGAGAGAGAAAGAGACAGACAGACAGACTGACTGACTGACTGACTGACTAGAGAATTAGAGAGCTCCATGAAAATTAGCACAAGAAAGGAATTGGTTGACAGGAAACTTGAAACCATTTCTTACCTGGACTATATGCAGCAGAGTATGTCAGGGGTCTGGGAAGCAACCCTAAAGTATATAAATGTGGAAAAGAAGAGTTCTGCGTAGTCCCCAGTAAAGGGTCTTGCAACTTGCAGCCTTAAGCTTTCAAACAACCAATTCAACAGCTCACACTCATTCTTGAGAGTCTGATTTCTTTAGCTGTCCCATTTATATTAGCTTTCTACATGTTGATGGTACAATAGTTTGTCCCAGCACACAACAACCTATAAATTTTTCTAGGTGTCTGTACCCCACAAACGTTACATCATTCTTATAATATATATGTGTTATTTGGTCTGTAGGTTTCTTTTTTTAAGAAAAGTAGGACTTTGTTCATTTTTCTGACTTCAGACATGGGCACCTATGTTCTCTGAGATGAAGATGATAGACTGGTGAGTGGGCTGAATGCCCTGTTGCTTACAGAATCCACAAATATCAAGCTGGCAGTTTCCCCAACCCTTGGCCCACGTTTGGCTCTTTCCCTGTTCATCATTTCCATAGATAATATGGGTGTTATCCCTGGAGGGTCTGAGGTAACTAAGGAAAAGTCTTTAGTTCTCCAAAATGTACCTTCCAAAGGGCTAGGAAGCAGTTAAGAAAGCCTACAGCTGATGATATGAAGTCATGCTTCTCTCTCTCTCTCTCTCTCTCTCTCTCTCTCTCTCTCTCTCTCTCTCTCTCTCCTCTCTCACTCTCTCTCCTCCCCACCTCCCCCTCCTCCTCCCCCTCTCTCCCTCCCTCTCCCTCTCCCTCTCCCTCTCTCTTGTTGAGGTTTTCTTCCTGTCAGCTCTGTCCAAATGACAGATGCAGCCAGTACAAAACTGGAACCTCCCAAGTCATCCTTGACAAAATAAAAATGAGTTTTGCACACCCATTGCCTATGTGACGTCTCGGCAGTAAATAAAATTCCTATCAGAGAGCTTGAAGATTAAAGGGGTAGCAGAAAGGGACAGCTTTGAGGGATTGTCTTGGGTTAAACTGCTTAAAGGGTTTGCTTTCCTACCGTGCAACAATATACCCAGCTGGAGTGGCTTAAAATAATCACATTATTTGACTCATACTTCTGTGTGGAATCTTGAAAACATTAGGATGGGCTGATAAACTCCACAGTATGAAGAAAGCAGGAGTAGCCGAGGGACTGGGAGAGTTGGTGCAGACTCTCTTCCAGTGGGATAACTTGCATTCTTTCTCTGAAGACTGTGTCAACATGCCTGGCAGTGAACTTCAGTTTATGTCCTGGAGTCCAGTGTGGCTCCTTGTGGCAGCGCTGTTACTTGGTCTCTTTATGTGGCTTGGGCTTCTTACAAAAGGTGGGCAAGTTTCAGAAGTATCCCAAATGCCCTTGTGACAGAAGGCCTAATCAGATAATGTAAGGCTACTCATGGTAACCCCAGAAATGGCGGAACACAGTCTCCACCAAATTCTACCAGTCAAACAAATCAGACTCTGTCCTCAGTATCATGTGTAGCAAAGAATCTATTGGCATTTAAATGTGCCGCTGGAGTTAATGGGGCAAGGACTCCCTTCTTAGATGCTCCTGACTTTACTCCATATGGTACAGAATGGACAGTAAGACAAGATCAGTGCCAACCAGACATCACCCCTGAACATTGAACCTGTGAATTGGGAAAGGCAGAACAGAATAGTCAGTCATAGATTTCAGTAAACCTGGAGATCACAAATGCAGACCACACAAGCCAAGACCATACTGTTTCATCCTATACATGTTAAAGATGTGGTTACTTAGGTGGCACATTGAGCAGTAGAAGAGCCATCTAAACTGTCAACAAATCAGAGGTTCTAACATGAAGATTTCTCTGTCACATGGTAAGATGTTTGACGTGCACAGACCCTGTCTTTAACAGTAAGAATTCAAATCCTGCCCAAAATACTGAGAGTTGAAGCTCACAAATCAAGCCCCCATACTGAGGCTGCAGAGGCAAGAGGATCCCCCAGGAGTTCAAGGCCAGTCTGGGTGTCAGGAGTCCTGTTTCAGAAAAGAAAAGAAAAGAAAAGAAAAGAAAAGAAAAGAAAAGAAAAGAAAAGAAAAGGAAAGGAAAGGAAAGAAAAGGAAAGAAAAGGAAAGGAAAGGAAAGAAAGGAAGGAAAGGGAAATGGAAAGAAAAGGAAAGGAAAGGAAAGGAGGAAAAGGAAAGGAAAGAAGGAAAAGAAAGGAAAAACAAAAGTAAATAAAACAAAAAAAATTACTGTTTGGGACCACCATTAATGAGCTAAGAGGCTTGAGGGAAGTTATTTAACTATTGCCGCCTTTATTTGACTGTCCATGTTAGAGAGATAGGAATAGTGACCTGCCTTACAAGGGTTTTGTGAATATTAAGTGCATTTACATGTATTATAAATATTAATGCCTTAATAAATCAATATATGTAGAATAGGTGCTTACAGAGTATATTAATTTCCATAGTATCGCCCTGACAAGAATCGAGTGAAAAGGTGAATATGAAGTCATCTGAAAAGACGCAGGGATAGAATGATAGCAAGAGCATCGCATTTCATTACAAGCCATATATGGCACTCCCAGTAAGGAGCATTTGCACTCTCCGTTTGAACACTTCAACGGAAGACGTTCCTTCAGTGTGATAGCGTTACATACTTAACTCTCCAGTTGCTCACTCTGCTTAACAAGGCTCTTAAGCTAAGATCGTTTAGAAGTTGTCATGTGTTCCTGCCTCCCACATACTAAGTGGGAGCTGAGTGGCCCCCAGCTCTTATATGGGTCAGTAGAGGTGTGAATCGTAGGTATTACATGTACCCATGTAATAAACAAATAGGGACAGACTTTATTTATCCTGTGTGTTATCAAGTAAGATTAGAGGAAACCAGGCTTGCTCTACTAAAACAACTCACTTCCACCGTTACTAGCTCACACCCATAAGACCAAAACAGTCATCAACTCTAGCACCAATCCTGCGTGGGTGTGGCCCTATGAACGCTTCTCACCTGTAAAGGCACAGAAGTCCACACAGCTCCATTAAGGAATGACCTCTCTGTGTATTTATCCTTCCAATTGCTTTGACAAAAAGGCCAGACAAAAAAATCAGCTTAAGGAAGAAGAGGTTAATTCTAGCTTACAGTATGAGGCAACGCATTCATTCCATCATGGTGGAGAAAGCGGAAACTGGAAGCTAGCTCATCTTATTAAACCCTCCGAAAAGAAGCAGAGAGTGAGTACAAAGTGGAGCTGGGCTATGGAACTTCACAGACCACATCTAGTGACTTCCTTTGTGTAGCAAGGCTCCACTGCCTAAAGGTCTCACAACCTTCTCAACCATTGTCACCTCCTAGGAACCAATTGTTCAAACACACAGAGCCAAGGAGAGTATGGCTGATTTAAACCACAACAAGCCTCAGCCCAAGGGAAGCCTCTCTTGACCTTCTGTCTTGACCAGAATGTGGAAGGCCATCCCTCTGAAGGAACCATGGGCAGCAGGTTTGCTCCCAGGAGAGAAGCTGAGGCAGCATATGAGGTAATACAAGATTCCTACCTGATGTAGGAAATGGGGCAGAAATGACATGAAAGGGCCACTATATCACACATTTAAAGCCTATCAAGCCTGAGTCTGTAAGTCTGCCCATAGTCTACTCTGGGGCTGACCTTAGCTACTACCTCGCACAATGTCAGGAGTGCAATTGATATTTATTTTACAAACTATTGGCTGACAGTGCTTAAGAGATAGCACAAACATGAAAGTACATTGTAATTTTATATTCTATTCTGTACACACAAGGCAAACAGTAAATTTACATTTTCTTACAACTAAGGCAAGCTACTTGTTAAGACTCCTTTTTGTTCTCCTTAAGTCTCATATCTAATATGTCTGAGGATTCTTCCTGAGGGAATGCATGTACTACAATGAACAGCTCATCATGTTGTGAAAGGAAAACCAAAAACTCTGAGATTGTAATTGACAATAAAGGTTCAAACTCCTTGAGAAAATAGATTGGCTGCTCCTTGGGCTAACTTACATACTCAAAAGTCAACCCTGGAAGCCATATCTAATGAGATTCTTTTCTCTATGTCCTCAACTTCTTTAAACTTTATTTAATATGTCTAGGGCCAGTAGTGTAGGATTTTCCTCAATAAGCTTGATAGGAAATCCACCAATTGATGTTGCTTCCTAATGAAACCAAACTTTAAATTAAAAATAAATGGCCAAAAAGTAATGAAAATGACTTTTAATCTTTTATTCCATAAAGTGGTGGAAAAAACAGAAAGATATGAAATGGAAAGAAAGGAAGGGGAGGGTGGGAGGGAGGAAGGGACGGAGGGGGAAAGAGGGGAGAGGGAGGGAGGGAGGGAGGGGGAGAGAGAGAGAGAGAGAGAGAGAGAGAGAGTGTGTGTGTCTCAAATAGTTTCCAGAGAATATGACACCCAAAGACATTGCTAGACTGTCATTTTTAAAGAAGAGACTTCAAAACTCGATGGTGGTAACACCATGGACTTTGAAATTCGCCTTTCCTTTTCTGGGCCAACTTGGGATCCATCCCACATGCAAGCACCAAACCCTGACACTAGTATTGATGCCGTGTTGTGCTTGGAGATAGGAGCCTAGCATGGCTGTCCTCTGAGGGGCTTCACCAGCAGCAGACTGAGACAGATGCAGATACTCACAGCCAACCATTGGACTAGTTAGGGACCCCTATGAAAGAATTAGGGGAAGGGCAGAAGGAGCTGAAAGGGATTGCAAACCCATCAGAAGAACAACAATATTAACTAACCCGCACCCCTCAGAGTTCCCAGAGGCTACGCTGCCAACCAAAGAACACACAAGGCCTGGTCCATGGTTTCTGCAACATTTGTAGCAGAGGACTGCCTTGTCTAGTCTCAGCGGGAAAGGATGTACTTAATCTGGTAGAAACTTGATGCCCCAGGGAAGGGAGTTGCTATGGGGTGAGGTGGGAGTGGGTGAGTAGGTGAGGGAGCACCCTCTCAGAAGCAAAAGCCAAGGGGGATGGAGCAAAGAACTTGAGGAGGAGTGACAGGGATGGGGGTAACATTTGGAATATAAATAAATAAAATAATTAATAAAACAACAAAAAAGAAACATACAGATTATCCTTTTGGGTTTCTTCTGACTTTCCTCAGGATTAGAAACAGCAGACCAGTGCTGTCTCGACCCCAACACTCAGACTTTAGCGATTCTCTCACTGACAGATGAATGAGAAGAGCTTGGATTTCTTCCTCTCTGTGAACCTTGGAAGCTATACCTATAAACAGGTAAGGTAGACCTCAGGACTGACACTCTTGCTGGAAGAATTCTGAATCAATAAATCTATTCACCTGTGGACTCTGCATATTTAAGTATTGGCCAAGCTTGGTGAAATAAATCTGCTTCTCTGTGGAAGGAAAAACGATGGGGAAGGATTAGTTCAGGAAGACTACTTCCAAGCTTTTAGAGGTATTTTTAGGGGAGCGTTGTGCTAAATTTTAGAGTTCATGAATAGTTCTTGGTCACCATTCATTAATTTGGTGGATTAAGCTCTGCCCAGAACTATTCAGTATGAAAACCAATTATCAGAAAGGGAAGGTAATATGCACTTAATCAACAGGAAATTATAGAGAAGGAAGGATTTGAAGAACTGAAAGATTGCACAAGCCCCTTAGACGGCAGAATATTTTAAAAAGTAAACTCATTCATTCATTGAGTCATGCATTCTTCCAACAATTATTGAACCTTTCTATGTGCAAGTAATTAAGATGCTGGCAAATATCTTTTTTGTTCAAATACTGCTTTATAATTTCAAAGACAGTTTTTGCTCTGTTGTGTCGCTGAGTTGTCTTAATGGCCCTTTGAAGAACATAAGAGAGGTTAGTCTTATCTATGATTAATAGAAGAGGAGCATATTTTGTTGAGGTTGAGTGAGTCCCATAAATATTACAGAGACAATTCAACGAAAAGTCAAGAATAATGTACAGGCTTCCCGATCCCTGTTTCTTGTGTTTTCGTTTCTTACCCTCCTCTAGTAAACCATATCCACATCCATCTGTTCCTGGAACTGGTCACAATACTAATGCTCTCTTTCCTTCGTTTGGCTACTTGAGAATAAAGAAACTGAAAACTCTAGAATCTACAAGTTAGGCTTTGCTCCCTGAGAGCAAGTCCAGAGCGGTTGGATCCAGATCCATTTCCCAGAGATGCAGAGCCCAGAAGCAGTGTGATGCTTGGAAACAAGGCACAGGTGTTCTTGCAGGTTGGCGGAGCAGGAGGGTTGGCACAGGTTCTCAGATCATGGCACTCTGCCTGGCGAATCAGCAGTCTCGACCAAGGCTGGCCGTTAGCCTCCTTCTGGCTAGAGAGATGCAGAGGAAGCACAGAAGAGGCTGTGGCCACCTGCTCGCTCAAGATGTCACTTACCTCTCGCATATTCTACTACAAATGCAGAGTTCAAGCCAGCAGTTTGACAAAATCACACTGCACAAAACCTCTGTCTTTACCCTCTGCCGTATCATCTTCATTCTTATTTTCTAGCCGGATAGATCTTCTATAGGTGTTCAGTAGTCCCTGAAAGCTCACACCCTTGCCTCTAGTGACCCTCCAAACCAGCCGTGCAAGACGCAGCCATCCCTCTCCTTACGCCTAAGTTAACAGAAACTGTGCAGCCCCTTTCTTGCCCTGATCTCCACATGTGCCCATGTAGCTCACACAGAATAACATATACATGGTTATGTGACTGAAAAACACCTCAGGGACAGTAGCATGTTTCTAACTGCCCTTAAGTGATTTTCCTAAGGAAAGCAAGAAAGAATGGTAAATGGGATATAGTAGAATTTCAAGTAGATTCAGAGTTAGAAGAACTCCACTTGCTCTTCATAAGCTTCTCCATTTATGGGTTTTGATTAACATTTCTTTCAAAAGTAAAATTTTTAAATAACCAATATAAAATCTGAAACACACATGCATGGACATATACACACATAAGCCCACAAATACATAAAGAAACACACACATATACACATATATACATATACACACACAAAGAGACACACATATGCATATAAACATAAACACACACACATGCACTCATACACAGAAATATACACACAAGTATACACACGTACACACAAACACACATGCACATCTGTACAAGTACGCACACACATATGTACACATACTCACATACACACAGAACTGCACACTCATAAGTACACACACACACACATAGACATGCACACAAAGACACATGCACACACATAATACACACATACATTCACACACACACATAGACACATACACATGCATGGGCATACAAACACACACACACACATAATCATATATACCACAGACACAAATGTGAACACACATGTAGACATTCAGAGACTCTCTCTCTCACTCACTCACACACACACACACACACACACACACACACACACATCCCTATCCCCTCCACACACATTTTGTAAGATGGGCTCTAGTAAGATGAGAACAATGAAATAGTAAACAATGAGTGACTATGTCTGAGGTCTATGAAGGTCTGAGTGACAGATCGCAATGTTGGGTGTACATCTCCACTGATTCCCTATACCAACATTCAACAGCACCGTATCCACTATACATACTATAAATCCTTATCCTGAGCCTACGTAGCATCACTATGAAACTCTTTCTCAGACTGGCCCTATGCCAAGTACAGGGCACATTTGGGAGCGAGAAAACAGTACTTCCCTAACTCTCTGAATTACTGGACCTAATGATAAAAGCTTTAAATACCCAGAATAGCTCAGCATACGAATTAAACGTTCAATCACGTAACAAGAAACAATGCCCAACCTCATTCTCTATACCAACTTTATTATTTCAGTTCTGTTCTGTGGCATTATTTACATTGAACACTGAGTTGATTTCATACCTGACTGAAAGGTTACGGCCAGTGTTTTAAAAAATGGAATTCTCCAGGATATTCTAGAAAGCTTCCACACCTTTTTAAATCAACAATTACCCCCACTCTAGGATTGTTCTCATTTATCAGGCATCTCAAAGCCAGGGAACATTTATTTAATCTTTATTTAAAGTGGAATCTTTTGTGACTACATGGACAGACTGGCCTTCCAGGTTCATGGAAGATCTGCATGGAATAATCCTGGCCAGAGCACACAATATTATTTTTTAACACAGTCTGCCTATTGACTTCCATCAGCTCCCTGGTGTTAGCTTTGAAATGCCCTTGCTTTTCATTGCAAATGTTACACTCTGTGTTTTTATGGTTAGAGAAAAATCTATCCCCCAGCCCCTCCCATGCAAAGCTTTATCTTTGCAAGACAAAGTATAGCAGAAGAAGGCATACAAAGAATAGCACGCAAACTCTTTCCTCCCCTGCCGTCTCTCTCCAGACAGAGCTCTGCTTTATCTGAGAACATGGTGTTTGTAGCACTGCAAGTTATTTGTGAACTATTTGCAAAAATGATATGTTATGGAACTTTTTGATTTAAAAAGATAGGGTTTTCTGGGTTTATAATGAACAAATTGGACCAAAGAGAGTTCTCTGGTTTTCTTTGATTGGTTGGTTGATGATTAGTTTTTGAGAAGATGATGAAAAGTTCTAAAGGGTAGACAAAAGAAGACGTCTTTCAAATGTTGTTATTAGGAAGTGTAAGTGGCGTCTTCTCCCTTTTCTTGTATTAGACAGAGCATGGTACATGAAAATACCACATAATCTAAGCTAGAGAACAAGTCTTGAATTCAGCTTCTTCTACTTTCAGCTTGATGCAAATATGAACTAATCACTTGTACCCCTTCAGAGCTAAAGAGATGGCTCACCAGTAAAGGGCTCCTACTGATCTTTCAGAGGACCTGAGTTCGATGCCTAGTGTCCACATCTGGTGATTTACAATCATTATAACTACCACTCTTGGTGAACCTGAGTCCTCTGCTGTCCACAGACACCTTTGCTCATGTGCACAGTCACACACACACACGCACACACACGCACACACACACAAAAATGAAGTTTTCTTCATTTATAAAGATCTACACTCTCCAGAGAGAAATTAATAAATCATGCAAAATGAATTAATTAACGTAATAAATAAGTTGCCATGTTATGAAGATGACTGTATCAGTAAAGTACATGCTATTAGTCATGAGGCTTTTAATCAAGATGCAGAAGCCGCAACAAGAAAAGCCAGGTTTCATGGTACACTTTAGTAATCCATACCCTGGGGAGGAAAAGGGTTAATGCTAATCCCTGGAACTCATGAGCCAGCAAGTGCAGCCTACTCAGGCAATCTCCAGACCAATGAGAGACACTAAAAAAAAAAAAAAGTAGATGGTAACTAAAGAATAGCACCTTGTAATCCTCTAGCATCCACATACATGCACATACATGGGAGTATGTAAGCACCCTCTACATACAAGCATATGCATATGCATACACACATATACAAATAAATAAGTAGTTTAGAAGAAGGGATTTGTAATGACATGATTAACATGAAATTCTCATTCCTCGGATTTAACAAGTATCAGCTTTCTCTTTCCATGTGATAGACAGCTGGCTGGATCATCTGATAGAAGAGGTAAGCCAGCAAAGACATGGAAGCCTGGGAACATCATCCCTAGATCCATGAGAAGGAACTGACATTTGCAACATTGCAAAAATAGCAAAAAACAATTCAGTATAAGTCAGAAATAAGGCTTTCAAATTTGACAGTCTTCCCTTTGAATCTATGATCTTCGCCAACTTGTTTTACATGAATCTCCATCCTTCCGTGCAGTCTGTTGACATCACCTACTCTGTCTTTATAAAGCTCTTATTCTGTTAGCACAAGTAAAAGGACTGCGAGTCCTTTTTAGCAATAAGAATTGCCAATAAGGGCTGGAGAGATGGCTCAGTGGTTAAGAGAACTGACTGCTCTCCCAGAGGTCCTGAGTTCAAATCCCAGCAACCACATGGTGGCTCACAACCATCTGTAATAAGATCTGATGCCCTCTTCTGGTGTATCTGAAGACAGCTACAGTGTACTCACATATATAAAATAAATCTTTAAAAAAAAAAGAATTGCCAATAAGTATTTCACAAGTATGTATTGGTGGCATAGAATGGGCCTTGAGGTCCTGAGAATCATCTGCTTCATTCCAAACATTTCCAAGGAAGGTAACTTAAAAATGAGAAATGTGCCAGGTTTCACTACAGAACTACACACAACAATAATAATAAATATAAACATGAATAGGAGATGGATCAGAGGGGAGGAGACATGACTTGGTTCCCAGAATCCATGTTAGGTAGCTCACAATGACTTGTAGCTAGAGTTCTATGGGATCAAACACCCTTTTCTGGCCTCCAGAGTCACCTACCTACACACAAATGGCATTACGCACATACACAGAAAAGAATAAAAATAAAATTTAAAAGTAGAAAATAAATAGGCAAAGCATGCACTAATGAAATTGGAAAATGAGAAATGACATGAGTAAAAAAAAAAATCTATCAGGGGCTGGGGGTTTAGCTCAGTGGTAGAGCGCTTGCCTAGGAAGCGCAAGGTCCTGGGTTCGGTCCCCAGCTCCGAAAAAAAGAACCAAAAAAAAAAAAATCTATCATCTGTTCATCTATGTAAGACTTACATCTAGAATCGGGGCTTTCATGTCCGGAAGGAACATGAAAGAAGAGAACTACTCCTAGCTAGACAAGCAGTCACAACCCACCCTGCACTGAGAACACATGCTAGGATGTCCCCAGCTGAGGAGGAAATATGTGCAAAGAGCCAGGGATATAGTCACACTTCATACAAATATACCACCACCTAGATGCTCACATGCCAACATCAGCATTTAGGAAGGGAAAACAGACCATTTAGAGGTACATAAAGAGCCCAGTCAATCTGATTCCTGTCAGTGGCTGTGAGAATACAGATGGGTTGCATGTGGCTTTCCATTGAGAGCTAATGAGTTTATTCTTTATCCTGTAGGTGGTGGAGCTCAAAGTAGTCCTCCAAGAAGACTAATGTTAGTGTTAAGAAGAATAATTCTGGCAGCCATGAGTTGGTGTATAGGAAGGAAAACTGATTAGTCACACACAGGCGGGACTAATAAACCAGGACTGAGAAAAGAGTGGTGTCCCAGACTAGAACAGTGGCAGGCCAAGTGGGTGAGATGGGGTTGCTTTCCTCCTCAGTCAGATGGATGGGGGAGATCTTTCTTATTTATTTGAAGGTAGCCATGGACAGGTTCATTTCATCTTAAAATCCTGATTCTAAGCAATTGCTATTGTTTGAATGGGTGTCCCTCACAAAACTCTCTTTAAAGCTCTTTAAAGCTGAATGTACACTGTAGTAGTAAGAGATGATACCTTCTGGAAAGCTATCAAGCAATTAGTGTACTGTACCAATCATGTATCATACCATCTACATGGTAAAGGTTAAGTATACATGAAATATGTAGGCATTGAGTCAATTATTATCTATATCTTATAAAGGGCTTGATAGGATCCTCTGTGACTTCCACCTTCTATGTAGTACCTTTAGAAAGAAAATAGAAACAATATTCTACCTCTGAAGGAGAAATCTGGTTTCTTAATCTTGGATTTTCCAGCTTCCGGAACTAGAAAGAATAATCTGGGTTCTTCGTAAATTATCCAGTCTCTAAAGAAGAGTAAATGACCAGAGACTTCTGCTAAGGCAGTCTACACAGTCTGAAGATCATTGTTTGGGCTGGGAAGGCCTAGAAGGCTGATCAGTAAGTCCACCAGGGTCAAGGGAAGGTTGCTGAAGCCTAGACAAGTCAAAGGACCATTCTGAAAAATCACTGTCGGAAGTAGACTAAAAGCCACACTCTTGGGACTCTACTAGTCCTGTTTTCATACACTAATTTCCTTTCTGCAGCTATGACAACCACCATTGCCAAAAATAAGGGATGAAAGGATTTCTGTTGTGTTTACTTCAAGGTCATGCTCAATTGATGAGGGAAGTGTGAAAGAAACTCAAGGCAGAAATCATGGAGGAACACTGCTTTTTGGCTTGCTCATGCTTGCCTAGATTTTGTATATAATCCAAGATCTGCTTGGAGATGGACTCACATCGTAGGGCTGACTCTTTTACACCAACTAAAAATAAAGCAATCATCTCATAGGCATATCCACAGGCAAATCTGATCTAGACCATTCCTCAATAGCAGTTTTCCTCTCAATAAGTCTAAGCCATGTCAAGTTGGCAGTTACAGCTTGCTAGGACACCATCATTCAGAGTAAGGAACAGGAAAGCAGCAGAGTGAATGTGCTCTCAGCAGACGGTGGAAGCTCTTAGTTCTTGGCCTCTTCCATTTTCATGGAGGAAAGTAAAATCCCTTGATTCTTCAGGGTCAGCTCTTGCTGATCACAATTCTCCTAGCCCTATTCACTGAAAATGCAAAGACAAATGACAACCAGGCCTGTGACAGATGTATTATTTATTCTTCACTGAAGTAAGCAGTGAAACTATATAGATCTACTGGCAGTGGGCTATAGAATTTATTATTGCTGGACAGAAGCCTAAGTATCTGATGTGGTATGGGTGCCCATGTACTAACTATGGGCTAAAATATGAATATGAAATGAAGTTTGTTTTAGATGAAGTCTGAAAGCACGACTTGTCAACTTCTCTTTGTGAGAAAGGAACCTTTGTCCCAACTCACTAGCCATTGACTGATCTCCTCTAATTCCGTCAGACTGCCTGACAGATTTGACTTCTACAAAATGGACAGATACTCCCTGAAACATTTGAGGCTTGTAAAATCTCTTGTATTCTTCTAGAATTAAATCTCAGTTGTCATACATGTGTTTTAGGCATATTCACCACAGATCACATTCACAGAAGGGATTTGGTCAGTTCTAGTTTTAATGTTACCTGTTTCAAGGTATTCATGGACACCCATTCTCTCTGTTACATGAGACTTGTTTTACCACCAACAGTAGTCATATGATCATCCTCTGTTTCTCTAGACCTCAGCATCCTAAATCTGAATCAGAGTAGATCTATTGGACAGCCTTTTAGGATTTCGTATGGTTAGAATGATCTTCAGAAGGTGTTGCTTCAGAGAAAAATCATGTAAGAAACAAGAGCATTGCAAGCATGGTGTAGTAATGCCCAAGAAACCAAAACTGAGGTGGACTTTCTGGTAATCCCTGGACACGAGAAGACAAGTACCAAGAAGGAGGTGAAGAAAAAGGACAGGTGTCATCGTGAATAGTGACTCATGAAACAAGCAGAAACTAGATATGGGCATCCTGGTCACCATTTTATTTTATGCAGACATTATCTGACATGACTTCAGCTATTTTATTTAGATTAATCTTTACCTAAAGATGTTGGAGTTATTTGTATTTCGAACTCTCTCTGTGGTTCTCATATGAAGATGAAAAGTTAAGTAAGCAGAAATCAACCACATTGAACCATCAATACAGAGTTCATCCTTCCTCTAATGAGCGACCATGAGTAGCCAAGCAAGAGATGCTACCATTCTGTATCCATGGAAACATACTTAGCAACAAAGGAACCTTGACCTTTTCCCATCTGTTTGGAATCTACACCATGACACATTAGTTTCAGTATATGAAAACAAAAAGGAAAGGCAATAATGTTATATTTTATTTAACCCCCAGGCGTCCCTAGTCCATTGTGAGTAAATTTATAAATGGGAAAGAAATTATGTGACTGATTTTCACCCACCAGTCCAAGGCACAACCTGTGTGGCATGTCACTGAAATCAAAGAGAGTGCCTGAAACATGCTCTGTTGCTGAGAGACTCCCGACAGAGCTCCCAAATTGGGTCAGAGATAGGCAGTGATAAGCAGAAATGAATAATCTCATGGGAAACAAGTGGAGATTCAGCAATAACTAATCCTCTGTGAGCATGAAAGCTTTCTTTAGATGAAGCTATTGTTAGTAGCCATTTTGCTGAAGAGAATGGAGACATATTCAGTCCAATAAATGCATAAGGAGGCTGCCTCTGTTTCATACCAGATAAGAATTTATTAAAGAGACAGTATGAAATGTAGGTTCTGTCTGAAAAAAATTACATTTTTAGAGTACAGAGAGCTACTAGCTCATTTAAATCAACTAGACAAACTCTGGAAAGCAAGAGAAGCTGCAGAGGAACTCTTACAAGTCACCTGGGCAAAACTTGAACAAGTGCTTTTCATGAACTTAAGCCTGTATGAGCAGACATATACATCAATATGTATTTTGCATCTTTAATGAAAGAGCAAGAAGGGTGGCATAGTTGATTTGAAAAGGAATTGAGAAGCTAATACACATAAGTGAAATAAAAGTATCAGATTTTGTAGCTGAGCATAATGATCCATACTTGTAATGTCAGCACCTAGGAAGTAGGTGGAGAACAGAACTGAAGTGGGACTCTAGTATTTCCTGGACACAAGAAGCTAAGTAACAAGGAGGGGGTGAAGAGAAAGAGCAGGTGCCGTCACGAGTCCCTTGAAACCAGTAGAGCCCAGACATGGCTTCCTGGTATTTAACTCTGGCATTATCTGACATGCCTTCAGCTGTTTCATTTAAATTAATCTTTACTTTAAAAAATGGGTTTATTTGTTCTAGGAGGAGACAGAAGAGGAGGAAGAGAAGGAGATATTTCAAAGTTTTATTCAAATGAATCAGTGTCTTACAAGCACAGCAAAAATTTATATTTGGGGTTTGTTTGTTTTACTTAACAAAAATCATTTACAACATATCAGACACCCCAAGTTTGACATCCAACTCTACAAGGCCTAATCTAAAAATAAATAATAAACTCAAGGAGGTTGTCTAGCATGAGAGATGGTGGCTTATGGGTTTGCTACAGAGTACATTTGATGACATGGGAAGGGCAGGCTCATTCAACTGTATTTCCACGGTTTGGGTAACCATCATCAACAATAACAGAGCATAAGGGGAAAGGAACATTGGAAGCAAACATTACAGAAAGAGCGAGAGTATCAAGGTCATTATTCAGCAGCCTACTCAACTGTAGTGGAAGAAAAACAGCACCCTTAGCTATGGATTAGAAATGAGAAGGTAAGATTGTGTTCCAATCCAAACAATATATAGGATCAGAAGTATGTTAAGAATCAATTTTTCCCATTTGCTAAAATCCTTGTGGGTTTCAAACAGACTAATAGTGCAGTGAGCAGTCAGAAAGAAATCCTTACTGAGATTTAGCGACTCCATAGGAAAAGAATAAATCATGAACTGTATACAAGAAAGAACTTGATTTATTATGTGCTGCTTCCCTAAGAGAAATAGAAAATGGTCAACACATGCTGTTTTTAATAAATAGCTAACTAATATATCCAATACCACAAACATATAGTCAAAACTGATCTTACGCTTTAATTTCATCCTGAATACAAGAAATGGGGGAAAGGCAAAGAAATACAGGAAGGAGAAAAAAGATTTGGGTGAGCACGAGTAAACTATGAGGAAGCAGACAAAAATGAAGGGTTGGAGATGTAAAGAAAAGAAGCTAGCAAGAATAAAGAACATGCCAGAAATCGGGTCAGGACTCAACAAAGAAACACTGAGAGGTGAACTAAGCCATCACAATCAACTAGAGCAGCTAATCTGGGATCCAGACCCCAGATAGCATGGAATTCTGAAGACGGGAGGCAGCAAAAACTTGTGTTCAGTGCTGGTTGAATTTAAACATGGCAGTTGCTTTGGAACAGTTTGTTAGTTTCCTGTAAAAATCCCTGGATCAGTTTTCTTGTTGCTGTGACCGGAATGCCTGATAAATGCAACTTTACAAAAGAAGGGTTTGCTTTCTCTGATGGTGTGAGGGTTTTACCCATCCCTGTGAGAACTTCATGGCAGCAGACCCACAAGGTGTCTGCAGTTAGATACAGTGAGTGCTGGACCTGAGCTTGCTCCCTCCATACTCGGTGTCTGGTTTCATTCAATGGGAGAGTGCCACCTACATTTAGGCCTTTCCATTTCACCTAAACCAGTCTAGAAATGCTCTCCCAAACATTTCCAGAGAGTTTTCTATCGGGTGATTATAGATGTTGCCAATTTGACATTATTAACAAGCATACTCCAACTGTACATTTCAGTTTTTAATATGACAGGATGTCATAAGCTAGGGTCTGGAATGACAGCTATTTGTCATAGTCAGAGAAGTCCAGATGGACATGGAATGTAATTCAACACTATAAAGAAATGAACAATTAAGTCATGAAGATACAAGGAAGTGCTTTACATGTGAAAGAAACCACACCAAAAAGTTTAATAGCATACAGGTCCAACTGCATGGAATTCTAGGAAACACAAAGCCATGGTGATGTCCAAAGACCTGTAATTACCAGGCACTGGGGAAAAGAAGTATGAAATTGGAGCATGGGAGACTTTTAAGTCATGAAACAATACTGTGAAATACAGTAACCACGAGCACATGTCCCGCATGGGTGAAGGATCACGCTAACTCAGCCTACTTCACTTTGCAATAAGGGTTGTTTTGAACTAAGTGGCATCTAACAAAACAAAAAACAAACAAACAAACAAAAACATAAGTAAGCAAGGTCACTGCCCATCTTGTACCAGGAGCAAAGGATTCTTCTCACCAGAGATAGGGCTAAAGGCCAAGAAAGATTTGTATGAAGAGAGATCTTGTAAAATAACTTCTAGCCTCTCTAGCCTTCTCATACGTTGTGGTTTCTTTCCCATAATGCTACTCTTTGATCCATCTGCTTTATAAACATTTTACATTTTCATTTTCCATGCGAAGTTCCATATGTGTGCAAAATTGTGTGTGCTATTCTAAGAGTCCATTTTATATGAATTTAAACATAAATTGATGTTAGGAGTAAGACTAACTCTAGCTAATAATCAAACGGGAAAAAATATTGTTTATGCATATGTGTACAGTTGTGTGTGTGTGTGTGTGTGTGTGTGTGTGTGTGCGCACGTATACATGTATGCACAAACATGAGGAGACCCAAGCACAATCTCAGATGTTGTTCCCAGGTATTGTCCATCATTCTTTTAAAAACTAGAGACAGGGTCTCTCACTGACTTGGAGTTTGTCGAGTAGGCTAATCTTGCTGGCCAATGAGCCCAGCATTTCTCTTGCTTACCTCCCCAGTGCTGTGATTACAAGTACAACATAATCCAGGATACCTGTTTTAAATGTAAGTTTTGTGGAAAAAAAACTACCATCCTCCATCTGGCATGGGAAAAACTTTCCCAACTGAACCATCTCTCCAGACCTCAAACAGGAAAGTTACAACAATACAATATAATAAGGGCTATCTCGGCCTGATCTCTGTCTAGGAAGCGTCAACGGCATTCTGGTGATGACTTATGGTAGGGGACTGAGACTTTGGAAATGGACTTGAACATAGAATTGGCACCTATTTAAATGGAAGTGTGCCGGAAATAGAAGCAGAGGAGAAGTGAGGCTCTTCATGTCCTTGCCATGGCTAACACTGAAACTGTCTCAGGGCTACATGCAATCCTTAATGGCCACTATTCAACCTTCTTTGGTCACTCCAACCTTTACTTGCAAAGGTTAAAAACTGCATTTCAAAACCTAGAGAATATCATGCTACCTGGGGTAGCATGGGGTAGAGGCCGAGATAGATTTCCTGAGATTAGAGTCCTTCTCCCACTGAGACAGGATCTCAGATCAGAGTGGTCTGGTGGCTTATGTGGTGATAATAACAGTTTTTGTACGTTACAGTGATTTAATAGAGCTCCAATGTGGTGATCTGTGAGGACACATAGCCCTGAGGTCTTCTTTTCTGCAGGTATGACCCCGTTGATGGGACTAGGCAGCTCAGGATAGCCCGTCACCCAGTCTGTATGATGGAGCTAACACCAATCCATTCTCCTGACCAAACCTCCTCCCATGGCCTGTGCCTTATCATTAGTCCTATAGATAAGCCATTCAGCTTTGAAGAGGTTAACACAAGTTAGAGAAAAGGCGCTCAGAAGTTTTCTGCTTTTAATTTCTGTTTAATGACTTATTGGCTAGGGCGCTATCATCTCATCCTACTAAGAGCCCTTCTTGCACAATAAACTGCTGTGCTTGGAGCCCACCTCGGCCCACAAACTCTACAATTAAGTGATCGTTTGTCCTCAGAGCTTGACAGAAGCAAGAGTCTGAGGCGGGCTGGGAGGAGCTCCGATTTATTAAAGTAATAAATAACCTGGAAGCCCCCTCTCCCCCAGCCGCTGCCTCCCTTTCTTATTTACTTCTTTGTGCAGCATCTGAGATGGGGATACAGGGAGTTTAATTGCTCAGAAAGACAGTTGTCTACAACAGTCGTATTCCAGAAACCACATAATAAAGTTGGGGGCTCCAGGGCTACAGTAGGAATGGGTCCTACTGCTGGCTGCCTGGCTCCTTGGCAAGTTCTCTAGCTCTAGAAGAATGCACATTCCTGTGCAGACCTAAGCACTCAAAGGCAGAGCAATCCTCTGCTCTGGACAGAGAGAGGCTCTGCAGGGTGTGGCTCTGGTGTCTTTGTCAAGGGCTCACCATTTATTTTATTTTGAATTTATATTTTTTTTACAAAAACTCAATA
This sequence comes from Rattus norvegicus, assembly GCF_021556685.1. Lineage (NCBI taxonomy): Eukaryota > Metazoa > Chordata > Mammalia > Rodentia > Muridae > Rattus > Rattus norvegicus. The sequence continues at coordinate 22,123,063 of NC_141551.1, read as the reverse complement.
TATATTAATGCAGGTTCAGACATTCCTATTATCTTACAAACATTTTAAAATATCACTTTCTCAGGTATTTTCTCTCCTTTGATTGTGGTCTTTAAATTATTATCATGTCTTTAGTGGACGTTCTCAAGCTCTCTGTAGAGCAGAATTCACCCCTCTCAAAGATCTTTCTTCCCAGAGTCTTAATTTACTGAAAGTATTAATTAAAAGTGTTCCAAAAAGTCAAAATAGATGCCTTGTAGCCTGTCCCATCTGCTTTTTCTTGATTTTCATACACAAACTTCACAAATGTATTGAGCTACTCCCCTTTGCCCAGCCTAGAAAGTAGTGATCTCCCATTGGCCACTATTAGAGACCAGTAACTTCTATTTAGACTTCCTTTTCTAAGTTAAGCTTGTAAATTTTACAGTACACGAAGTGAGCGATCTTATCGTGAATTATTCATTGCTATTTAGTACAATCATAACATTGTACAGTCATTGCTCTGTCTCTTCAGAAACATTTTCATCATTGAAAATCAAAGCCTATACCGCATTAGAAAGTTGCTTCCCATTTCCCCTCAATCAATACTTAGAAGCCTTTATTTCCCCGTGGATTCTCCTCTTCTATGCATATTAGAGGAATGGATTCGTGTGCTCTATGATAGCTTTTTGTATCTGGGTTCTTGTTAGTGTTATCAAAGTCCCTCCCTGCATACTGCAGCAGACATTAATACTTTATTTCTTTCTAGACTAATGGTATTCTCTTGTATGGACACATCACTACTCATTTAAATTCTAATACAATTATATCAGAAGGATAGGAAAAGTAAACTGATGGTACAAGAGATCTTATGAGCAAGGAAGAGTTACAGAGACCATGGAAGTCTCGAGCATAAAGACTGAGGAACTTAGGGGTATGGAGATCATGGAAGCCAGGAGCTTAGAGATAGTGGAAGACAGAAGCATGGGAACCATTGGAGGCAAGGACTTGAGTCTATGGAATCCAGGGCCATGGAGCCTATAAGCAAGAGGCATGGAGACCAAGCCAGATGAGTGAAAACCAAGTTAGAAGCATGGAGACCAAGCCAAATGACTAGCAACTATGTCAGTAGCATAGAAAATGAAACATGGAGACCAGCACAAAGCCATGTACATAAGAAAGCTAATGAGACATGGATCACAGAAGCAGAACTGTAGTGACTATGAAGTCAGAGACATGAAAAACATGAAAGCCAAAGTCACACAAAAAAAGTGGAAGGTAGAGGCAGACAGATCATGGAAGTCAGAAGCATAGAGAACCTGGAAGGCAGAGTAATAGATACCATGGAAACCAGGACTGTGGAGACCATGGAATTCAGAAGCATGAAGACCATGGAAACTAGAGTCATTTTCTTAGTTACTATTCTATTGCTCTAAAGAGACAAATTGAACAAGGCAACTCTTATGAAAGAAAGCATTTAATCTGGGACTTGATTATAGTTTTAGATGCTTAGTCCATTATCATGGTGAGAACCAAGCAAGTGTGGCACTGGAGCAATAGTTGAAAGCTTCACATCCTCATCCAAAGGGATCAAGCAGAGCAAGAAACACTGGGCCTATCAGGGGCTATTGAAATCTCAAAGCCTATCTTCATTGACATACTTCTTCCAAGAAGGTCACACCTACTCCAACAAGGTCACAGCTCCTAATCCTTCTACTCCTTCTCAAACAGTTCTACTCCCTGGTGACAACGAAGTCAAATATGTGAACCTATGGGAGCCAATCTTATTCACACAGCCACAGCCACAGATATCATGGAAGCCAGCAGCATCCAGACCATGGAAATCAGAGGAGTGGTGTCATAGTGTGTTTTTCTGTTACTGAAGTAAAAATACTGACAAAAAGCAAGTCAGGTGAGGAAAGAGTATACTTACCTTGCAGGTTATACTCCGTCATTGATAGAAGCCAAGGCAGGAACTTAAAACAGGAACCTGAAAAGGAATATTGCTTAATAGCTTGCTTCCACTGGTTTGTTCATCTAGACTTCTTATGCCTAAAGATGGCACTGCACCTAGTAGGCTGGGGTCTCCTCCATCAATTAGCAATTAATAAAATGTCCTGTGGATATGGCCACAGGCTAATATGATCAAGGCAATTTTTCAGCTTATATTCTCTCTTCCCAGGTGATTCTAGGTTTGTGTCATTGACAATTCTGAAAAGAAACAATGTGCAGAGCAAAACATTTTTAGAAATAAAAAACCTCCAAGGGCAAACTACTTGCAAACCCATAATAAAATGATTTTATAAAAGGGACATAAGAGGTTAATCAACTCCTTCAGTCCTTTCTCTAACTCCTCCATTGGGGTCCCAGTGTTCAGTCAGATGGTTAGCTGTAAGCATTCTCATCTGTATCAGTAAGACTCTGGCAGAGCCTCTCAGGAGACATCCATATCAGGCTCCTGTCAGCAAGCACTTCTTGGCATCAGCAACAGTGTCCAGGTTTAGTGGCTGCATATGGGATGGCTCCCCAGGTGGGGCAGCCTCTGGATGGCCTTTCCTTCAGTCCCTGCTCCACTCTTTGCCCCGTATTTCCTCCCATGAGCATTTTGTTCCCCCTTCTAAGAAGGGCAGAAGCATCCACATTTTGATCTTCCTTCTTCTTGAGCTTCATATGATCTGTGAATTGTTTCTTGGGTATTCCAAGCTTTTGGGCTAATATCCACTTATCAGTGAGTGCAAACCTCCCCATAGGAAGAACAACAATATCAACCAACCAGACCCCCCAGAGCTCCTGGGGATTAAACCACCAACCCACCAACCAAAGAGTATACATGGAGGGACCCATGGCTCCAGCCACATATGTGGCATTGTTTGGCATCAATAGGAGGAAAAGCCCTTGGTCCTGTGAAGGCTTGTTTCCCCAGTATAGAGGAATGCCAGGGTGGTGAGGTGGAAGTGGGTGGGTGGGTGGGAATGGGAACATCTTCATAGAAGCCAGGGAGGTGGGGAGAGAGAGGAGAGGGGATAATATTTGAAATGTGAATACATAAAATATCCAATTAAAAAAAGGAGTCTAACCAAAGCCCAGAGGAAGAAGCAGAATGCAGGAGACAATCAACATGTCAAAACCTTGAAAACATAAATATATGTGGAAAAGGTAATGATGAATATATCAGGGTGGGTCTTTTGGAAAAGACTTTGTCATTGAACATAGGTCAGGGTAGAGTGGAATCCTGCCTAGCTATTGCCAGGCAGGGGAGGTAGGGCAAGTCTGAAATGGGAGCCCAGCTTCTCTTTGGGTATCCAGATGCGGCTGGTATACCTGCTGAGAGAGGGAGTCAGGAACCAGGACTCCAAGGTCTACCTTTCCTCTCAGGCCCTAGACTGGGATGAGCAGAATCCAGTTTGACAGCAAGGGGCTGGAAGGGGGAAAGCCTTCCTTGGAAGTCTTAGGCGTGGCTCTTTAGTTGAAGATCCTTAATGACATAACTTTCTGAGGTAATCCTTGCTTGTTCATACTGATTGATTTGATATTGGATATAATGCACATACTTTATTAAGGATGAACCAAAGATTATATATCTTTTTGGGGAGGAAGGAATACCCAGCAAGGAAAGCTCATTGGCTGAAGGCCCAGGGTTATCTAGATACCTCATTAGCATTGAAAAGAAGTCCAGGCATTAGTTTATGTGACTGGCTGCTCATGGTCCTCAGTGGGGTGTCATGGTTACTTGTTCTAGAGCAGGTTTGTAGTCAGGGAGTAGCTCCAATCCTATCAGTCTCAGATCTCTGAGATTCCTGGGGTCTGAGCTTACTCAACCTTACCAGTTCTTATGTCTGTCTGGTAACATGGTCCCACATGGCCTATCATGGAGACCCTGGGTTCAATCTCTAGGACCATTAAAAAACAACATTTTAAATCTATCTTGAATTAAGTAGACATACTTAAAATGTAATGGCAACACTAGAAGGCAAAATCACATACATAACTTCGCATTACTCTGAGTCAAAAGGAATTTCAAAATCTTACAAAAGTCAAAAGAAGTTATAAATATTGATAAAAATGAAATTTGGACTTTTGTTGATGGACTGGAAACTTTACCAGAGGAGGATATACATGGTAGAAATGTCAATGACCAATACTCATGAGGTGTACAAGAATTTAGTGGAGGAACTGACTTGAGAGGAAGTTTTTCATATTTTTGCAAGAGCTACAGGAAAGCCCCAAGAAACAACTGAGATGGCTGGCCTTCTTGTGGGGGAAAATGTGTTGAAAAGGAAAGCACAAAGCTAAGACTGGTGAAAGACATTAGCCTCTTGGGCTGGGGATAGCTCCTTGATTAAGCTGCTTGCTGCACTAGCCTAACACATCTGCAAACTCTGCGATTGAGAAGTTCTGCTTCGAGAAATGAGATGAAAAGAAGAGTCATGGAGCGTAATTTTTAACATTAGAACACTTGAGATTCCCCATGAGAGCAAGTACACATGCATGTGCACACACATGCATATGCACTCATGAGCACATACATGCATGCGTGCCCACACACACGTAAACATTTATACACACTACACACATTTGAAAATCAGAAAAATATATTTGCATCCCCACAAAATAAGACTTGTCAACTGAGATAGAATCAAGAAGGATGGGTGGCGGACAGCCCGAAGGAAAGAGGAGATGAAGGGGATAGAGGTGGAAGTCATCGTAGGCAAAGAGAAAAGCAGCACTGACGTCAGCTCTAGGCAATCCTAGAGAAGCCTTCAGCACTGAGGCCAAAGGCACCTCCATACATGGTGGATCTCCTTTCTCCTAGATGCTACCTCTTGGCTTTTGATTTTGAAGTGCGGTCTCACTCTGTGATGGTTTGTATATGCTCAGCCCAAGGAGTTGCACTATTAAAAGGTGTGGCCATGTTGGAGTAGGTGTGTCATTGTGGGTGTGGGCTTTAAGACCTTCATCCTGGCTGCCTGGAAGTCAGTATTCTGCTAGCAGCCTTCAGATGAAGATGTAGAACTCTCAGCTCCTCCTGCATCATTCCCGCCTGGATGCTGCCATGGTCCTGCCTTGATGATAATGGACTGAACCTCTGAACCTATAAGCCAGCTCCAATTAAATGTTGCCTTGGTCATGGTGTCTGTTCATAGCAGTAAAACCCTCACTAAGACAGTATCCCAAAAGTTCTTATGATGTACAACCTCAGAGTTACTGGGGTGAAGGGCAGAAAGCCTTGTAATTTTCTTTCTAAAAATCACACAGTTAAATGCTAATACTTTCTGGGCTAACTCCAGAAAAACCATTCCGACCTTGGGTTTCTGGGTCTGCTTGGGCCTTCCTTCTTCGGCCTCACTAATGTAGGCCACATCTCATTATCTGAATGTATGATAGTCTTCAGTGCAGTATTCTAAAAATTAAATCTCTCGACATATAGAATTGTAAATATTTTAAGACTGAGCAGAACTTAATGTGAGAAAGGTTGACTTCTCCATTTCCGTCATCCGTGTATGTGAAGAATCTTAAAGATCACGCACAGAAACTTACACACAGAATCTCAGTTTCTACACAGAAAACCAGCTTTTATACACAGAAGCCCAAGTTCCATACACACAGAATCTCAGTTTCCACACAGAAAACCAGCTTTTATACACAGAAGCCCAAGTTCCATACACACAGAATCTCAGTTTCCACATGTGATATGTCAGGTTCCACACACAGAATTTCAGTTTCTCTAGAGAAACCCTACTTCCCTGGGGAAATTCATCTCTGAAGTCCAAGCCTGTTGAGATTCTGCAGTTATCAGAAAGAATGATAGACATACAGCTGGGAAAGCAACCTAAGAAATAAGGCGTCTTCTGTATTTTTAAACAGAGTCAGCTTTGAAGTTCAGAGATTCCTGAGATGCCAGGAAGTCATGAGGACCCAGGATGAGGTCTTGTTGGGAAAGCAATTCCTAAACGAGTGGGACAAGCTGATTTTGATGCCTAGAAGCTAAGCATAGGGGCTGGTGTCTGTAACGCAAGCACATGTTAGAAGTGGAAACAGCAGATAGACTCTCTGACCATCTGGTCTAACCAAAACAGTGAGTTCCAGGTTCAGTGAGATGCTGTCCCAAAAGATGAGATGAAGAGGAGTAGAGGAAGACATGCATCACTGACCTCTGACCACACACACACACACACACACACACACACACACACACACACACACACACAAACACACACAAAATTATAGGAAGAAAGGTAAATCAACTTTTCTTGTTAGCTATAAGATAGCACCTAAGAAGGAAACCCTCTAAAGAGGACTGAAAGACAAGGCAAGGAGATAATAATTGCAAAAGAAATCTACTAAAACACATTATCTTAAAAATAGGAAACCAGGTGACTCAAAAAAAAAAACAGAAAAAATTTGTCTCGACTTGGCTGAGCCAGAAAATCTGGATATTTTAATTTAGGAACTATGCTAAGCATTAAAGCATTTACAAGGGTTTTGATGAGTGATGCAATGTCTCTTACATGATCACCATGAGAGCCTAACAAAGTTAACTATTTCCCAGACTTCAGAGTTTTTAGGTCTTTGCACATAGGATAGAAGCCTTTCCCAACATCTTGTCTTCTTTGCCTCCTTGGGCATTCATGTTTGACTATTTTTAATGTTGAACAGCGGTCTACTTACAATGTCAAACATTATGTACCCATGGTAGGTATTTTATTAATGATTTTCTTGACTACCACATAAACAAAAAGAAACATATATATATATATATATATATATATATATATATATATATATATATATATATGAAGCAACCTTAGAAATAAGGCACCTTCTATATCTTGAAGCAGGGTCAGCTTTGAAGTTCAAAGATTCTTGAAATAAAGGAAGTCATGAGGAATATTGGCAACTCACAACAACTATGTGTATACACACAGACACACACACACAGACACACACACTAACATACACACATACACTCATATTGGAATGGACATGTATGGTGTGGTTATAGACTGTTTGCTGTGTAGACCATCTTTTGCATGTTGGGAGTGCTTTTAATATGTCCTAATGTTGTCCAACTTTACTGTCATGCCCATCTCATTAGTGTCCAATAGGATCTTGTTGCTTCCTTTTACATTTTCATCATATGATCAAGGTTGTATTTTCATTTGTTTTTACATGCTCAGTTCTCTCAAGGTTTCTCTTCTGTTTCTCGCCTATTCATAACCTTGATACCTTTTTCCTATTGAGACGTTTATCTTCTGTTATTATTCATAGTTGTTCCTTATGAACATTGAGTATCACTTCTTTTCTACAAAACTTGTTGCTTATGACTTTTAGTTTATGACGTGACTTCCAACTCTATGCACTATCACTTTTGTTGAAAATTTTTTTAAAAACTAATAATTAATATATTAGATTTATCAATTCTTTTCCTTTATGGTTTGAGGCAGTGGTTTTCAACCTGTGGGTTGCTACCTCCTTGCAGTGGGTCACGTATCAGATATCCTGCATATCAAATATTTACATTATGGTTCATAACAGTAGCAGAATTAGTTATGAAAGGTCAGAAGATGGTGTCAAACCCCCTAGAACTGGAGTTACAGATGGTTGTGAGCCACCACCATGTGGCTACTGGGAACTAAAGTCAAATCCTCTTCAAGAGCTCATATGCTTTTAACAATTGGGCTATCTCATCGGCCCCTTGATAATTTCTTTTTTTAAAAGCTCTCTGAGGCTTTAAGCTTTCCCATCTTGTTTTGCTTTTACAGTTGATCTGTTTATATATATACATATATATATGTATATATATGTATATATATATATGAATTTCACATCATGTACCCCAATCCAATTTGTCTCCACATGCCTCCATATCTACTCTCCACCCTTGCAACCTCCTCCCAAAAGAAAATTAAATAAATAAATAAACAAATAGATAAATAAAAAACAACACAAAAGAGTAAAAAAGCAATACCATAAAAAAAATCTTACTGGGTGGTGGTGGTGGTGGTGGTGGTGGTGCGGGGCACACCTTTAATCCCAGCACTCAGTTGGCAAAAAGGCAGGTAGACATCTGAGTCTGAGGCCAGCCTAGTCTACAGGGCAAGTTCCAGGACAGCCTGGAACAGAGAAATCCTGTCTTTAAAAAAAAAAATGGTGGAAACTGCAGTGTGTCACAATGTTTTCCACAATACACCCTTTTGCTCAAACAGCTTTACTTGCAAATGTTCATTGCAATGAGGCATTGGTCTGGTTGGAGGCTTCTAGCACGTGCTACACTATCAATACTGGATCCACACAGGGGCCCCTCTAAGACATCCTGTTGTCCTGCGTCACAGAGATCCTGGCTCTGCTGGACCAGCCCCTTCCTGTGCTCTAGCAGTTCACAGAGGAGGTAGGTGATTGGAGACAGCCCACTCCGAATCTGAGGCTGCCTGGTGGCTGTGTTGGTAAACCCCTCAGGGCTCCTTTGTTGGTGCCACCAGGGCCAGCTCTCCTGCTTTGCCCAGGGGATGAACAGGGCAGCTCTTTTGTTTGGGGCAGCCAGTAAGAGGCATGACTGTCTCTCCTGTGCTCACACCCTGGGGGCCAACTCTCCTACACTTAAGACCCCCAGACCCAGCTCCCCCACACTGGAACAGAAGATTTGTAAAGATATCTCCAGAACTAAGGAAGAAGATATATAGGGAGCCAATGATATAATGGAAGGATGTCAGGGTCATACATCATATGTCATTCATGAATTGAAAATTTAAAACAATGAAGTCAGGCCTGTAATTCAAGCTTGTCTGGAACATGAAGCGGGAGGATTTTATATTCAAAGCCTGTGTGAACTATAGACTTGAGTCCAAGTTAGCCTGCACAATGGAAAAGGACTCTGTCTCAGAGTGAACAGTTAACAAAAGGGCCGAGGAGGCAGCATACACCAGCTGTTATGAGGCCCCCTACACGTGTACAGCAGAGCCTCAGTGAGAGAAGAGGGGACGGGGTGGGGGGTTGGGGGAAGGAGGTATGGGATGGGGAGCAGTTGGGGGGCACACTGTGAGGGGGGATGAAGACTGAACTGTAAAAAAGGATCCCAGAATATAAATAAATAAATACATAAATAATTTTTTTAAGGTCTGAGGATTAAAATCTGACTTTGAACATTTGCCTAGTATATAAAAGAATCTAGGTTCAAGCCTCAGCTTTAGAAAATGTCTCGTTAATTATCAGTAGTAACAATGGATAGATGATAGATAGACAGAGATAGATAGTTGGATAGTAGACAGGTAGACAGACAGATTGGTATCACTTTATAGCCATGAGGATAGCCACCATTCAGCAGTGACCACACCAAGTGCTGGTAAGGATGCATAGAACAAGAGTTCAGCAGCTTCTTGCAAAGCTAAACGTACTGATATCATACAGTTTGGCAATCCATTTCCAAATGAAGTTGGAGTTTTGCTCACTTCAACACTTGCACATGAATGGTTATATGTACTTTATTCAGAGTTGCCGAAACCTGATAGCAACCGAGTGATCCTTCCACAGGAGAATGAGCAGACAAACAGTAGCAAAGCAATTTTTAATAAACTGTGAGCCATGAGAGGACGTGAAAATTTTAAAGCATGCTGTCAATAAAGTATGCTAATATAAAAGGACTGAAGAGTCTATGATTGCAATTGTATGACAGCTTGAGTAAGACAAAACTATAGAAATGTTAACATAGGAGAGGTCCATATGGTTAAAGGTTGTTATGCAACTGTCAAAGCAAATGAAGAATGTGTATGCTGTGTGCTAAGAATTTAGAGGAAAAAGGGATTCTTCACGGCACAGAGATGGCAAACACATGTAACTGTACTAATTAGAACTCACAAAATAGTGCAAACTCTAAAGGCCACTTGAACTATGAGTTTTAGTTACTGTCCATTGGTATGCTTTCATCAATTTTAATAAATACAATGCACTAATGCAAGACATTTATTACATGCACTATCCTGAATGAAGGAGAAGCAGTTTATTAGACTAAACCGATTACAACTGATGTCTGTATTTATCAATGGTGGGAGGTAGTTCAGTTATGAAATTGCTGGTCCACAACCAAGGAGACCTGAATTTGGATTCCCAGAACCCAAATGAAAACACCGGGCCTGGTACCACATGAGGTCCTGGGAAATCAGATCCTGCTGACCTGATTCGGGCTGAGTAAGTGAGCGCCGTATTCAGTGTGAATGCTGGCCTCAAAAAATATGATGGAGAGCCATTGAGGAAGATACCTGATATTGACTTCTGACCTCACATGTGCATACCTATAGGGAGCACACACACACACACACACACACACACACACACACACACACACGAGAGAGAGAGAGACAGAGACACAGACACACATACAGACACACACACACACAGACACACACACGCAGATACACAGACACCCATGGACACACAGACACACAGACATGCACACACACAGACATGCACACACACAGACACACAGACACACAGACATGCACACACACAGACACACACACAGATACACACAGACATACACACACACAGACACGCACACACAGAGACATACACACACAGAGAGACACACACACTCACACACACCCAGACACACACACACAGACACACAGAGACACACAGACACATAGACACACAGACATGCATGCACACACATACACAGAGACACACAGACACACAGACACACAGACATGCACACACACACACACACACACACACACACACACACACACACACAGAAATTAAACCCTCAGTCTGTCATACTGTAGGGCTTCAGAGAAAAGAATGCAATCTGATGACCACTGTTTTGAATTAGAACAGAAAGCATAATAACAGAGCACAGAGAAAGAAGGCTGCTGCATGCTATGATGCTGTTCTCATGGATGAAAATCAGAAAGAGATGAAACTCCAAAGTAATATTGCTGGCCTCTGAGTTGTTACTCTTGGTATCAAAACCTTACCCAAATGGTATGACTTTCTGATCAAGCATTACCTTCAGTGCTTCGCCTTGTCTCTTTAAGGCAATATTTTGCCCAGGAAGCAGAGGGTTTTTTTTTTTTTATTCTTATCCTCTTTAATCATGCAAACCAAAGGGCTTTGTAAAGAATCTAATCTTAAGAAACTTCTCTGTGTTGCCTGAAAAATAAGGATCACCTATTTAAAACACAAAGGCTTATCCCAGGAAGGCCAGGTTCTACCCTCTTTTCCTAGACTAACCCATTGCTGACAGATGTCAAGTCCTCGACACTCCCAATACACACAATTGGGGCACAAAGAAGAGGCAAAGGGCTCTGGCCTGCATTACAGGATCTGGGCAGTTGGCCTAGCAGCCATGCTCCCGCCTCTGGCTTAGTAAGCACTGCCATCTAGTGGTAACGTACTGTATCTGCTCTGTTCTGTCAGCTGACCAGTTTTTCTAAATCCAACTCTCCAACAGCTGCCTCTATAACAGTGTAGAAGATGCTATACCATTTTAGGTATTGGGGTTAATAAAGGTGAAGGAACACAAAGCCTCAGACATCTTTATTGGTTAGGCCTGCACTACCACGAGTTCATTTTCATTGTTAGAAAAAGCTGAAATTTCAAGGCCCTGTGAACAGAGATAAATTTGGCTGAAAGCTATTGGTCTTCTCTCCTTTTCCTATTGTGGCGCACATAAACCTAATTAGAGCATTTAAAAGTTTATGAAGTGGCTAGTGGGAGCCCACCGGCCTTTACCGCACGAGGCCCGCACAGGCCAATTAGGAGAGCAGAGTTCTGAGGCAATCTAGGAGCCTCTGTGGAGGCTGCCATTCTCTGTGAGAAACCGGATCAAACCAGACATGGAGGTCATGGTTGGATTCCACAGTGACTGGGGGACCTGTGTGTCTTTTCTGTCCAGGGCCCTCTAACTGCTTTTCTGCCTCTGGGCCTCCTCTGTTTCCTCCCCTCTCATTCATATTCAAGACCATGATTGGAAGCCTTGAACAGAAATGCAAAGTGCTTCTTAAATGTAGACAATTGAAATATAAATGTTCCTCTCATGCACTATTAATTATTTTATAGCCTCTCCAAGCACCTTTTGTGTATCTAGCAGCCTAAATGATGGTCGTAAAACCGGGAGGGTACTAGCCCAGGGTTTCTGTCGCTGCCTCTCTGTTCCCCATTCCTTTCATCTGTACCCAAATGCCTACTCTCTGGGGATTGTGTTTTAAGGGGGGAAAAGCTGCATCAATGACACGGTTTGCTTTTCCTTCTTTGTCAGACGAGATTAGAAAGACCTTAAGACCTTTCAATTGGCCACGCCCACTTGCCAACCTTGTTACTCTGGTTGGACTGTATTTTTCTCCATCTGTAAAATGGAGGGCAATAGCGGAGATTGGGGTACGGACGTTTAGTCAGTAAAGTGCTACCCAAGCATAGAACCTAAGTCAGTCTCAATGCTGGGGAGGCAGATGCGTAGACAGGTCCTGGGAGTGCTCTAGCAAGCGAGCCTACCGAAATGAGTGAGCTCTGTAAGAGGCACTATCTCAGAAACAGAACAGCAGTGGGTGGACAGGGTAGGGATCATGGGGACAGGGACTCTTTTCTCTTTTTCTCTTCTCTTCTTCTCTTTTCTCTTCTCTCTCTTTTCTCTTTTCTCTCTTCTCTTCTCTTTTCTCTCCTCTCCTCTCCTCTTCTCTTTTCTCTCTCTCTCTCTCTCTCTCTCTCTCTCTCTCTCTCTCTCTCTCTCTCTCTGCTCTTTTCTCTCTCTGACTCTCTTCTCTGTCTGACCCTTTCCCTTTCTCTCTCTTTCCCCTTCCCCCAGCCCCTCTATTATGTTCTGGCTTCCTCTCCTCTCCTCTCCTCTCCTCTCCTCTCCTCTCCTCTCCTCTCCTCTCCTCTCCTCTCCTCCCTGGCCCCTCTGTTCCCTCTCTTTCTCTGCCTCTACTTCCTTCTCAACTTCTCAAATAAACTCTGTCTGGGAGCTGGGGACGTGGGGGGGGGGGGTTCAAGATGCCTCAGCTTGTTTGTGTCTGCTGAGGCAACCCCTCTCATCACACCATGCTGCACTCTACAAAACATACCCTTGGCTTTACAAAGCTCATCCTCTATGAGTGTGGCCCTAACTAAGACTCTTAGCAATGGGGAAATATGACACCTGAAGCAACCATCTTCTGTAACCAGGCACGTCTTCCCATGGAGGGATTGGAACACTAACTCAGTCACAGGGCCTGAGGCCTACAATTTGTCCTGCCTACAAGATGTGTAGGGGTAAAAATGGAGTGGAAATTGAGTGACCAACCAATGACTGGTCCAGCTTGAGACTCATAACATGAGAGCCCACCCCTGACACTGCTAATGGCATTCTGCTATACTTGCAGACAGGAGCCTAGCATAACTGTCATCAAAGAGAGGTTTCACCCAGCATCTGATGGAAACCGATGCAGAGACCCACTGCCAAACATTAGGTAGAGGTTGGGGAATCCTAAGCATGGGAGGGAAGATTGTAGGAACCAGAGCAATGAAGGACACCACAAGAAAATCTACAGAATCAACTAACCTTGGCCCATAGGAGCTCACAGCAACTGAACCTCCAACCAGGCAGCCTGCATGGGACTGACCTTCACCCTCTGCACATATTTCAGTTGTGTAGCTTGGTCTCCAAAAGTGACTCCTAACAGTAGGAGCAGGGGCTGTCTCTGAGTCTGTTGTCTGCCTTTGGGACGCTTTCTACCCACTGGGCTACCGAGTTTAGCCTCAAGAGGGGAGGATGTACCTAGGTTTATTCTAACTGGATATGCCAGCACTGGTTAATATCTTGCCCTTTTCTGAAAAGAAAAGAAGGAGGAATGGATTGGGGGGAGGCAAGGACTGGGAGGAGAGGTGGGAGGGGAAATTGTGGTCAAGATATAAGGCAATTCATTAGTTAACTAATTAATTAATAGAAAAGAGACCCTATCTCAAAAATGGTAGAGAGCAATTGAGGAAGACTTTCAGCATTCTCTGACTTCCAAACTCATACACACATATATGTACACACACACACACACACACACACACACACACACACACACACACACACACAAAATAAATGGAGGCAGTGACTCTGCTTTCCAGCAGGAGATAAGGCCATGGAGTACTGCTTCTTGTGAGTGATGTGACCACAGTCATGAATTTACAGACTGTTAGACACTGCTCTTTAATAATTCAGTGACACAAATCAGAGAAGCGCCCAGGGTTTGCCCAACATCAAGTTGAGTGCTCACGTAACAACAGATGCTAGAGCACTAACCACTAACTTTAACCAACACAGGTGACAGGTTACTAACACACACACACACACACACACACACACACACACACACAAACCCCTTCATGCCCTGTCTGCTTCTTGCTTGACTAGATAGGCATGTTAACCACTCAGGGCTTGCCCCATGCCTCCTTTACCCACCACCTTTGAGAATGACAGCACACTGATAACTCTCCTAACCTTGAAGCTTCATCTGACTGACTGCCTCACAGGTAGTGTAAGGCAGATAAGAAGAGCAGAAGTGATCATCTTTGGGAAGCAAATTAGGCCCCATAGTCCCTCTTTGACCACCTTGCGGAACCCAAACTGAGATAATGATCAGTCAGACCATACTTTGACCAAAACTTCTTTATGAATACATCTTGCTACTCACCCCCCTTTCCTAGTTCCTCTTGTCAGTAGCCTGAAGAGGGACTCAGGGTCATGAATACCATTTATTTCTTCTTCCCAGTTGGTTAAATGGTCTCTCCTTGCTTCTCTTCATTACATGTCTCCTGATCTGAGATATGTGATCGCTGAGCCTCGCCTTTGGGGGCTGCAGGAACCGAGGGTTTTTTCTCTACAACACTAATTACACAGTGACAAACATGTTTAATGGCCAGGGAGTGTGAATCTTTTAAATTATAAAATCTGGTCAGTTTACTAGGAAAGGGGATGAAGGTGTCAGAGGCAGCTGATGTGCAGCTCAGCACGGCTGCTATGTACCTGGTTTCTTTGCAGAGGCTTCTGCATAGAGAGCTCATGCCACAGAAGAGAAATTCAGGGGGAATCAGAGTTTATTATTATGAAAAAGCATATGCTTAGACTTAAGTACAGGCAAAAGGCCTGTGGGCGGCAATACCGGCTGACACGTTAACTCAGACAGGGGACTTCCACGTGGTCCCACACCTACCTGAAGAGCTATAGGTTGTCAATGGCTGCTGAGAAGAGGAGAAATATGATCCTCCATGGATGAGCTCCTGAACGGGTTGTCAATCCTAAGTGAGTAATGGACGCTAAGTGGACTCCGTAGGTTGTATGTATGGATGCATATATATCTTTTTATATACACACATGTACATATATGTAATAATAATGAATTTAGAAGGGCGAGAGCACAGAGAAGGAGCTGAAAGGGAGGGAGGCTGGCAAGTGGTGTAGATAGAGTAGTCAGGTAAAAAGTTCTCAAGAAATGTACTATTTGGAAGGAAATAAAAAATAAGACCCAAGGAAGGCAGCAGTTCACAGCAAGAGTCCTGGGACTTTGGGCCAGTCATTTATGGACAAATTTAATGGAGTAGTCTGCTTTATTAGTAAAGCTTAGTAGATGAGATGGGCAGTTTCAGAACTGTGTCAATATTTTTCAAAGTATTCTTTCCCTCTTGGTGTTGCTATGCTGTTTTCCAGCTGACTCGATGAGTCCAGGAGTCAGATTCATGCTGAGAATGAGCTAATGTGATATCCCGGGGTAACCCTAAGTAAGCAAGCAGTGAGAGACCTGTATGGTAAAAAATGTTCAGATATTGAAGAACAAAATTCAAGGTGTTAGAAAATGAAAAGACCAAAAGTAATCTACAGCTGCGGTGTAATCCTCATCAAAATTTCAACACAATTCTTTGCAGAACTTGAGCAGACAGTTTTCAGGTTGGTATAGAAACACAAAAGACCGAGGACAGGACACCACTGGAACCTGAAGGGACTGACTGGATAAACAGTTCTCTGCACCCAAATCCCATGGGAGGGAGAGCTAAACCTTCAGAGAGGCAGACACGCCTGGGAAACCAGAAGAGACTGCATTCTGCCCACATCTCTGACGCCAGAGGAAAACACCAAACGCCATCTGGAACCCTGGTGCACAGAAGCTCCCAGAAAGGGCGGCGCAGATCTTCCTGATTGCTGCCACCGCAGAGAGCTCATAAGCAACACCCCACGAGCAAACTTGAGCCTCGGAACCACAGGTAAGACAAACCTTCCAGCTCCAAGCGACCTGCCTGGTGAACTCAAGACAAAGGTCCACAGGAACAGCTGAAGACGTGTAGATAGGAAAAACGACACGCCCGAAAGTGGAACACTCTGTCCCCATAACTGGCTGAAAGAAAACAGGAAAACAGTTCTACAGCACTCCTGACACACAGGTTTATAGGACAGTCTAGCCACTGTCAGAAATAGCAGAACAAAGTAACACTAGAGATAATCTGATGGCAAGAGGCAAGCACAGGAACCCAAGCAACAGAAACCAAGACTACATGGCATCATCGAAGCCCAATTCTCCCACCAAAGCAAACACAGAATATCCAAACACACCAGAAAAGCAAGATCTAGATTTAAAATCACATTTGATCATGATGCTAGAGGACTTCAAGAAAGATGTGAAGAACTCCCTTAGAGAAACACAGGAAAACATTAATAAACAAGTAGAAGCCTACAGAGAGGAATCGCAAAAATCCCTGGAAGAATTCCAGGAAAACATAAATAAACAAGTAGAAGCCCATAGAGAGGAGTCACAAAAATCCCTGAAAGAATTCCAGGGGAATTGAATTGAAGGAATTAAAAATGGAAATAGAAGCAATCAAGAAAAAACACATGGAAACAACCCTGGATATAGAAAACCAAAAGAAGAGACAAGGAGCTGTAGATACGAGCTTCACCAACAGAATACAAGAGATGGAAGAGAGAATCTCAGGAGCAGAAGATTCCATAGAAATCATCGACTCAACTGTCAAAGATAATGTAAAGCGGAAAAAGCTATTAGTCCAAAACATACAGGAAAACCAGGACTCAATGAGAAGAGCAAACCTAAGGATAATAGGTATAGGAGAGAGTAAAGACTCCCTGCTCAAAGGACCAGAAAATATCTTCAACAAAATCATAGAAGAAAACTTCCCTAACCTAAAGAAAGAGATAGCCATAAGCATACAAGAAGCCTACAGAACTCCAAATAGATTGGACCAGAAAAGAAACTCCTCCCATCACATAATAGTCAAAACACCAAACGAACAAAATGAAGAAAATATTAACAGCAGTAAGGGGAAAAGGTCAAGGAACATATAAAGGCAGACCTATAAGAATCACACCAGACTTTTCGCCAGAAACTATGAAAGCCAGAAGATCCTGGACAGATGTCATACAGACGCTAAGAGAACACAAATGCCAGCCCAGGTTACTGTATCCTGCAAAACTCTCAATTAACATCGATGGAGAAACCAAGATATTCCATGACAAAACCAAATTTACACAATATCTTTCTACAAATCCAGCACTACAAAAGATAATAAATGGTAAAGCCCAACATAAGGAGGCAAGCTATACCCTAGAAGAAGCAAGAAACTAATTGTCTTGGCAACAAAACAAAGAGAAGAAAAGCACACAAACATAACCTCATATACAAATATGAATATAACAGGAAGCAATAATCACTATTTCTTAATATCTCTCAACATCAATGGCCTCAACTCCCCAATAAAAAGACATAGATTAACGAACTGGATATGCAACGAGGACCCTGCATTCTGCTGCCTACAGGAAACAAACCTCAGAGACAAAAACAGACACTACCTCAGAGTGAAAGGCTGGAAAACAACTTTCCAAGCAAATGGTCAGAAGAAGCAAGCTGGAGTAGCCATTCTAATATCAAATAAAATCAATTTTCAACTAAAATTCATCAAAAAAGATAAGGAAGGACACTTCACATTCATCAAAGGAAAAATCCACCAAGATGAACTCTCAATCCTAAATATCTATGCCCCAAATACAAGGGCACCTACATACGTAAAAGAAACCTTACTAAAGCTCAAAACACACATTGCACCTCACACAATAATAGTAGGAGATTTCAACACCCCACTCTCATCAATGGACAGATCATGGAAACAGAAATTAAACAGAGATGTAGACAGACTAAGAGAAGTCATGAGCCAAATGGACTTAACAGATATTGATAGAACATTCTATCCTAAAGGAAAAGGATATACCTTCTTCTCAGCTCCTCGTGGTACTTTCTCCAAAATTGACCATATAATTGGTCAAAAACCGCGCCTCAACAGGTACAGAAAGATAGAAATAATCCCATGCGTGTTATCAGACCACCACGGCCTCAAGCTGGTCTTCAATAACAATAAGGGAAGAATGCCCACATATACGTGGAAATTGAACAATGCTCTACTCAATGATAACCTGGTCAAGGAAGAAATAAAGAAAGAAATTAAAGACTTTTTAGAATTTAATGAAAATGAAGGTACAACATACCCAAACTTATGGGACACAATGAAAGATGTGCTAAGAGGAAAACTCATAGTGCTGAGTGCCTGCAGAAAGAAACAGGAAAGAGCATATGTCACCAGCTTGACAAAACACCTAAAAGCTCTAGAATAAAAAAGAAGCAAATACACCCAGGAGGAGTAGAAGGCAGGAAATAATCAAACTCAAGAGTTGAAATCAACCAAGTATAAACAAAAAGGACCATAGAAAGAATCAACAGAACCAAAAGTTGGTTCTTTGAGAAAATCAACAAGATAGATAAACCCTTAGCCAGACTAAGGAGAGGACACAGAGACTGTGTCCAAATTAACAAAATCAGAAATGAAAAGGGAGACATAACTACAGATTCAGAGGAAATTCAAAAAATCATCAGATCTTACTATAAAAGCCTATATTCAACAAAACTTGAAAATCTGCAGAAAATGGACAATTTCCTAGACAGATACCAGGTACTGAAGTTAAATCAGGAACAGATAAACCAGTTAAACAACCCCATAACTCCTAAGGAAATAGAAGCAGTCATTAAAGGTCTCCCAATCAAAAAGAGCCCAGGCCCAGACGGGTTTAGTGCAGAATTCTATCAGACCTTCATAGAAGACCTCATACCAATATTATCCAAACTATTCCACAAAATTGAAACAGATGGAGCACTACCGAATTCCTTCGATGAAGCCACAATTACTCTTATACCTAAACCACACAAAGACCCAACAAAGAAATAGAACTTCAGACCAATTTCCCTTATGAACATCGACGCAAAAATACTCAATAAAATTCTGGCAAACCGAATCCAAGAGCACATCAAAACAATCATCCACCATGATCAAGTAGGCTTCATCCCAGGCATGCAGGGATGGTTTAATATATGGAAAACCATCAACGTGATCCATCATATAAACAAACTGAAAGAACAAAACCACATGATCATTTCACTAGATGCTGAGAAAGCATTTGACAAAATTCAACACCCCTTCATGATAAAAGTCCTGGAAAGAATAGGAGTTCAAGGCCCATACCTAAACATAGTAAAAGCCATATACAGCAAACCAGTTGCTAACATTAAACTAAATGGAGAGAAACTTGAAGCAATCCGAGTAAAATCAGGGACTAGACACGGCTGCCCCCTCTCTCCCTACTTATTCAATATAGTTCTTGAAGTTCTAGCAGAGCAATCAGACAACAAAAGGTGGTCAAGGGGATATTGATCGGAAAAGAAGAAGTCAAAATATCACTATTTGGAGATGATATGATAGTATATTTAAGTGATCCTAAAAGTTCCACCAGAGAACTACTAAAGCCGATAAACAACTTCCGCAAAGTGGCTGGGTATAAAATTAACTCAAATCAGTAGCCTTCCTCTACACAAAAGAGAAACAAGCCGAGAAAGAAATTAGGGAAACGACACCCTTCATAATAGACCCAAATAATATAAAGTACCTCGGTGTGACTTTAACCAAGCAAGTAAAAGATCTGTACAATAAGAACTTCAAGACTCTGAAGAAAGAAATTGAAGAAGACTTCAGAAGATGGAAAGATCTCCCATGCTCATGGATTGGCAGGATTAATATAGTAAAAATGGCCATTTTACCAAAAGCAATCTACAGATTCAATGCAATCCTCATCAAAATACCAATCCAATTCTTCAAAGAGTTAGACAGAACAATTTGCAAATTCATTTGGAATAACAAAAAACCCAGGATAGCTAAAGCTATCCTCAACAATAAAAGGACTTCAGAGGGAATAACTATCCCTGAACTCAAGCAGTATTACAGAGCAATAGTGATAAAAACTGCATTGTATTGGTACAGAGACAGACAGATAGACCAATGGAATAGAATTGAAGACCCAGAAATGAACCCACACACCTCTGGTCACTTGATTTTTGACAAAGGAGCCAAAACCATCCAATGGAAAAAAGATAGCATTTTCAGCAAATGGTGCTGGTTCAACTGGAGGTCAACATGTAGAAGAATGCAGATTAATCCATGCTTATCCCCCTGTACAAAGCTTAAGTCCAAGTGGATCAAGGACCTCCACATCAAACCAGACACACTCAAACTAATAGAAGAAAAACTAGGGAAGCATCTGGAACACATGGGCATTGGAAAAAATTTCCTGAACAAAACACCAATGGCTTATGCTCTAAGATCAAGAATCGACAAACGGGATCTCATAAAACTGCAAAGCTTCTGTAAGGCAAAGGACACAGTGGTTAGGACAAAACGGCAACCGACAGATTGGGAAAAGATCTTTACCAATCCTACAACAGATAGAGGCCTTATATCCAAAATATACAAAGAACTCAAGAAGTTAGACTGCAGGGAGACAAATAACCCTATTAAAAAATGGGGTTCAGAGCTAAACAAAGAATTCACAGCTGAGGAATGCCGAATGGCTGAGAAACACCTAAAGAAATGTTCAACATCTTTAGTCATAAGGGAAATGCAAATCAAAACAACCCTGAGATTTCACCTCACACCAGTGAGAATGGCTAAGATCAAAAACTCAGGTGACAGCAGATGCTGGCGAGGATGTGGAGAAAGAGGAACACTCCTCCATTGTTGGTGGGATTGCAGACTGGTACAACCATTCTGGAAATCAGTCTGGAGGTTCCTCAGAAAATTGGACATTGAACTGCCTGAGGATCCAGTTATACCTCTCTTGGCCATATACCCAAAAGATGCCCCAAAATATAAAAAAGACACGTGCTCCACTATGTTCGTCGCAGTCTTATTTATAATAGCCAGAAGCTGGAAAGAACCCAGATGCCCTTCAACAGAGGAATGGATACAGAAAATGTGGTACATCTACACAATGGAATATTACTCAGCTATCAAAAACAATGACTTTATGAAATTTGTAGGCAAATGGTTGGAACTGGAAAATATCATCCTGAGTGAGCTAACCCAATCACAGAAAAACACACATGGTATGCACTCATTGATAAGTGGCTATTAGCCCAAATGCTTGAATTACCCTAGATGCCTAGAACAAATGAAACTCAAGACGGATGATCACAATGTGAATGCTTCACTCCTTCTTTAAAAGGGGATCAAGAATACCCTTGGCAGGGAAGGGAGAGGCAAAGATTAAAACAGACACAGAAGGAACACCCATTCAGAGCCTGCCCCACATGTGGCCCATACATATACAGCCATCCAATTAGACAAGATGGATGAAGCAAAGAAGTGCAGGCAGACAGGAGCCGGATGTAGATCGCTCCTGAGAGACACAGCCAGAATACAGCAAATACAGAGGCGAATGCCAGCAGCAAACCACTGAACTGAGAATAGGACCCCCGTTGAAGGAATCAGAGAAAGAACTGGAAGAGCTTGAAGGGGCTCGAGACCCCATATGTACAACAATGCCAAGCAACCAGAGCTTCCAGGGACTAAGCCACTACCTAAAGACTATACATGGACTGACCCTGGACTCTGACCTCATAGGTAGCAATGAATATCCTAGTAAGATCACCAGTAGAAGGGGAAGCCCTGGGTCCTGCTAAGACTGAACCCCCAGTGAACTAGATTGTTGGGGGGAGGGCGGCAATGGGAGGAGGATGGGGAGGGGAACACTCATAAAGGAGGGGAGGGGGATGTTTGCCCAGAAACCGGGAAAGGGAATAACACTCGAAATGTAAATAAGAAATACTCAAGTTAATAAAAAAAAAAAGAAAAAAAGAAAAAAAAAGACCGAGGACAACTAAAACAGTACCAAATGATAAAAGATCTGCAGGAGTTATCGCAATCCCTGACCTCAAATTCTACTTTGGAGAAATATTAATAAAAACAGCATGGTGCAAAAGCAGACACATTGATCAAAGAAATCGTACTGAAGACCCAAATATAAATTGAAGACCCAGACACATCTATCTATATTTGATTTTTTATAAAATTAGCTAGAAATATACAATGGGGAAAAGGACAGCTGTTGCGGTAAAAATAAAAAAATGAACAGAATGGTTCCTACGGTTCCCAAGTGTGTGTGTGTGTGTGTGTGTGTGTGTGTGTGTGTGTGTGTGTGTGTGTGTGTGTGTATACGCATGTGTACTTGCTAGTTCCTCCTCCAGCTGGCCATTGGAACTAGCACTAATTCATCTCAGTGGCTCCACGCTGCCCCCAAAGTACTCTCTGACCTAGGTTGGTGGCTGCCAAGCCAGTTTATCATATAGAGACTGCCTATCTCAGCTCTCTTACCGGTGGACTCTACTTACATTATCAGCATCTACCCCCAGTCCTAGTGGCAGCTACCCTCTCGTAACTCTCTGCTGCTGTTCTCTTTACATTCCCAACATCCACCTCCTGATAATTGTGGTATAAACTCCCAACAACCTGTAAAATCAAGACTCAACTAACTGTAACCCAACAATCAGATTTATATGTTAAATTCTCAATCCACAACACATCCACAAAAAAACTCACAACCAATTGATAAGGATATAAACCGCCCACCTAGATAAGATAAATTTACCTACAGGAATCCATCCCAACTACCTTGGCAATTCAAGACCACCCCGATCTGGGTCATCCTTCTTTGTCCCCATCTTAATTTTCCTCCCTTCTCCTCCTTTCCTACCTTACAAAACCTTGTCTCCGCCTTATTTTTTACTGTCCATTCATGGCCTTGACCTAACTGGTGCCAGCCATCATCTGCATATAGACATCAACCTACAGACAGTATCTTCAACAAATGGTGCTGGTCAAACTGATTGACTGCATGCAGAAGAATACAAATAGATCTATATTACAAAGCTCAATTCTAAAATAACTAAAGATCTCGATATAAGATCAAATATTCACTATGTGATAGGAGAGAAAGTGGGGAATCATTTTGAGCAATAGCACAGGCATTAAGAGCAACAGGTAATAAATAGGAACTCAAGAAATTTTGTACAAAGCTGCAGGTTACAAAGTAGAAAAATTTTTTTTGTTCTTTTGTTTATTTGGATCTTTTTACCAACTACACATTTGAGAGAAGACTAATATCCAAAATTTATGAATAACTCAAAGAACTGGGCAAGAAAACAAATAACAAAATTTTTAAAAATGGGCAGATCTAAACAAAGAAACATTTCTAAGGCGATGAAATAAATCCTTTCATTCTCTTGTCAGTTCATTGCCTGTACAGTATATACAATGAAACCTATTCTAGCCATGAGATGAGAGTTTCGTCATTTAGAAAGCAAAGCCACAGTAGATGTCTTGAAATCATGAAACCTTGGATTCATCCTCAGCATGCGAGAAAGAGAGAGAGGGAGAGACAGAAGGAAACAGAGAATAGAGAAGGAAGAAAAGGGAGAGGAAGAAGGTAGGAGAGGGAAGGAAAGGCTGAAAGGGAGAAGGGGAAAGAAAATGTTAAAATACACAAAGACTCTGCAAAATTTCTTTTGTTGCAAAGATAACTAACAAATTCTACTCTTAACTCTGCATGTTTGAGGTCTTCGGTGGGGGCCATTTAAAATAGTGGAGAGACCAGTGTCTAAAGGGTTACCCTGCTGCAGAGCCCAGGATGGTTTGGCTACACTGTAAACACACAGATGGCTATGTAGAACAAAAGAAAAGGGAGCCTCTGCCTTACTCATTTAACTGCATGCCACTCTACCTCTAAGGTCACAACCCTAAGGGCAAGAGGACCCAGAGCCAACAGGGAGCCAAATCCCCTCAGCTTTCATCTTAGTTTAAAATATTAATTTATTTTCCAAGTAATATCCGGAATAATAAATTGACCAAGAATATTCATCTAATAAAAGATATGCAAATTTCTTTATAAATATACGGTATCATTTATAATGTTGACAAGTCAGAAACTCTAAATACCAAAGACAGGATGCAAACATAAAGACGCCCCCTCCTCTCCTCTCTCCCTCTTCCTCCTCCTCCTACAAGAGCATACACACATTTACACACACACACAACTTACCCCCTCTCCCCTGCACACACACAATCTATTTTATTTTTAGCTCCACAGATGGTCACAAATGGCCTATATTATCTATAGACTTCCAAACCCAACTTACATTCACGTACAAACTGAACATAAATATAATGGGACGATCCAATTCTAAGACTTGAATTTTAAAAACTGATAGACTGTCAGACTAATTTTGCAAATGCAATTAACCCATAAATCATCACTGGATGTATCAAATAAAAGTAATTTTTGAACAATCCAACTAAAATGGCAAACAATAGGATGATCCTAATCTAGCCTTTGACAACCCAGAGCTCACTTTCCACAGCTGCCCACTCCTACCTTATGCCATCCAGATATCAGCCATTCCTTTTGTTGCCCAGGTTAGTATCTGGGGTGCAAGGTTCAGAACAGTTTGAGGCATTGTGATGGTCTTAAGTAAGATAGTAAGGTCTGGAACAATGCTTTCCCAAAACCAATTTGGCCCACTATTAGCAAACTATAATTTTTATCTCTGACTTCAGGAAACAAAAGGAGCAAGTGAACAGAGAGGTGGGAAAAATGTATGCAGCATGGCTCTCCAGAATGGGCTCCAATCAGGGTTGGCCAAGCAGGTCTCGTGTGGTCCAGGCCATGTCAGATCCCTCAGTGGGGAGTTGACGCAGCTCTATGTTTCCAAAGGCAGGCGATGGAGCTGGTTCAGGTGTATAGCTCCTTGTTTTTGTCTCCGTGAACATTGATTTCCTCTTCCCCTACTGAAGCGGTCAGTACAGTGCCAAGTGATTTTCTCCACGTCATTGTCCAGTTCCAAGAGACAATAAGAATTTAAAGAAAGGATGATCAGGGTCAAAGGCTCCTAGGGTCAATGTATAATGTCCATCTGAGGAGGCTTAGGGCTCCATGATTTGTGATAAAACATCAATGAGACCATATTAGAGTGGTGCAAGTCCAGAGTATGTGGCATCAATGATATCAATGCGGCTCAATGACAGTGAATACAGTATGATGTGGTTTACACATAGCTATAAAGAGAGAGGAGGATAGCTGAGCTTGAACCAGCCCACAGGGACTGCCAGAGCTGGGGAAAGGCAGTCCTGCACATGACTGGGAAGATTCGGCAAGGTAGGTAAATGTGGGTAGCTGTGCTGGTGGGATCAACTTGAATGAAGCTCCCTCTGATTGAGAAACCTTTATAAAACCTAGTGAACCCCTAAAATATGGCAGAATCTTTGTTGAATGAAAGAAATAAACCTCTGTAGGCAACTACCGATGTCAGCATGCCTTCAGATTCATGGAGACCTTACAATCAGGCATTCTTGGGCTGGGACAGACTAAGAAGACAGACACAAATCTTAAAAAGACAACAATGTTAAGTGCTGACAAGCATACACAGTCTGTGGGCAAGTGAGTCTGTGTTTCCATTCCCAATGATCTCCCAATTCCATTTGAAATCTCAGCCAAATCATCTACACGTGGATTTGAGAAGTTCACCAATAACACGGACTAAACTATAGATTACTACAACTATTCGCTAAGGCAGTGTAGTCTGCTATTTCTTTCAGCTTGAGCAAATGTACGGTTTTAATGTTCCTTCCCAGTTTGTGTTTCCTGAAGCTGACGTCCAATGCAAAGAAATGGCAGTGACGCTGCTTCTCCTTGGCCACATCCTCTGAAGTAGGAGAGTGGAGAATCAGAAGGCTGCACGCCTCTCTTTCTCCGGCACCCGCCCCACTCCACCTGCACAATAGAACTATATAGATCAGGGTGCTCGCCCGTGTGGCTATGTGTGATAACGCTTGCCAAACTTTACAGCAAGCCATTCAACTTTCATAGAATCTTACGAGGTGAGTAGACCTGTGAGCATTCTCCTTGTATATATCTTGGAAGGTCTCTGCAGTTCTCTGCTTAGAAAATTATAGTTAGGGGCTAGAAAGAGAGCTCCACAGTTAAGAGTACTTGACTTCTACAGAGAACCTAGATTCCATTCTCAGCATTCACATGGCGGCTCACAACTGTTTATAATCCTAGTTCCAAGGTATTGGATAATGTCTTCCAGCCTCTTTGGGGAGTCAGGCATGCAAATGGTGCATAGACACACACAGACAAAGCATGCATACACATTTTTTAAATAATAAAACTGTAGTCTGAGGAAATGGAGAATAAATAATTCAAAACCATTTGCTCAAGATTGAAGGCAAGTAGAGACTCTGGTCTAGCCTGTATGACTTACTAAGGTTTGCCTGTGGTCCTCCTTTCCTTGGAGGCTATCACACAGAAAAGGCTACATGTAGAAGAAACTCTGGATCCCCTAGAGGAACAGTTCTCAATCTATAGATTAAGACCCCGCAACAACCCCTTCACAAGGGTTGCCTGAGACCACTGGAAAACACAGACATTTACATTATGATTAATAGCAGTAGCTGAATTATAGTTATGAAGTAGCAATGAAAAAGGATTTATTTTGTGTGTGGGGGGCGGGGGGTTACCACTACATGAGAAAATGTATTTAAGGGTCACAGGTTTAGGAAAGTTAAGACCCAGTGCCGTGCAGCAAGACAGTGCTCAACAGACTCCAAACTGGAAAACATACATAGAGGCCATGAAGAATGTGTGCGTTTTCAGAGCAAGCACAGGCCAGTCACTGCTAGTAGGGCAAAGCATACATGAGCTTCTCCTAGGTGACAGAGAGACACAGAGACTGTGTTAGGGATAAAGACAGAGACAGACAGAGAAACAGAAAGACAGAAATAGAATAAAGAGAGACGAAGGCACAGAGAATGCAAACACAGGACCACCGGCCCAGAAACAGAAATCTCATGCAGGAAAGGGTAATTGGTTCTAACAAAGGGTTAGAAAGTAAGTTGCTAAAGAGAGGCCCAGGGCAAGGATGCAGGGTAAAGGGATTCACTGGTGAAGGCAAAGTACACTGTAACACCTATAAGAGAAAGACTAGCCTCAAATCTCTTCAGCAAGCAAACACTTTAAAGTAAAAGATTAAAAAATGATTTTCATTTTTATTCAAAAATACTTTTAAAAAGTTAGAATGTAATCATTGCTTAGAGATGGGATTAAATCAAAGCTGTAATTTCTAGAATTTATACTAATATGACTCCTACGGATATTGTAATTACTAAGTGTGCTTAGCCTGTTTTCAGAGCTATATCTAGATGTGTGAAGTGTGTTTACTTCCTGAGGCTCATAAGCTGCCCACTATCCCCAAACCCTTGTTTCCTTGAGGAAATGTTTCAACGTGAAAGAATCTGCTTTAGAAAAAGAGCCCAGAGTCATGGAATGAGGCATCGGAACTCCAGAGGCTACTCGTGGGAACCAGTCACCCTCCTTCCCACAGTCCCACGGAAATGGTGCCTGCGTGTGTGTGGAACTGGAAGAATGGATATCCACTGCCAACCGTGGATGCTCAGAAAGCTCTCCCTGTATCAGCCAATGTGATCTCACGTGACTCTGATGCTCTCACTGCTCAAAAGGGCACATTGATCTCCTCTAAGAGCCAGGCTTGAATTAGCATGAAACTTTCCCAATTTGGCTCTTCTTCAGTCCAATACCCTATCCTCCTGCCCCAAGCCTCGTATGTGCATGGGCATGATCTTTGAGGTAAAGAGAGAGACAGGAGTTACACTCCCTGGGTCTCTAAAACAAATCCCTATGAATAGCAGAAGTTGGAACTGACGATAGCCCCAAGATCGCGCCCATGTGCACTAAGCTTAGGGTTCAGAGTCAACTTCAGATAGCAGAGCTTCTGGCTGGCAGTAATGAGCTTCCCCTGCTGGGAAGGAGCTGGTCATGACTATTGGCGGGCAGGGGGAACAGTTCAAGCAAAAGTCTGAAGAGGACATGTTGAGTCCTACAAGTGAGGACATCTGTGAATGGGGCCCACCCCATTGGCTGATGACAGCATTTCATTAAAGGCTGAACACCCGAAGCACCAGAAGCTAGAGGTATTGAGGTCTGGCGTCTACTCCAAAGGTTTTAAAGGTGCCAGCAGAGCTCTGTCCTCGTCAGGTCTTCTCACCTATCTCCTAAATTTGGAGCAGTATACCATACATGGTAAGCTGGTTAATCCCCACATCTTGGTCTCTGTACAGATGAGTGGTCTTGCCCTTTCTAACCCATGCTTAGGATACCCAAGTGCCTCCTTGAGGCATTGTACCTCGGTGTTTAGAAAAAAAAAAAAAAAAGCTTATACAATCACTAGTTCTAAAAGATATTAACAATGGGGCCAATGTTGGCGTCACCCACTCCATTTCTTGTGCTGGGTAGAACAGGCCTTGTTCATGCTAGGCCAAGTGCTCTACCTTTACCACTGAGCGACTGCCCTATGGAGCCAGCTTTTCTCTAAAAAAAGCATTATTCAAACTTGTAAGGCTTCTACAGAGACACGGAACGCATGGGGGGTGGGGTGGGAGGGGGAAATCTACCACTCTGTAAGGTGATTAACTGATCTTTGTAAGGTAATTAACAAAGAATTTTAAAAGTGTGCTGAGAAATATGCTGCGTGGGTGGATAATGGTACTCCAGGAAACCATAGGCTATTAAATAAAAATCCCAGTACCAGGCTCAGATCTCCCTGTGGAGGCCAGGGGCACTGAGATCCCCCATCAACGCAGGCTATTGTCATTGCTTTTGGTT
Source organism: Rattus norvegicus (assembly GCF_021556685.1). Classification (NCBI taxonomy): domain Eukaryota; kingdom Metazoa; phylum Chordata; class Mammalia; order Rodentia; family Muridae; genus Rattus; species Rattus norvegicus. Next base: position 22,094,031 of record NC_141551.1, on the reverse strand, counting down.
GCCGATGGAAATTAGATGGGAAGACCCTCAGACGTGGTAAGATCAAGACATGGAGCGATCAAGCTTAATCTACTGATCTGGAAACGCCTTCCTTGCTGGCTAGCTTTCACCATGCCGGAAAGCACTATCCAGGCTTTGGGAAGGAGAAAGCTATCAACAGTCTTTACCCAGATGTGGAAACTGTGTGCTAAAATACCAACTGCCAGGTAAGGTGTCCCCACTGGTGAACTGGTGGAATACTTCTTAAGAGGATAACCGCTTCCTCATTGGCATTCAGGCCAGCAGCACTGACAGAACTTGTACTGGAAACCTGGTCATAAGTCCATGACTGCGGAGGTTTTTGGTCCTAGGTAGAAAGCTATCACCCATGTTTTTTTTGTTTTGTTTTGTTTTGTTTTTTTTTTAATTAGATGGGAAGACTCTCAGACATGGTGAGATCAAGACATGGAGCGATCAAGCTTAATACACTGATCTGGAAACGATAAACATCTCAAACTGTCCTCTAAATATTTGTTTATGTCCATTGATTAATGTTACCCTCAGCCTTGGTTACAGACGCTTTTCCTTGCAGTGACTGGTACTGAATGCAGAGGCTCCTGATGGGTCAAAGGGATGAGCAGCCGCCAATGCTTTCTCCTAACAGTTAATCCACCCCTCCACAGCTCAGGGAGTGTGCAAGAAGAGGGTGCAGAAAGAGCGGCACACCCAGGCCACTCAACTATCCATCAGGGATGAAGGGAGCTGAAGAAGCTCTGCTTCTTCCTGGATAGCTATAGGTAGTCAGAGCCTCATTAATGAAGGGATCATATTCCTGAGGTGAAGCCATGGTAAAGTTCTCAAGTAAACAACCCCAATCCATGTGTGAGAAGCATCCTTACAGATAGTTATGGTTGGTAAGCGCGTGGCCCAGAGAGGGGCACTATTACAGGTGTAGCCCTGTTGGAGTAGGTGTGTCACTGTGGGTGTGGACTCTAAGACCCTCATCCTAGCTGCCTGGAGTTAGTTTTCCACTTGCAGCCTTCAGATGAAGATGTAGAACTCTCAGCTCCTCCTGCACCAGGCCTGCCTGGATGCTGCCATGCTTCCCGCCTTGATGATAATGGCCTAAACCTCTGCAACTGTAAGCCAGCCCCAATTAAATGTTGCCCTTTATAAGACTTGCCTTGGTTATGGTGTCTGTTCACAGCAGTAAAACCCTAAGACACAGATATACAGTGGGACTAAAAAAAAATGTGTGTGTGTGTGTGTGTGTGTGTGAGGGTGTGTGTGTGTGTGTGTGTGTGTGTGTGTGTGTGTGATATGCGCGCACATTCTCATGCTTGAGCACAGGTAAAACTGTGGAAAAGTCTTCAGCTCTTTTGATGCTGTTAACCTTGCTCAAACTCAGACCACACAATGTTGCTACTTTTCATCTTTTTCCCTTTTGTTTGAACCTTCTAAGGAGAAAGCTTAAAATACTTAGATTTATTTTTCCGCTCAGCAATATTAAGCAGCTTATTTAGATTCAAAAACCTCTGCTAACGCGGGCGTTTTGATCCCTTCTATCCATCACACTCAGACAAATGTTCCTCTCCAGCAGCCCAGCTAATTTTTCAAGCTCCTGGTGACACACAGTCGGTATCTCAATTCCTAACGAATCCTTGCCTGCACACCCCATTGTTTGCTGCTTTTGCTTTTCTTAGGATCTCTGATGTCTTAGAAATCAATGTTTCATATTTTGTCAAAGTCAAGACGGTGACAGTTAATAGTAACACTTTTCTTCAGTTTATGACTTGTTCTTATGGAAATTAGTCTCTCTTCCTCTACTCCAATATGAACTCCTTTATCTGCATATGGAGAGTTCAACAGTCACTGATATTTAAAAATCAATTGACTGGATATAAAAATATGCATATATATGTATAAATAAGTACATAAATCTAAGTTTGCAATCATTTTTTTCTTAGCCCAAGGCATAGCTTTTACTGGCATCCCCTCACTAAAATTTTCTTTCAAACTATTCATCATGCTGTTTAAAAGATTAGTGACCTAAAAACACTCCTACCACAATCTCTCAACCTCTCTAATCCCAGTGGGGCCACTATGGCTTCCTGGAAGAAGTCCTGGTGCCTCCATTAATGTAGCCCATGTACTTCTATTCAGTTTTCTAATACTGATTTCTCCCCATGTTTAAGATTTTTATAGTTACTAAGCTTTTGTTAGAAAAGTTGTAAATTTTTTGTTTCAATAAAAGAAAATACAAATAAGAAAATTAAAATGAAGAGGAGCTTCCGGGATGCTCACACTTCCAGTCACCTATGAATACACATTACTGTGTATTTGCTTAGAGCCATCTCTGCCTTTGGTGAAAAACCCATGAGGCCTTTACCCTAAACAGAGAACTGCAGGGAACTGAGGAAAGCTCAGAGCAGCAGAGATGGTCCCCAGGGAAGAGCACATCAATGGGCTGTCCAATGCCAGTTCAGCCCTAAAAGCACACAATCAAAGGACATTACACAGACAGGGCAGGTCATCTAGGAATACAGATGTACAGACACATGCACACAGCAACAGTAAGGGGAGAAGAGGCCAGGAGATTGAAGCAGAGCACAGAAGGATATAATAAAGGGTTTAGAGGAAAGGGAAGGGGGAAATGCAGGTTAAATTATAGTCTCAAGGGAACAAAACTAAAAATAGTGATTAAGCTATCACGCATTACCTACCACATGCTTAATTTTATAAATTCACTTGTAGACGGGCAGATTAAAACCGCATTTCACAAAGAACAAAGGCCATTGAATTTTTTATTAAAGAGGGAAAAAAGATCACAAATTCTAAGAAAAATGCTTAAAACCTTTTAAGTTTCAACTTTCCAATGGCATATCAGTTGCCTATAATGGGAAGTCCCTGCAGAGGAGACCCCTCCCCCGTTATCTTTATACTTGACCAAACTGTTTCCACCCAAATTTCTCCAACCTTCTCTGTTCTCCAGCTGATGTCATCCGGGCGTCACTATCTGTACTGTTTCCTTCTCTTCATGTTCTTAATTACCCAAGATGAAGCAACTGGCAATGGGCTGGGCTTTCTATGTGAATAAGTGAAAGTAGCTAGTGATGAAAATCTAATTTGCTTAAGCCTGAAGAGTACTTTATTGTCTGTTGTCGTTGGGCAGACTAGGAAGAGTCTTCAGAATATTTATTAATCAAGAGCTCAAATGTCCTCTTTTCCTCTCCCGGGTGCTTGGGTGTTTTTAAAACTTAAAACCTCAATGATGCAACAAAGGTTAGTTCTAGATAGTTTATGGGGAAAGCTTTATTTGTGCGATGAATTTCAGTGGCAACAGCCCTTTATAACTAAGTTTTCCCAAGTGCGGAATATGGAAAGTCTGTGTTAACACAGGAAAAGTACCAAGGAAAGGGCGAGGAAGCCGAGGCTGTGCTCTCTGCCATAATACCCATGGGAAGCCCAGGAATACCACAGCTCTACAAGGAGTCGAGGACAAGAGCGACGTGTGTTAACAGCACTCCCCGCTTTAGCCATCATGAGCAGTGGGTGTGTGCCTGCCTGTTGTGTACAAAACAAGGCCATTAGAGAAGGGAAAGAACATGCCATTGTTGAAAAGCATTGTGTGTGTGACAAGAAACTGGGTTGGCTGGGACGGTGAGCACAGTTGCTATGCTATCTATTGAGTAGAACTGGACAGAAGGTCCTGCTCTCATGAACACCTGGATGTGGTGGGGGCCGGCCGACACAGGAGCCTTCATTCTTATACATGCACCGGTATCTCCTTTTCACTTGTGCAGCCAGGGAGACTGGCCCAGAGCCTTCTCCTTACAGGGGAGAACTGCTCTTCCACGGGACACGGATTCACACTTTCTACACATTTGCTTCCTGCCCTTGCCCTACTACTCCCTGCATCATGGCTCCCTGCATCATGACCACCATCTGAGGCTGTAATAGAGCTGTTTAAATAAATGATCTCCACTCTCAGCTACCTGGCCAACAGCACAGGGCTCAGGAGGTCATAGGTCCTGGTGGTGGTAGGGTCTACTACTGCTATTTTGTGAAATGTCATGTCGTCACACTGGCTTCTAAGTACTTAATGTTTATAAGCAAAAGTTTGTGCTTTCAACCTCAGTTGGAGAAACTTTTTTACAGTCAACGGACACTCAACAGGCCAAGGTGATGACAATAAATGACTGTGAGATCTTAGTCCTAAACAGGACATCTGCAAGGATGATGAGATGGAATGCTATCTTCATGGCATGAAATGGCTGCTATTCTCACGAGCTCATAGTAGCTGCAACTACCTGTAGAGGACCTTCCAGCCCAAACTCCAGGAAGGACTGGGATGGGGGTGGTGCGACAACCTGAGGAGCTATTTGAAAGCGATGGTTCTTTGGCTATGGGAGAGTCCTTTTCTTTTTGGTTGTGGTCATTGTAGGTTGCCACTTCTCCAGTGGATGGCCCAACACCCATGCATACACAGGACTCAGAAGAAGTACATAAAAAATACGAGGACAGCATGATATCCGCAGGGATGTCCAGAAGGAGTTGGAGGGGGAGGATAAAATCAAAACACATGTGAGAAATTCTGAAAGAATAAAAATATATGAAACAAATGAACATTTCAATGCAGTGTAAGAGGAGTTATATCCTATGGGAAATGTGCTTATGCACCTTACACATGTATTTAAGCACATTATATTAATACCACAATAGTAAATATCTCACAATAACAGTTTAATTATAGATTACTGTTATACTAAGAAACTATAAAACACAAAATTAATAGTCGATGTTACCTTGATGGACATTCTTAAATGTAGCATGGTGACTGGTTTTGGTAATTGAAAAAGCTTTACAGGTTAATAAGTCGCTTTGTTGCTTTGGCAGAATATACTTCTAGCTCTTGCAGAAAAGACCTTCCTCTGACCCCAAAATACACCTGTTAGGATGCGTCTTAGGTAACAGTTCAAACACTGCTTGCAGATGTAATTGGAGGTTCCTGTCAAAATTACCTCCCTAAAACTAAGGACGTGGGAACAAACTAACTTGTTTTTTAGACTCTAGCGCTTGCTCCATTTTGCAGGAAAAAAAAATCCCACAAATTTGAAGGTAATCAGTCTGAGGTTTTCTTAGCATATTATCAACCGTCTAGCTCACCACGAAACTCCATGTGATCGTCCAATAGCTGAGCTCTTCTTCAGTCACCTGGAATTTCAATTGTTAAGATTAGCTTGTTTAGCCTTAAGTTTGACATTCTGAAAGGGCCCTAGCACACATTCCACCCCTTCCAATCAAGTATTTTCCCAACAGTCACTATCTGAAAATAGAAACATCTGACGGGCCAAGTCTGATTGTGACATCGCCACATCTAATCTCAGTCTTTTGACATCTTCCACCAGAGCAGCTTTTCTTTTTCCCAGGGTTCCCTGCTCAGCAAATTCACGACTGAGTAGCAGAAAGACTATTGCTACTCTACTCACCAGGCATTTTCCATCTCCAATATTCCTTCCTCTTAATGCCTTATTACCACGATGCTCCTCCAGTGACGTCGACCAAAAAGAAAATGACACTCCCATCCCCACATAACCACCAAAGTAGTCAATCTCTAGGAAGCTCTAAATCTCAAATTCTGGAGACCAGTAAAGAATTTGGTTTAAATTCTGGACAGGCTGGGGCAGAGCTGGCCAGCTGGGCACCAGCAGGAGCACTGGTTGCTGTCTTCCGACTCCAGATGTAGTGCCAGCTGTTTCAAGCTCCCGCTGCCCTCACTTCCCACCATGAAAGAGTGTGGGCTCAAACACACCTTTGGTTCCTTATGCTCTATTATCACAGCAGCAAAAGAGAAAAGGACACAGAGAGCCTGTGAGCGGCCTACAGTGCAATGAAAGTTACAGGGCAGCTCTAGGTAATACAGCCACCTCGAAAAGCTAAAAATGAAAACACACACACACACACACACACACACACACACACACACACACACACACACACACACACACACACACACGAAAACCAAAAAACAAAGCGGGGAAAAAAGGAAAGTTAGAAAACACACTCACATTCAAGACAAATGCAGAGACACATTTTCAAGAGTAGGGCGGTATTCGTATGTTAAACTTTAAAAACACCAAAGCTAATTTTTGAAACTAAGTTTAAAAGGTTGTTTGGGACCTAGGAGGAAGGACGGGTACTGAGCGTGAAGGCACAGCTCTGGAGACAGACAGTGGCTGTAGGTGGGAGGTGGTAGGGCGGTATCAGGTCTGGCTTAGGGCACAAAACATTAGGCAGTGGGAAGCAGTCGTGGTGGAGTCAAGCCCAGGCAAGTCTTGTCCAGCATTTGCCTGAACAGAACTGCCTATCAATGCAAAACTACTTCCACAGTGCTGTTTGACGGAGGCTTCTATCCATAGAATACAGTGGGTTTGTAAAGATCAGTGAGAGGATACAATTTTATCTGACCATGAACTCCAAAATGCTTAGTAGATGACAGCAAGAGCTCAGTATCTGACTTTGCTCGCTTGCTTACTTGTTTGTGGGAGGATTGGTTTCCTATGCGACAGCACACATGAGGAGTCCATACACACTTAAAGCTGAAGATATTAACCACGACAGCTGCCAACCAGAGACAGGAGACGTAAAAACGGAAATATCCAACCACTAATATGATGATTCTAAAGCTGTGGAAACCTCGTACAGAAGCCGAGTTGTTAGCAACAAGGGCTCTGAAAACCACAGAAGGGTTAAGGCTTCCGACCCTGAAAAATGACACCGACACATGGAGGAAAGGAGAAAGGGTACCTGGCCAGTCACCTTGGGCACAGATTTCTAATGGTGATTTGTAAGATCTTTTCCTTGTTATCATTCTTCTAATCTGCATGAGTGCTTTATGCAAACTGAGATGATAAAGAAGAATCTAAGGGGCCCTGTCCTAGCAATCATGGAGTTAAGGGATGTTCCCTTAACTGTGCTGGCTTTACAGCTGTGAGAAATAATATTAACGGAACTCTCGGAAACTGTGCAGTAATTTAACCTTTATACAACCTGTTATTTGAAATTTAGTAGTTACTGGGCCTTAAGCATGAATACTCCTTTTCCTTACAAAGTCCCATGACCACAATACATGAATATGCAGATATACTTGAGGGACTCAATCATTGTAGATGCTCGTTTTTGTCAAATATTCTTCAGGAAAAAAAAAAAGCTAGATTGGTAGGAATTTTGGTGTTGAAAGGCAAACATTACTTTGCTTAGATCAGAAAGGATGGATTCATGCTTGAGTTATTCCAAATCTGTCTGCATGGGAAAAAAAAGTTATTGGAACAGCAAGATGGCTCACTGAGTAAAGAGAGATATTTGCCACCACTTCTGGCCACCTGAGTTTGCTCCCTGGAGCACAGTAGGTAGAAGAGACCTTTTAACAGTTGCTCTCTAACCCCACACCGTGCTTCCCCACACTGTCCCCAGTCCCCATGCACACTGACACAGGTAAATCCTTGTGTCAATTACTGCAGAACGGTAACGTATGCTGTGGCACATGGACTGAGTCACAGTATCTACCATCGCACCACACTTCACCTTCCTCTTTACATGTACTCAACCCCGGAGTGCTGTGAGCTGTAGTTTAGAAAATAAAACCTCAGTATGCATAGCTCTAAGAGGACTGTTCTTAAAATGTTGCCCCCAACTCAAAGCACTCCCTTGACTGTGGACCTCTCCATGTGTCACTAGGCAGAAGCCGCTGTTCCTATTGACTTCTTGCACACAACTCTACCACCTCTGCAGAGATGCTCTGCAGTGTTGCCTGCAGAAACAGCAGACGTGTTCCAGGTCCCAGGCCTCAGGTCCAGGGCTGGGCCAATGCTGTGTACCCCTGAGTCCTGATTTCTCACTATGCCCTGCCCACCAAAGCTTTCTAAAAAAGAAAAAAAAAATCAATGCTTCAACTATAAAAAGAATGTACCGTAGTGTATAAAACTTGGTGAAAATGTAAAAGCAAAGTATTACATAAATTAAGCAGAAAAAAAAATAAACAAAAATGGGGGTAAGTAAAGAGGAAAAGAGGAGAAAAAAAATCTTCAAAAATTGAGAAAGATGGGCTATCCTTACGGAAAAGGAAAACAAGGCCTATCAGACTCAGAGGCTAAAATGCTTTACTGTTTCATAATAGACCTTCCCCTGAATTCTTAAAACATATACATAATCCATTTTCCATCTTTATACATTATAAAACAAATATACAGTGCTTTTTGTCCAACCCAGAAGTCATTTGCAGCTGAGGATGGCTTCACAACTGTGGTACTCTTCATGCTTCAGCCTCTGAGGTTTGGAATTGCAGATCTGAGGCCTACGCTACAGCAGCAGCTTTAGACAAACCCTCTCGGCCGGATTTCAGCAGTGGCGTCCACTGGCACAATGCTTGAGCATGCCGTAACTCCTGGACACCTTCTCTTCCTGGTTCTTTCTCTAATGTCCTCAGTACACAGCAGTGGTTTCTCATGTGTTTTCTTACTAAGTCAGGCATCACGATGGGTCAAATCCACTTTCATTTTCTCCAGTACTATCAAAATTAAAAACAAAAACTAATTTAGTTTTCGGTTTATGAAGAAAGATTAAATAACAATCAATAAAAGGTTTGCTAAACATCCCAAGGGAATCAGGATTGAAGTGACTGTGTATAGGGTTCCCGGGGCTTTCTGGGGAATCAGTTATGTGAGAAAATGTTTGGGGGAAGAGTTGCTGGCTCATTGTAGCATAAGAGCAAGATGACAGAGTATTATGTAGGAGAAAAAAGAAGCTGCACCCAGCACAGGAAGGCGAACCATCCTAAGTTACACTCCAGAGACTAGGCCTAGCTCTCAGTACCCCGTTCTGCCAATAACAGGCTGGCTGCGATTTCTTCCAGAATGGATGTGCTGAATTCTGTATTGGTCTGAAAACCAAGCCTAAAGCAATCATCAAAGGACAAAGCCAGCAAACAGCTGAGTCCAAGATGGGTGCATCCAATATCACTAATACCCCTCATGCTTTTAGTGCCTATGAACTCCATCTTGTGGGAAATGACAGCGAGAAATCTTACTGTCAAAAGTTAGAGTGTGCAGACACCTACTGCCAAGATTCCCATTGAATTTAATCTGATCAACTTGAGTAAAGTTATGGGAAAATGTTTATTTTATGTTAATGAAAGAAATAATTTACATTTTCAGAATCAATTTAAGTATTTTTATTAAAGGATCCATCAAAGAACTCTCTAAAGGTTCTTGATAAACACAAAATCACAAGGCAAGAAGCAGGGTAGGTTCAATGGGTAACATTGGCAGATGTTTTACACCCAACAGAGAGATCCGGACACTCTGGAACTCAACTCTTTTCTTTATTCCCCTTTTACTTATTCTCTTTACGTCCTGCTCACTGCCCCCTTCCAGGTCACTCCTCCCTTCCTGCCTCCCCTCTCTCCTCCTCTTTGTGAGCCCCTGCTAGGCTCCCCCAATCCTGGCACTTCAAGTGTCTTCGAGGCTAGGCGTTTCCTCTCCCCCTGGGGCCAGACAAGGCAGCCCAGTTATAAGAACATATCCCTAGAGTCCTCTCACAAGCAGGAGAGGTGCATTGCTGGCTGGGGTCAGGGAGACACTGCAGAGAGGGACTGTCACGAAACCTACAAGGGTCTTTTAAAAACTTTCACGTGATAAATACTGAACATGCTGGTAAAAGGCAAACTGTAAAGGACCCAGACTGAAATGATAACAGTCTGAGATCCTGGAAACATTTCAGAAATAAATCTCCATGTGTGTTTATGTATGTTTTTTTGTGTGTGAGAAAAATCCTGTGGCTGAACAGACGGTCTCAAATGCTTTCTTAAACACTTCAAAAGTGTCTGCCTGGGGGGAAAAAGATTAAGAAACTAAACTTGAGAGTTGGCGCCAATCAGCTCCCAACACCTGAAGTACTATTTTAAAAAGGGCCGAAGCAAGCCCAGGCCTAAGGCTCAGGGAATATTGCAGAAGAAGGAACAGAATCAGGGAGCTTGCTGTGAGATTGTCTCCTAGTAATATTAGAAGTTACACCCAGAACTTCTTACCAGCATGACTCTAAACACGACCTGAACAAGGCGAAACCAACAAACGTGGGAAAAGCCTTCGAGGCCTCAACCTTCGCCAACAACTATATTCAGCTGAGCAACACTGGACACAAGAGAGGTGGCCTTCCCCAAGGAAGAGCACACTAACTGACCGTCCAGTAACATGGTCAGCTCTGAAAACATACGTATAATTAATACTGAATAGATTGAACAGGTACATAAAATAACAGTTTGTGGAAAAAAAAATAAAAGAGAACTGGAATTTCCAGGATCACATGCAAGGAAGTGTTACAAACCTTTCTTACGTGGGTTAAGTGAAATGTGTATGAAAGAAAAATAATACTGAGGGAATTTTGGCAGGCATCCTCCAGGCAGGCAGGGGACTGCCATCACAGTACTGATGCAGCTGGAGACCTCGGTGCCTCAGACATGTAGCAAGTGACTGTCACAAGCTTCAGGGCTGACCGTCCTCAAGAGAAAACTGTGAGCCAGAGCCAGTCAGGGTGGACTGTGCCCATCAGGTAAATCCAAGGTGATCTGCATTTATACTATCTGTTTCTGATTAACTATTCTGGGCAACTCATGTGTATATTACAATTTTTTTGTGGTTTTTTAGCAGTTTTTAAAAAATTAATTTAAATTCTATTTTTCTATAGAAGGGTCTGTACGTAGCACTGGCTGTACTGGTGGCTTTGAATTCACAAAGATCCACCTGGCTCTGCCTCCTAAGTGTTGGGATTAAAGGCGTATGAATTCATGCCAGACAGTTTATTTTGACTTTTGGTAAAAGTTACAGTGGAAAAGATGAAAATATTTCTTATTTATTTACAAGTAAATAATAAAAATAATAAAAACCTATTCATAACAAACTCTACATGCCCTTTAGTGACAGGTACGGACCCACAGCTTGTTACCTATTGGCCTCAATTTATGAGACGGGAATATATGTGACAGGCAACACAAGGTAACGCAGAGCGCACACCATTGCTGGCACATCTAGGCGTCTGTCTGACAGGTGTCTGCTGAGTCTGTTATTACTGTTTCTCAGTCAGTATGAATGCTGCCTTGTCCTCCTCAGATAAGCTGAGTGCATTAGGAACACATGTGGGACATGGGCTGGCACCACTGCTTCTGCCACATGATGATGAAACCTTAGTTATTTCAACCATTGCTGAGGGAAAGAATCATCTGGCTCTTCAGGAAATTTCTAAATTTACAAAAAAGTAGGCTTTAGAAAGATAGACTTTCTTTGGTAAGGGAACTCGGTATTTTATTTAGTCTGGGAGAAATTGTACACTACTATTCTTCGACCTTAATGGTGAAACGAGAACTCTCAGCAGTCCCTACTGCTTGTCTTTTAGTTATTTTGCATCTAGGAAGGAAAGTAGGCTGAGGCCTCTGGTTCCAAACAGACTGGTTATCATACACAAAGAGGCTGCTGCTTTACAGAGGAGATGGAGGGAAGTATGTACAAGGAGCCTGAGCACCAGGCACCCTGAAGGATGAACCTGAAGGATGTTCGTGTTTGGCTTAGAATGTGACTAGTTAACAACAGTCACAATTACATGGCTTCAAACTTCATGGTAAACGTGATTAACATAACCAGTAGAATCAGGTTTTATTAATATACACTAATATTTACACACACATACATACACACAGGGAAACTTCAAAAGCATAGAACACAAGACAAAAGTATAGCCCCCAAAAGGGAATACTATGCTAAGTCAAAATACAAACATTAGAAGAATTTCTATTACTGAGCACAAGAGGGAGAGTCGAGCTTTAACAGACCAGCTCCCTCTGTCCCCACTCATGACCTCAGCTGTAGAAGGAAATAATAAATTCACAAAGGGGCTTTATGGAAGAGTTGATTACTTAGGATATTTAATTGTGTCTTCAAAAATTAATATATATTAACTATATATATATACATATATATAAAATTTTCTACTTATTTATTCATAGAAATGGTATGAATGATAACACATGTCTAGGTCTGAGACTTAAATGAAGTTTTTATTTTTGGTTGTGAGCCTAGCCTTTAACGGCTGAGCCATCTCTCCAGCCCTTAAATGAAGTTTTTAAAGACAAGGTAGCTACAGTCCTTACCTGAGCTGATTTTCTCCCCTGGACAGACATTGGCTGGTGCTTGGCCTTTTCATCTAAGCTGGCTTCACCAGGGAAGTGTGTTAAGAGCAAACAGCACGTGAAGCTCACTAAGGCCTTGGGAACGTACCTGGGCAAACTTATGGATCTGCTCCACCACCGCAGCGAACAGGGCGTGAACACTTTCGTCGATCAGACTCTGCATGTAATGCACGGCCTCCTCATCTGACAGGTCCAGACGGAACTTATCCTGAACCTAGAGAACCAAAGACACCGTCAGCTTCCTCACAGAAACAAGCTGGGAATGTGCTCTGAAAAGACAGAAAGAATCAGACGGACACAGAGATCATTAAGATGCCAAGAGTTATGTCATAAGGATTTCTGAAAGCCTCTCTTCCAATCAGACGCTGAGTCCTTTTATAAACAGAAACGCTTACTTTAGTTCAGAGTTGCACTTTCTGTTTGAACATTCTAGCTCAAGACCTACTGTGTAACAGGAAGAGACACGGCAAGGCGGGAACACATTCTATTGTTACCGTGACCTTCATACACCGTCATGGTCATAGTGCACGGCGGCTACAACAATCACTGGTAAAATATTTCTAAAAAGTCTTCCCACAGCAGCCCCTGGATCTTGGCAAGGGACTGTTTCTATGGGTCTATAATGTACCAAGATGGGATGGTGGGCTTTAGTTCACATCTACGGCACTGCTTCATTTTCAACAGCATTCAGTACTAGAAGACTGACGTGTATGTGTGCACATATAGACATGTACCTGTGCTTTTCCCAAACATAAAAGCTGGTGACTGAAGAACTATTTTGCCTAAAACCCACGAAGGCAGCCTACAAAGTCTCTTATTTGATTTTATCTTATTTGACTTTATCACGGCTAAAGACAATGTCTATCTTCAGAAGCCAAGGATGCTGGAAGTTGCCATAGGAACCCTTGACTGGTGAAGGGATGTGTGTTTCCACTTAAGCCCTGCACAGACCCACTGCACTTACTCCTCTATTATAAATAACTCACATACACTCCTTCAACATAGAATGGGAGAAAGCAAGATTTCCAAGTGGACAAAACGACTTAAATTTATATTTTCTTTAATTTTGACAGCATTGTAGTCATCAAATGTGTCCTCCATTGCCCGCTTAGCTACCGCCGCCTCCTGAAAACCTCTTCCTAGCCAGGAGCCAAATCCTGCTTCTGCTTCCCTAGGCTTGGTTCCCTCGTTTGAGCATTGGTGCCTCACTGACTTTATTAGGTTTGCATGTACAAGGAAAGGCAGGATCTATTTATGAGATTTAACCACCCAGACACAGCACGCTGCAACATGAGGCGCACCATATTAATTTGATTCCACAACTGAGGAGGGAGAGGCGAGAGAAAAGTAGATGCAAGATTCCAAGGACTGTCAGGAGCTATGGAGGGCCGATCTGGCTCTCCTCAAGTTTGAGTCTTTGCCCTTTTGCTTTGAGATTTTTCTGTGGCAGAATGTCTGGCAACATTGGTACCATTCCAAGAACATTAAAAATAATCAGAAAGCAAAAGGATCAAAATAAAACTCTAGCCTGCCATATCAAACTTGTGTACTTAATTTAAGTATACTCATATGGAGAAAGAAAATATATAATTGGCATAAAACGCTCTTTACAAAATATGAAACATTTTCTTTAAAGAGGTCTATGTGCATTCAGTCAGTCAGCATTGCTCTACGTGGCTCTGGTTAGGCCACCTGCCATTGCCCTCTGGCTTTGCAAGAGTCAGTTAATTCATCAGTCCATAGCCTATGGCCGTTCTCTTTGTCTATGTAATGTCCATAACTTGCTGTTGTGGCCATGGAAGTTAACACTTATGGGCCACATTTCCTGCTCTGGTTTTCATTTTGTCCTTGGTCTCCCTTCCTGGTTTTCTGATGGATTCACGTGCCCAGTCACACTCCTTGAATGCTTTCCTGTAAGCATGTGCGCATGTGCAGCGATGCAGAGATGGCCTCGTCCCATCTCAGTGTGCTCCCCTCACTGCTTCCATGTTCTCGGGCTTTGTGTCATATTTGCCCACCTGTTAACACACTTACTAACACACACAGTCCGGACGGGATAGAATAGGGACTGTAGATTCTGATGTATTATGTGGAGGTTCACCCTAGGGCACAGGCAGTTAACCTGGCGGAGGTTACACTGACCGCTAACACTAAGGACTGCGGAACACGTGGCTTAGTTTAAAGCATATTTACTTACTTATATGTACTCAATCTCTCTGGGAAATGCCTTGAAGCAAATAGTCGTAAATTGAAAATTTTATCCACTGCTACAGAACAACTCTGCTTGTGTTTGATGCTAGAAACTCAGTTCTGTTTATGTGTACACCTTGTGCCACCTGCATTCTTGGTCACTGTTGTGAAATAGGGCACTCAACAGTCAGTACAGGGCTCATATCAGAACATGTGAAAGACATCTGTACATTCAGACTGGTTCCCCATTTTGGAACTGCTGGCATTGCTTGGTTCCTGAAAATCTACTTGTGACCTGTACCACTGCAGATCCATTTAACACCTTTGCAAGAAGCAAGCCACCTCTCTAAAACAGTCACTTAGCCAGCAACACTCTGCAGTGGATAGGTACATCCTGAGGAATCTAGGTTACCATTACCAGATGCCCAAATGCTTTAAAAGCATGAGTGAACCAAATCAGGTTGAGTTATGTGCCACAGACAGACATTCTCGTCAGCAATGGGCCACACATCTAACAGTGTCTCCAGTCACTGTAACACTGGAGTCGGCCCCCAGATGCAGTGTGAGAAGCAGGTAAAGCATGGGGGATAACTAAGCATGGGGGCCCCACTTGCTTTTGAGTTATGCAGTTACCCTTCAATGTAATACAGTTAACGGCCTAGAGCCTTTACCTGCATGTAATCTGCACACGCCCTTTCCAGATGACGCACCTGGCAACCTCAAAACCATTCCACTCCTGCCAACCTGCACCAGGCCGTGCAGGCAACCTGTGTAAGCAATCTCTGATCAATGATCTAATGTGCCCTGCTTCTACCAACAATAGAACTTAGTCTTCTATTTACAGAACAATTTATTAAATGTGAATCTAATAAAATAAAATCCATAGATTAGTCAGAATTCATCTAAGTTTGCCATATTCAATCATACAAACACAAACACACACACACACACACACACACACACACACACACACACACACACGCACGCACGCACGCACACCTAGGTTTGCAGGAAATTTCCCCAATAAACCCCTGAAACACGTTTTCGTATTAAGAAGCATGGTGGTTTGTTTAAACTAAGTATTTTTTAAGTGTTCAATTTTACACAAGCTAATATAGAAAGACCTTTGTTTAAAGTACCACTGTTCAGATTCTCACACAGCAGCTTTCAATTAAAAGCAATGTAGACCTTCCTCATTAAATTCTTCTTCCTCAGAAAGGCAGATTAAGAAACGCAATTGATTCGTCCAGATGAAAGGGCAGGTTTTACCTTATTTTCTTGTTCAGTCCATTAATTTGTGCTATATTAGAATACAACCCCAAATTCTTTAGTGTAATAGAAAAGTATTTAAAGAATATCTTTAAAAAGCCAGAGGAAACCCTAATCCCCACCTAACCATGGCTACAGGAGAACCAGTGTTGAAACTGCTTACAGCAGACGCTAGCTTCTGCACAAGGCAGCCTGGAGTCTCTCGAGCTACAAGGGAGCCTGTGCTGCCGAGCTTACAGGCGGATCAACAGGAGCCATGGGCAATCACACAGCAACCAGGGGTAGTTTAATTGTAAAGGGCATCTCAAATACAGTCATCCATTTATAGCTTCTTGTAATACATATAATTTCTTTGTTTTAAAGTTTAGTAGGAAATCAATTTAAAGAAAGAATGTCTCCATTAAATTCTCCAATAGAAAAACAGTACCTTAAATTCCAGAATAAGCTTGGCACCAGAGTTTAGAGGTTTCTCTTTAATCATTGTAATAAAGGGAGCAGGGACGACAAGGCCCCTGCTGCTAAGCAGCCATGTTTATATGCGGATCCATTAATATCTATCTTCATTTTAGTGCCTCCCCCTCCAACTCTCTAAAGATAGCTATACATTTGGGAAAGCTAGGAAGATTTGAAACTCCTAGAAGAGAAGATCATCTCTTTCAGCCCACCATGCCTCGTCACAAAGCCTGTGAGGGAGTACACGTTCTGTCTAACTGAAGCGCACGTCTATAGTAAGAAGTCTTATTTCAGTACTGCAGGCTTATGAAGTGTCTCCTCCCACTTTCCTCATGAAGACTTCGTATCCTCCCCAGTGAGTCTGTTCTTGGCCACAGCTAACAACATCACCATTACTGCCGACTGAGGGTGCTGTCCCACCCTCTTCTCTCACCTGCTTCATCTACCACCATCTAGGAAGGTGGGACTTTATGCACTGCATCCTGTTTGCTGGCTGTTTCTCTGATTCAAGGTCCCCTGGCCCAGGGAAACAGGTTCTACTAAGCTCTATCAAGCAAACACCAGGCACAACTTCACAGAGCAGTCAGCGGCTCCCAGATGGCAGGGAGTGGAGAAGGGAACGAGGAGACCCAGGCTCGTATCAGGCCAAACCATACAAGTGAATACCCATGTGCTTTATGGACTTTTACTTTTTAATTGACTTACTTTCCCCCTTTTTGACATATTGTTTTGTTGTGTGACCCACATGGCACAGAATGTGCTATGTAACCTAAGCTGGCTTGGAGCTCAAATCCACTTGCCTCAGCTTTCTAGAGTGTGTGTGTGTGTGTGTGTGTGTGTGTGTGTGTGTGTGTGTGTGTGTGTGTGTATGGGAATGCAACTGTGAAAGTCAGAGGGTAACGGTAACTTCTGAAAATCAACTTTTGCCTTCTACCATTTAGGTTTTGGGGATCAAATTCTGGTCAACAGGCTTGATGGCAAACACCTTTACCTACTGAACCTTCTTGCTATCCCCAAAGTATTTATTTTCATATAATTTCAGTACTTCACAAATACAAATTAATATTTATAAAGAAACATATTATACTTATTTAGTCAACCAATAGGATTACTCATTGCAGAATTTAACTCACTACGCTTTGGTTCTATTAATAACAAAATACTTAACTTTATCATAATATATTTTTTTTTAATTAAACTATCTAAGAGTCTTTATTCAAAGTGATTGGCTTGGAAGAATTGACAGCTTTGAGTGACCCACTGACCCAGAGCTGCGAGGTAGTTCTGATGTTCACAACTGACAACGGTATGCCAACTCCTGGCTTCTAGGGAGAGGGAGCTTCCCAACAAAAGCTTCGGGGTGCTAACCTTTGTGCAGAGCCCACAGTAACAGAAAGGTTCACACATGTATCTATGACATGTAATTTCATATTACAGAAAGGTACACACATAAATCCATAACATGTAATGCTCATGCTAGCAGGAATATAGACATCTATCTGTAACATGTAATGTTTATGTTAACAGAAAGGTGCACACATTTATCCAAAATAAGAATGTTTAGGTAGCATTGGATAGAAGCCCTCTTCAGAGAGTGACGACCCACTGGAACAGGACGGGCTGCGTATATTCCATCTCTAGTCTGATGAAGACATGGAGTACCCTAAGGAAACTTACCAAACCTAATTTCTGTTCCCTGTCTCTATGTGACATTCTTACCCCCAGTGTATAAGCTTTCGGAACTGAGGATTTCATGGTTTACTTCAGATGAAGATCAGCGATTTCTCAGAGGTCCAAGCCAGAGAGGTCCATGCTGCTGCTTCACTAAAGATCAAGGCCCATATTTGGGGGTTGGGCCCTGTGAACTCCACTTCAGATTTCAGAGCAACCGTGTGCTCAAGCACATTACTCTGAATCACAAAACTGTTAAGTGCAAGGAACCATTTCCCAAAGAATTATAAAAGTTGTTATTTACTATATGAAACTAAACACAGGAAATGTCAGAACCTCTCAGGCAACCTGACCTGCACTCCTGTGAACACACAACCTATTACTCACTCTGTATTCCCACACTAGTACACTATTTAATCAATAACATAAGGAAGTAATGGTGGTGACTGTTACCTCAGCAAAGTGTGAAATCTACGACTTTCAAAAGGAGCAATTCACCAAACACACAACAGTTTTCAACTACAACACAAATTTCAATTGTTGTAACAGGTATTTCACATTTGGAGAAAATATCAGAAAACAAAGACATCTGTTCTAAAATGCATTTTTAAAAAAATACAGCAAAATACCTTTTAAAGTTCTATTAAACTGAAACAAAGTGGTAGGAACTACTAGTCTAGGAAATATTATAAGGCAGCCACGTGACTTCCTGAAATCGGTGTGGCAGAGAGAGGATGCGGTGAGAACTAGACCTACCAGAGACACCACTGCCTACGGTGCACAGCCTAACTGGCCAAAGAAGCCACTGTCTAATCCCAGTCTGATAGACCCTAGGGGCACTCTCACAGGTGATATCTGAACGTCCACACTCAGGGAAGAGTGACCACGATGGAGATCACATAAACAAGCTTAAAAGACACCACTGAAGAGATACTAACAGAGCAGATTCAAACAGAACTCGGAACACTTGAAGCCTGGAGCAGGCATCCTTCACACCTCAATAGTTTTCATCAATCAATCACATTTCCTGATGGGTAGCCTTTATCAGTAAAGCAAAATAAAAAACAAAAAACAGGACATCTTCAGTTTATCTCCTTTGAAACAAAGAGAAATTCCACTGAATGGTGTTGACTGGATAAAAGGAAAAAAATGGAAAAGCCAGTGTCGTCTATCTGCCTGAGTAAAAAAGGAACCCTTTAAGAGTTTATTTCAATAAATGACTAAATTAAATACCTCCATTCAAACTCTTCTTAGCCTGTGACCTAAGGAAAGAGCTCATCTCCTTCCAATTCAGTTATAGCTGAACTTATTTTCCCACAGGCAACTGGATTAGACGTAGGATCTGTTGATATCAAGTCCCCACTTTCAAATCTCCGAGCACCTCTATCTTGGAGAATGCTACTGTCTTTCAGAGATTTTATTCTTCTATGAATTAATATGCTGCATAATCTTTCTCTGAAGTTGAATATTGACATGGTCCATCGTCTTTTTGCCTTTGGACACATAAAGCACCATTCCATCAGCTCCCATCAGAAGCGACTACCAGAAATCAGATTAAAGGAAACTTCAAGTGCACAGCCTTCCCTCCCCCTCCTGCTCCAAGTCTACTCAAGACAGTTAGCTAGCTGACTGCTGCAGCCCACACGTGATGGCTTCCTCTTGTTTTCTCTATAGGTTGTTTACAAACAAAACTAAAAGCAGGACTCTACAGTGACCCAGTAAAGTCCAGAGGGACGTACGGTACAACTATGGAGGAGACAGTTTCATCATCATGACAATGATATCCTCAGCACGTTCTGCCTGCATCCACCTAGTCAGGTGCCTTGTTGGCAAAGGTAAAGGGCGAGCTACCCACATGGGTACAGGGACAAGTCCAGACGGAACTGCCCAGGACTGCCAAAGAAGACCTGAGAGTTTGTGTTCTGAAATGTGAGAAGACTACAGAGGACGCTTCCTTAGACTCTGTGAACAGTCAACAGTCTACGGCAGTGGTTCTCAATCTGTGGCTCAGGGCCCCTATCTGCGAGATATCAGATATTTATATTACAGCTCATCACAGTAGCAAAATCAGTGTTATGAAGTAGCAACAACTATAATTTAGTGGTCAGAAGTCACCACATGAGGAACTGTATTAAAGAGCTGCAGTTTCAGGAAGGCTCAGGGGCTGGGACAAAAAGGCATGCACAGTTAAAATCTTTACCCATTTTTATATGTGAAATGTGAGCTGTGTTATATGCAAAAGAAGTCAAAATTACCTTTTTTACAGTTTTATCTGGTTCAAGAGCAATATCTGGAATGTTTGCATCAACCATCAAGGAGAACAAGTTCAGAATCAGATTTGAATACCTAAAAGAATGAAAATGAATCAGTGAGTTCGAATTTTAGATTTCTTTGCCTTATCAAGAACACCCCAAAAGCAGTGACAACTATTACTTTATGATTATTATTAATTCAAAGGAAAAGACAGTATGAGTAAATATACAACTTGCTACTGTACTTGTTGAAGTTATTGTTCGACTCCCTGGAGTCTCTCATGAGTGACTCATGGGACGATGTTATTTCTCTTCCATTGATTTAGCACTTGCTAAATGACAACCAGGGTAGTCATAGATATTTGTCATCGAAAATAACAGCTCTTCAGTGTTACAAAACTCTAATTGAACTGAGAGTATATTCCTCTTTGTTCTTTATAAGGAATATAATACCTGAAAATGAGGGGAATGCCATTTTTAAACAGAAACTCTGGAGGTTTATTCCGTGGTATGATACCTACAAACTGTATAATGTGAAGACAGCAGCTTTTCCTTGAGACAACTGGTGTCTTCATGCACTGACCTTACCTAGTCCTGGTGATGTTTCTAGTAAAGAATGCGATTCTCAGCTCTATAATAACTTGCTTGTATTTTCTCACTTTACCTAGCTACTACCAATGCTCCACTGGTGCTTTATAAAGCACTCATTTCCTTCTGCTTTCAGTGAGAGCTTTCTCAGGCATCCCTCCAGCTATCAGTCTGCGACCTTTTGCCTGTCCTCTTCCTCAGGGCAACCTAGTTTATGACCAATCACCAAAGGACGCATCCAAAAAGTCTATAGAACCCCTCCAGGGGCACCACCATGTGAACAAAACCTTAACCCATGGCTCTTTGTGGGATAGACTAAATTGAAACATGTATCAAAACCTTACAGCTAACATTTTTTCTTAATTTCAAAAGACCAAATACTGTAGTAGGGTCCAAGGCAGGAACATCTGCTGTCACTGCTCTTATTTAAATAGAATTAGCTGTTCTAGCAAACAGAATAAAGCAAGAGAAATAAATATATACAAATCAAAAATAAAGCTGCTGCTCTTTGTGGATGCCACACTACTATAAGATCCAGGCGAGGTTAGTGCACAGACCATGTAGGCTGTACCCTCACACCGTCAGAGGGAATGTAGGTACGTCTTACAACAGGATTTGTGCTGCACTAGGAAAATTCCTTCTGCATAGTTAGGTGGAAAATACCACAAGAGTCCAATAATCCTGTCACTTTTGACTAACCGTCAGGGCTCTGCTCATGTTCAAGCATGTGCTTTATTTTTCTCCTGCTAACTTAAGTCATCTAGTCTTTTTCATCAAACCATGATGAAAGACACGAGAGTGACACTGAAGAAGAAAGGACGAGTGAAATCAACCTTCCTCAAAGCAGCGTGAGCCATGAGGCAGTGAGGAGAACAAAAGGAAACTTCTGGATGGTCCTGAACAGCATCCAAAGCTGAGCTAGACAAAGTTCTAGAAAATGAAATGGCTGAAGTATCATAACTGTCCCTAAGCCAGTGCAGTGGTCACCATGCTCATCTCCACAGCCTCCAGAGAGAAAGACGGAGTGAAACTCCTCTGGGTTAGCCACCTCTCACACTTGCAAACCGCCAGCATCTCAACCGATAGGCTACACATGCTATAATTAGTGGGAAAGCAAGGTGTCCCTGGATGCTGGCGTTTTATTTATGTGGCGAGAGCAGACCCACGTCCACAGCTAGCTCTAGCACTCTGTGAAGTCCTGGCACCCCTTACCTTCGCAGGTGGAGGAAGGCCGTGTAACACTGCTTTCTGAACTCTTGGTACTGCTCACTCTGGGTACCACCCATCCCTTCGACCATCTCCTTATTCAGCTTCATTGGAGGAGGAAGAGGCTTGGGATCTCGGCCCAGAATATACCCGAAATCTATATGGAAGAGTTTGCCTGGGTGTGAAGAAAGAACTCAGTCATTCTCACAGGAGTTATCATTGCAAACCGGGGAGGAGATACTGTATACAATTTTTCAAAATGCCTTTTTGAGAAAGATTCAGGCATTACATTATTCTATACCTTCAAATATGCCCTTCAAAGCACAGTATAGTTCAATTCTTGGACATGAAAAAAAAAAGCTTAAAACCATCCCAGTTAATATTAATTTAAAAGATAAAACCTCATGTTTAGAATTGTAGAATCAAGGAACATCTGGACAACTCTGAAAAGAATCAGCAGCAGCAGAAGAAATTGTCCTGTGTATTAAGCTCAGGTAACCTCTCTTCCTGTAATGGATGACCGCCTGTCTGATTTTATATTCCCAACTTCAAACCCTGCCTGCTATGAAACTATAACTATTTAAAAAAAAAAGCTTCAAATTTGAAGTTACCTGACTGGTTCCTCTACCTGCTCTCTAGCTGTGGACTGGGAATCTGAACACCGTACGTAAGACTTCCAAGAGCAGCAATGCCAATGGGGAAAGTCTTACATGGTCTCAGAGGAGACACACGGGAAGGGGATTATCTGTGATTCACCATGAAAACCAGGAAGCTCCTAGTGATTTACAGGTTGCATGAAGCAAGGGTGATCAAGACTGAATTCTTAGGGCAGAGCCTTGAGACTCAGTGATGTTAACTGCACCTGAGAACAGCTTGTATTACATGGCAAGCACCAAGTACTGACTGAAGGAACCAACTGGCTTAAAAAGACGGAAACCCTCTCTAGGGCAACCTACGCACCCTGACGTGCAATCCATTATGACTGTTCACATGGGAAAGTGTCACCTTATTTTTCCCATCAAGGGTACCAGCCTTGCCTCAGAGTACTGAATCTACCCCTCATGAGCACAAGGGACCCCGTGCAAGCCAGTATTCCATATTGACTTCCGGTCAAGATGTTGGCCATGCCTTCCTGTTCACTGCTTTTCCTGAGTGCTGTCACAGTCATTGGGTATAGTGTGTGAAGTGTGTATACTGTATATGTCACAGTCATGGCACATTGATACACACAGTCACTGCACAGTCTTATGCACATTGTGCATATCACAGTCAGTGCATTCTCCCTGAAAGACATGCAACAATGATGGACGCAGAACCTTCATGTCAACTAGAATTGACAAGTACCTCAGATGTAAATCAAAAGACAACACCACAGCACAGCCTGGCAATCAGTAAATGCACGAAAGACCAGTTGCCACTATCATTCTAACACACACACACACACACACACACACACACACACACACACACACACACACACACACAGGGAGATTGTGAAGAAAACTACCAAACCTTCATGTCAACTAGAATTGACAAGTACCTCAGATGTAAATCAAAAGACAACACCACAGCACAGCCTGGCAATCAGTAAATGCACGAAAGACCAGTTGCCACTATCATTCTAACACACACACACACACACACACACACACACACACACACACACACACACACAGAGGGAGATTGTGAAGAAAACTACCAAACCAGCCAACCAACAAACAAAAACACTTAAGGCAGGGGTGATTAAAGTCTTAACTTGTTGTGAAAAGGAGAAAACAATTTAAAATGATAGGATTTATTTAAAATTAAATCAAGACATTTACTATGCAATAATCAAGTCTCTTCAAGTAGCTCATAAATATTTAAGTATTTCAAATAACATGTAAAAATTAAACTCTGAACTTCTCTCAAAAATAACTCTTGAGGCTGGCAAGATGATGAACAAGGAAAGTATGTGCTGGCAGGCTGGTGATCTGAGGTTCCTCTCTGATGGAACATGGAGGGAGGCAGAACAGACTCCAGCAGTCTACTCTCTGACCTCCACATGCATCGTCGGCCAATAAATAAATGATAATAAAATGTTAATCACAGCCACTTTAAAGATGTCTGAGAGTCCTGAGTTGACTGTACCTGAGATCACAGATGACAGACATTAGACACAGATACAGAGACTCCCTTTCTGTGACTTTTAGGCATCTGTGATCTTCTCGGCCCAGGGAGTGGCACGATTAGAAGGTGTGGCCCTGTTGGAATAGGCGTGGATGGAGTAGGTGTGTCCCAGTGGGTGTGGGCTTTAAGACTCTCATCCTAGCTGCCTGGAAGTCAGTAAGCTGCTGATATGCTGAGGAAGATGCAGAGCCCTCAGCTCCTCCTGCACCGTGCCTGCCTGGATGCTGCCATGTTTCTGCCTTGGTGCTAATGAACTGAACCTCCAGAAGAACCTGGAGCCAGTCCCAATTAAATGTTGTCCTTCTAAGAGTTGCCTTGATCGTGGTGTCTCGTCACAGCAGTAAGATCCTAACACAGACAGCATCTTTATCAGAGGAACAAACTAAATGATCAAGCTGGACATTTTCAGGTAAAAAGTAAGGAAATTGTGCCTGAACAGCTCAGCAGCTAACATCAAGTCTGAGAAACAACCTCACAGCAGAGGGAGCAGGCCAGGGAGGAATGGATGTTTATCCTAACTACCCAAGGCTCACAGAACACAGCTCTCACAGTGAAGTTACACAGAAGAGCAAGCTGCTTTTTACTGAGTCATCACCCTAAGCCTTTCCATAAAGAAAGAAATGGTCAAATTATGTAGGCAGTGGCTTGCTTTTGTTGGCATTTCTTGTATAAATGGTGCAGTGACAGGATGGAGTCACAAACCAGGACACCCAGATATCACCAGAGAGGGGAGCATGCTCTGTTCCAAGGATGGTTTTGGTAACCGCTCGTGAGGCTCTGTAGGCTACAGCAGAGCATACTGGCCCCAAGCAGTTGCTACCCCGCTAAAGATAGACTCCATTTAAACATCTTCACTCATCTTTCTCTCCTACTCTACTTGTAATGAACCAATAAAAGTTAAAAATCAAGAGGGACTTTCTATTGTTACTATACTGAAACCTGGAAAATCTCAGCATATCTGTCCTGCATTCATTAAACCAAGGGGCTCTTCATTGTAGTCACTGCCCAGACAGTGTTGAACGCTGCAGATAGAGGAGGCTTCCTTCTAGAGGCAGGAGTTATAAAAGGAGAGGCTAATGCCTTTCTTCTCTTCCTTGATCCTGTAGTAAACAGACAATCGAGTCCATCTGAATGCCATGCTACTGTTTACTGCTTTGAAATGCCTTGTGATTTCTGGGTCTAGGGTTTTATCTACAGCACAGCCATTCTAGATCTTTCCAGCTAATGATGCTGACAGAATGGCTGGCTGTCCAGATGCTCCTTCAATTATAATGATTACAGCTCTGCAAATTCACCATGAAATGAAAATGTGAGGAGTGAAAAAATTCACTCACTGAAAACCCAGCCAGCCAAACCCACACTCTGGCAACCACCCACTGGACAGAGGACCAGCTGTTTAGCCTCAAGGTCACACAGATGTCTGGGAGCTCTTTGCTGTTGCCCAGAAAATGAGGGTGTCACACAATTATAAATTCAAAATGTATTTTTTAATTGCATTTTTAATTTACATTTTAAATGTTATCCCATTTCCCAGTTTCCCCTCCAGAAACCTGCTATTCCATGCCCCCACCCCTACCCTCCACTTCTATGAGGGTGCTCCCTCACACACCCACCCACTCCCTCCCACCTCCCTGCCCTGACACTCCCCTACACTAGGGGATCGAGCCTTGACAGGACCAAGGGCCTCTCCTCCCATTGATGCCCAACAAGGCCATCCCCTGCTACGTATGCAGATGTAACCATAAGCAGATCCCTGTATGTTTTTTAATGACTGTACATCACTTATATTCAGTCAGAGATAGTCTGTACTCTGAAATCATTCAGAACAGACAGTGAACCTTAGGCGCTCATGTGGCACACATCTGAGCATCTTCATAGGGGCGGGACAGCCCAAATCCACACAGTTACACTACGGACAGCACACAGTTTCAACAGTATATTCATTGACAGATTAATGTCATTAAATTTTATTAGTTTATAATATTTATTTAATAAATGATTTATAGCTATGTCAAACTACTCACAAGATGTCAATATCAAGTTTGTGCTGTACACTGTGAAGCCTTCATTTTCACTTGAGACACAAACAACCCTCAGGATTGAAAAACATGGTTTTAGAGGCTAGGGTTTGGCGGCAGAGCACACGCATAATAGAGGTTTAAAGACCCAACGCTTACGTCCAGCACTAAAACAAAACAAAAAGACACTGCTTTTTAAAAATCCCCAAATGGATTTATTTCTTAAATGTGCTTATTTTCAAACATTTTGACAATCGGCTGCAAAATAAGGAATCTGGAACCTGTCCATGTCAATGAAATAGCAAATCTCCTAATCCCTTACATTCCAAGGTCACGGGGCATCGTGATAAGGATGCCAAGGTTTTCCCTCGAAGTGCCGCCCTCTGCCTGAGAAGAGCATGTGCCCAGGCACTCTGTTCTTATGCTAGCTATGAGGGGGAAGAGATGGGAAGCTTACAGTATTAAAGACTGTCCTGAGTCATGAAAGCACAGATGTGTTCCTGGTGTCATTTCTCACAGTGGAACAGAGGCCCAACCTAATCTTCTGTCCTCAAGAAACTCAACAAAGTCCTGGTGTCTCTAAGGAGCATCTCGTCCAGTTTCCTCATTGTTTCATAACACTACTGGAATCCCGACCTCTGCTGCTCATCCCTGCTTGTAAATGAAGGCTGTGTTATTATCCTTCCTGTAGGGAAACTCCCAGAGCGAGGTTACGGCTCAACTACAAGGGTCATATGGCTCTAACTGAAACCGTTGGTAAGTTTTACAAGTTCAAAGGGCCATGCATTTTTAAGAGGTTATTAATTTTAAGAAAACTTAAAAAAGTGAACCTTATAAAATAAAAAAAAAAAATCAAGAAATTCAAGAATCGGTCACAACCACTCACAAGCAATCAGTAAGTGTGCACCAAGCAAAGCGGCCCCCATGCTGACTGTCTCTCTATCCCTACAAGACAGTAAGTGAGACTAAGGAAATGGAGTTGAGGGGCTGGGGATTTAGCTCAGTGGTAGAGCGCTTGCATTAGCAAGCGCAAGGCCCGGGTTTGAAAAAAATACATACAGGAAATGGAGTTGAGTGACACTAACTTATTCTAAGACTCACTTATAGTAGTTCTTACACATATATTACTAAAATTAAGCATTTACTGGCAGACAATCTGAAACTCCTTTTCATTTTGTTCCACCCTGCTTGACATCCTGCTTTCTGTCCATCTTCTGCAGTTCCCTGCTCTGAAAATTCTACCCTCCTAGGATCCCCTATAATCCCAACTCTGGGGCTGTCTCTCTCACTCTTCTCCACAGTTAGTTCAGCTTCTTTCTGTAGACACCGATTCATCATTTCCCCTTAATTCCTTTGTCTCTTCCCTATGTTTCATCAGTAAACTCAGAAACAAAACTGTAGCCCAAAGCGAGCCCACTGTAATGAGCGTCAGGTTCAGGCCAGCTGCACGCCCACCCCAGCCACTGTAGCAAAATTAAGGAGTCGCAGCCACAGCTAAGCCAAGGAACCACGTTATAGTAAGGGTTTTCTAACAAAGGGTTGGGATATAAACTCAAATCAGTATAGACGTCCCAATCATCTGCTAATCACTTCACCTTCAGCTTATGCTGAGCGTCTGGAGAAAAGCAGCAAGGCTAAATAAGGAAACCAGGAGTAACAAGGATAGCACACCGCACTCCACAATCAAGTTCTACTCCAGGAAAAAAATAACCTTAGAATCATACCGTACCCTGAAAAAGGACAATTAAACACTCCACTTGTTTTCAAATATCAAAGTGTACTTTATCTGATACATAGAAACTATCACACTAAACCAATAATCAGATTAAATAATTTTCTCATAAGCCTTCAAGCTCTAGATAAAGAAAATATTAAATATATCAGGTAATTTCTTATCTGTAAAATTACGTGTACAACTACTAGTATAAGCAAAAAAAGGCATTGCTAGCTCAGTCAGAACATAGCTCGCTCTTGAGGGAGTCCACAGTGCTCACAGCACCAGCTCACACAAGCGCACAGACACAAGGTTCTAGGCTTACTGTGTTTAGCTAAGAAGCACAGAGTAGGTTAAGTAGCCCGGAGTCCTGAGACTTACGTCAGAGATGGATACCTGCATTGTTATGTTAGCTTTTTTTTTTTCAGAATTTTTAACAAATTACAAATAAAACTAAAGAATAATAAAGATCAAGACAGGAGATATTCTGAATAACTGTCCCTTTAGGCCAGCAGTGACCAGTGTTAACTGAGCTTTCTGACAGAAGCCTCAAAGCAGGTCACTGAAAATCTGAAAGAAAGCAGCCCTGGCTTCTCAGAAGCGGACAGGCTAGTTGAGAACCTACATGTATGTCCCCATTTGGCCAGGATCCATAGCATCCAGGGTTCCTCTCTGTGGTTTTATTACGTTATATATCGTAGGCAACAAAGGAGTTCTTCAGTTACTTTGATTACCTGCCTTTAGTTTTTAGAAATAAAAACTATTCATCAAAATACTTAAAAAATTTAAAGCCACATTTAATTCTGCCTCATGGGGGTGTAATGAGAATTTCTCCCACAGACCCGTGTTTGAATGCTTGACCCCCAGTTAGCTGAACTATCTGGAAAGGATCCGGAAGCATGGTGTTGTTGGAGGAGGTGTGTACCGTGGATAGGCTTAGAAGTTTCCAACATCCGTGCCAGGCCCACTCTCTCTCTGCTGCCTGCAGATCGAGATGTAAAAAGCTCTTGTCTCCAGTGCCTGCCTGCCTGCCTCCCACCATGCTCCCTGCCATGATGGCTGCGGACTAAAACCCTCAGAAGCTATAAGCAAGCCCCACTTAAGATGCTTTTTTGTCTAAGAGCTGCTTTGGTCATGGTGTTTCATCAGAGCAATAGATCCACAACTAAAACATGTCCTACCATGACTGGTCACCCTGACTAAACTAGGGCTTCATCCACAGACATCAACTCTGAATAACAAAAATCCTCTTTTCAATTTCATGCCAGTTTAAATTTGTAGCTTCCTGCTCTCTCCAGGACGGTATAATAATTCAGTAACAAGTAAAACTCCATTCCAACCCATTAAAACAAAATGAAACAAACCAAAACAAAAAACCAACCAAACAACTACAACAACAAAATCCTTATAATTGACTACAAGGCTTTCTGATACAGGCCTTCAATTTTATAGTGGATACATGGCGCCACCTGCTGCACAAATAAGGAAATAGCACACAAAGTATTCAAACCAAGAAATAAAATTTAGGGATGAATCTCAACTCAGACTCTTGGTTTCAGCACATTGCCTTTAAACATATGTTTAATTTTGCACTTTAAGTGAACCACCCACTTCACACATGCCGAGTGTCCACAGTCAGTCCTAACCTGGCCCATCTACATTCCCCGGGACATCTGTGAGTTCAACCTGAAGCCTCTGGCCTCTCATATCAGATGACAGGGGACCTCTGAGGATGCACAGCACAGCCACCGTCATCGGCAGAGCAGCCCCTGACCTTAGCTATGCTGGCAGTGAGAGGAGAAGCAGAGAGACATTCCGCATAAGTTGTCGAGAGACAGCAGCTACTTAGAGAACCCCAAGTTCTGAACTTCTAATATGGTATAAGGTCTGTGTTCGGGGCATAATGGACCAAAATAAACATGGCAAGAGGATGAAAACCAGGCTTTTAGAATAAAAGAACTGAAATATACTTCCTGCAGTGAACCAATGGACAGATTCCACTTTGTTAAGACTCAGCTATGACATGCTTATAGATAACATAACTTGAAATATTACCATCCTGTCAATTTTGAAAGCAGCTTTGTGGTATTCCTTTAGAAAAAAATTGCTTTATTAAATTAATTAACTAGTTAATTAATTAATCAAGGCAGGCTATCGCTGTAGAGCAGGCTGGGGTGGAAGTTCCTCTTCAGTCAGGCCTGTCGGCCTTGCCTTGCAGCCTTCCCAGTGCAGGGAGCGCAGGCTTCAGTTCCCGCACTCAGCTAGACTCAAGTTTGCCTCTGTTTATTTTTTAATTAATTTCTTCAATAAAGAAGACTTAAAAATGTTTACTTCACAATATAGCTGGATAAAATAATTTCTGGACAGATGAATAAAAAAAAAAGACAAAAACCAAATCAATCCTTGTCTTTAGAAAGAAAAAGAATGTTCTTCAGTCACGTTTTGTAGAAGTCTAGTATCTACAGGCAGCCTTGAGCACTCTCTGGTGGAAACTGACACAGGCTTAAAACTGTAAAAACTCACAATTTGATTTCTAGATCAAAACTAATTAGTTAATTAAAATAAAAGACAGACACAAAACCCCAATCAAGGAAGGAGGTGACCATACTCTCCAAATTAACTTTTAAAATTAATACATATCAGAGAGATCACTACAATGTAACAGAAGGTGTATTATACTTCAAAACTGTTATTTTATTTTATTTCAAGCTTTTTCTCTGAGTTTTCTTCTAGGGGTTTCATGTCTTTATTATTAATTGTCTTTTCATACAGTATATTTTGGCATATGATACTCTTTCTTCCTGGGTCCTCCTTCCTCCTTACCTTCCTACCTATCCAATTTCCTGTTCTCCTCTCCTATTTCACAAGAGACAGAAACAGACAGACAGTAAGACAAAAAACACCAAAACAAAAAGCACACAAAACCCCCAGAGACGAGCGTCAGGTGACGCAGTGATAGCGAAGTAATTGCCTTGCGCTGCGCACGGCTATAAACCAGCTCAAGCCAGGAGTGACAGGATCACTGTAGTCTGGAAGAAAGCTAGAGAAGAGACAGAGGAGAGCTTCTTTCACAGGAGAGCACTCTCAAACACATCATGGTGCTTTATATAGCCGAGAGCTTCCGTGACAACTACTGTCCTTTGGGTTTGTCTACTAGAGACACCATCTGGCCTTGACAAGAACATGGCAGTCAAGACACAAGTCAGTCACAATAAGTTTCACATGCAATAATTCAAAATGAACACGTGAAATCCTATTGCAGCATGTGAGTTAATAGGGTTTAGTATATTAATAATCAGACTACATCCAACTATTCCATTATGTTCTTGCTATCAGAATTGGAGGAATGCTAAAAGGCAGAAAAATATCTTCCTATAAGAAAAGATGGTTTTAAACAGTATTTTGAAAACCTAGTTTTTGTAAAAGACTAAAGAAACTTTGATGACTTAAATACAGGACTACATAGGAGACCGGAGATGATTAATTTTCCTGTTCTCTTAGTTAAGTGCGGAGATGATTAATTTTCCTGTTCTCTTAGTTAAGTGCGCATGCTTGCAGCCCTAGAGGCAAGCTGCTAGCTGACGAACAAGGCCCCTGTTCCCACAGGCCTTGCTCCCTGACTGGTGAAGACTGATGAGCAGTCATAAGGACCCTTGCAGCTATCAGAAACTTAAAGCAAATACACACCTTCGACCAACACAAGAACAAAATGAAGTAATAATTACCAAGTGACAGAGGGCAAGGCGGGTGTCAGACAACTGCAGGGTTGCTAAGTCAGCTCAGACAGTAGTCAAAGTGTGCCCTATAAAGACTTGAGAAAAGAACTTTCCGGAAACAGGAAAGAGAGCACTTGCCTTGAGGCAGCAGTGATGAGCATGCAGACAGAGATGAGCGTAGGAGAGTTTATGTTGGTGGCTTCCATAAGCAACAGTGAAAATGCAGAATT
This sequence comes from Rattus norvegicus, assembly GCF_021556685.1. Classification (NCBI taxonomy): domain Eukaryota; kingdom Metazoa; phylum Chordata; class Mammalia; order Rodentia; family Muridae; genus Rattus; species Rattus norvegicus. Next base: position 22,062,341 of record NC_141551.1, on the reverse strand, counting down.
GGCATGCTACTACTGATGGCTCCTGGAGGTGAGGAATGGACTTACTAACAAGGGGGAGGCATGAGGTGAAGCCAGGAGAGTCATTATCAGGCTTCAGGGCCTGGGCTGCTTCCTGCTGGCAGGAAGGGAGGGAAGAGCAAGGCTGCAGGGAGGAACCACTGAAGGGAGTAGCTGGTATATGTGGCTATTCCAAACTGAAGCAATGGACAGAAGTGACTTCTAGAGCTGCAGGTTCAGAAACCGCATGAGGATCTGGGCTAAGGTCAGGTGGGTGGAGGAACCTGGAGGCTGAGGCAGGAAAACTTCTAGGCTCAAACAAACAAATGGGCTAAGTTGTCAGGAAGAAGGGAGAAAAGAATGGCTATGCCTGTCTTCCATGGAGAGAGAAACCCCTGAATCAGCTGCTAAAGTGAGGACAGGAGCAGGGGAGGGAGAAGGAGTAATTTAGCCTGCGATGCTCAGAAGAGTCTGGCTGCCTGCGTGCAGCTGCTTTCTCCACAGAGGCTCAGCATGCAGAGTAGGGCTGGAGGGTCGCTCAGAGGCTCCCTGAGAATGTGCGGGGCTTCCCCTAAGTGTCCTTCCAGTGCCCTGGCTCAGCAGTTAAAGGCACTTTCCATGTGGGCCCAGTGACTTCTGTTGGATCCCTGGACCATGGTTCCTGACAGTCGTCGTCTGACATCCATACATACACCATGGTGCATGTGCAACCACCATATGCACATACACATACAGAAACAAAATGAACAAAAGCTTTAAGAGAAGCTATTCTTTACCAACTTATTTTGTTAAGAGGTTGATTCTAGAATAAAAGAAAAATCACCACTACAAAATACATGTACAGACTCGTTACCTGTCTTTGTTAACAGAAGGTTATCCAGGTGCCGGTCTCCAACCCCAAGGATGTAGGTGATCACACAGTAGCCAGCTGGAAAACAGTCACGTTAGCATCACCATAAGAAGTATGTGCTATTCTAACTGCTACGTGGCTTTTACTGTCTCTGATTTCCCCACAACTTAAGGAAGCTGCAGCATCCTTGGCTCTGCTATATCCTGAAAACTAGAGAAACTAGTATTTGCAACAACAATAAATCTTCAAGAATTTTGTCAGGTTATAGTAACCTAAGCTTCATGAAGCTTAGCTGAAATACTCATTTAGAACTTGCCATTGAAATTGATATGCTAATGACTAACTAAGTAAATACAGAAGGTAAACTGTCAATCGTCCAGCAATGTACAACTAGCTTAGCCGGTCAATACTCCAGCTTAGCACCATCTCTCTTTAATCCCTCCTTTAACAGTGTCATTGTAAAATAGTACCTTAAGGAAAAGAGAATTGGCACTCATGAATACAAGCTGCATGGTGAGTGACACAGGTGACAGGAAATTCTAAAGAAACCCCAAAGCATGGTCCTACTTCCTTCCGAGAACAAACAGCTTCCAAGGCCACGAGACTCCCTCTCCAAGCAGAACAGTTAGATCTGCTAGCATTAATGAGAACATTATTTCTGACTGAGGTTTTCCACATGCTTTAGTTAATGATAAAGGTTTCAAACAGGAAGCCTTCAGCAGGAAGCAATCGGCTCCTACGTGGGAGAGCAGTGAGCTGAGTGAGGGAGCCTGTGACTAACAGCAGTCACACACTACCACCTCGAAAGTCCAAAGATACCTTTTCCACCTACACCTTTTACTTTTTCTCTTATAAAACGTTTAGATCTTAACATGTTGTAATTATGAATTAATATAGCAACATCAGTACGGCCAGCTTTTCTTCACTCAAATGCACCCATAGAAAACCAACAGCCCGAAACGCTTACCACAGCTCTTAACGTAAGTGTCCATGACCTCTGCACTGATGCCATTGGGTCCAGTCTCGCTTGGGGCATATTTCCTGAAAAAGTTCTGCAAAGATATGATATGCAAGTTTACAAATTAACACATTTGAACAAGTCAGGCATCACAACTCCTGAGTAATGGCCAAGCGACTAGTTAAAGATGGAGACAGTTCGAGGTTACAAACACAGCGATAGGAGGGCTCAGTAACACATGCGGCTACAAGAGCCCAGAGACCTTCCGGTTTCTTCCTTCCCATTCACAGGTATTTCTTTGTACTGGGAGCCTTGAACACACAACATGACTTGAAATTTAATCACACACTTGAGGCCCAGGCTTCTATTTTTAGTTTCTGACACTGCGTGAATGTGTGAAAAGATCTGTCTCTAAAATATATGAGCAATTCATACACATTGATCAAAATGCAAACAACCCCAGAGGAACAGCGATGTGAAGGAGCACTTCGCAGGAGGACTATTATCACATCATCTTCAATGCTCAACCTTGTACGCAATCAAGAAGACAGGAAAGTTAGACTGAGATTCCGAAAGCTAGAAATGTCATCGTGGGGTGCGTGCCAGACCTTCCTGACGGGGGTTGTTATGTACGGAGGGGATGGAGACAGGAAAGGTGAAACTGCCGTGAAGGCAGCCTTTCCATCAATAGCATCTGAGACTCAATGACACGTGAGCTGCCATCTATCCATGAACATCAGCTGTGGATGACTCGGCAGAGGGAATCGTTACTTAAGCAAACTGTCATCAAAGGCAGCATTAGGGACAAGTACACAGTCCGAGCGCTAAGGGAACCACGGAGACACATGACTAGTGTGGCCACAGTGAAAGGGCACACAGCAGGGCTGGATGGAAAAATAGCACAATGTGATGTGGAAGATAACGCTTTCTTCTAAGGGGACGAAATAAGCATATTCTCCCCCTCAAGACCTCTAAAGATAAAGATAGAAAAAAATTCCCCAAATTAAAAATTTGCCACAATATGGGTACAACCATACAGAGTATCCTTGAGGGAAAAATTTGGTGTAAGCTTGTTTTAAGAATGAACATTAAAAAAAACTGAAACTGTTCATCAAGTAATGAGTAAGTAACCTAGTCTATCTGCATTTTGGAGCAGAACACAACTATAAGCCTTAGGCGGTGTGGTGTATGGGGGGGGGGGGGCGAGGTTTACTTTATGTGCTTGTAGATACTCAGCCCATTATGTGCCAAGTACAGCTCAAAGGCTTGGGCATCCCGATCACTAACAGCATAGCTTCCAACTACAAAGAATTCTTATACCTGAAGAAAACAAAGACTTGCATTGCAGAAAGGAGAAAAAAGAAGGCTTGAGTAGTAACAGAGCCCTTCTTAGTCGGCCGTGAGTATTTCATAATGACATCATTACCTGAATGCTTCCCTCCGTGTCAAGAACTTCGGCGACAGGAACTGACTGGATGAACTGCATGAAGCCTACAAGGAAGAAACGTTAAGTGCATTAGGCATCACGCTGCGCACACCCAGGCCATCGGGAAGGGCGGACGCACCACAGGCCACCTGGCTGGCTAGCCAGAGAAGCCAAGGCTCCACTGGGCATACCTTGTCCTGAAGCGATAAACTTCTGCTTGCAGAGCCAGGTCTGTGGCCACTGTGCTAACTTTATGCTGGTCACAGAATTACTAGGCAATGTTTTCCCATTAGTTTGGTTTATTTATGATTCTCTAGGAGTGTTTCTATCAGCACAAAGAACACAAAGTAGTAAACTATTATCTCAAACTTAGCAACCTTCCATAACTTTAAAACAAATAGGAATTAACAACAGTAAAAATTTAAAAATGGCTCTAAGAAATGTGGAGTTCCGCTCCACCTTCTATCATCTCCTGGAAGTCAGAGAAGGGGCATGCAAACTGTGAACTATTAAACAACAACAACAAACAAAAACCAAGCCCCAGAAGGGTGCAGTGTGCAAACAGTGAGGGCTGGTCAACGTGGAACTAGAATAGTACAAAATAACAGACACGTAAATCTGAGTGAGGCAGCTTCTCTGGATTCAGCCAGCATGGCCTGGAATCAGTGGCCCTGACACCTTGTGGGCAAAGGGCATCCCTGCAGATACAGGGGAAAAAGCTAGAGCCACTCCATCGACAGCATTTATTAGCTTTCTACCATGTAGTATAAACCATGGCACATATATAAGAAAAGATGCTTCTCTCCAAATATATAATAACTTACAGCTCAAGTTTTACTGGAATAAATATCATAAATGAGAGGACACCATGAAGTTGAGGAGGGAGATCTAAGTTACAGAGGAATCAAAGGCCATACCACAACTAGGCCATGTTTTTAAGAAGTGGGGCAGTAACAGGTGAAGCTGTACAGGAAATGAAGGTCAGATACAGATCCCAACACCTTGAAGCCCAGTCTGAAAGAGCCTTAGAGAAACCCAAGGGATCCACTCTAACCAAAGCCTAGGAAAGTGGGAGCAGAAGCCAAGAAACAGCTGGACACAGCTGCAGGGGCCTGACAGCAATTCAGGTAGGTGGCCTCCTCTTTGTCTTTGTCCCAAGAGCAAATAAAGGCTAGAAATGAACTGCTGCAGGAAAGCAAAAGGGCATAAACCCCCCTGAACTGTACTTTCAGAAATCTTGTTCCAAGGAGAGACCGAGAGCAGGACTCCACCAACCAGGCGTGGGAAAGGGAGAGTAAAGCACGAACCACAGAGGCCTACAGGTGTGTTAGTGCGTGCTCAAATGTGTGTGTATACATCTGTGTGTACACACTGCAAATGCAGCAGACTCTATACACTTGTCCAGTGACCTTTGCAAACGTGGTTCAAGGTCTTTCTGGGCCACAGAAACTGCCAAAGGACTGGGCAGGCAGCTGTGAGAAAATCCTATGAACTACAGCCAGTCAGAAAGCAGGGAGATGTGTTGTTCTGATGTAGATGTGCAACACCCCTTTAACACTATAAAAAGCAAAGGGGGGGGGCAGGGAAGACACGGGCAATGGAAGAAGTCAGAGGAAATGAATGAAATAGTGAAAATGTGAAAGCAAAGAGAAGGGGGGCACAACAGGACAGGGGAGGAGGGCTGGAGGGTCAGGAAGATGGGAAGGACAGCCCTACGTATTCAGTTCTCTGAATGAGCTCACTCACGCTCTAACTTCTTAATGATTTTTCAATTAAAAAGACAAAGTTACTGACCGGATCTGAAGAAGGCGATCACGATTCGAAAGGAACTCACCATGTTTTGTACTCGTGGCTAACACCTTGTAAGGGGTCAATTTCAAATCCAGATTTTCTTTCCGCAACAGCTTTGGAAGGAAAGATAAAACACACAAAATGAATGCAATGACCACTGGAAGCAGGCTCGTGACACATACCTCTGCACAGTCATACAATAAAGACACAGGGCAACACTAACTCAGTGTTAGAGGGAGCTGACTTGTTTAGGTGATAAGGCACATTTTCATCTATTTCGAATAGGTTATACTGTCAATAAACATCACTAATATTCCTAATGCTTCACGTTGACCTCCCTCCACAGGAAGTGCCATGAAGGGTGGAAAAAGACAAAGAGGAACTACAAAGCCAGAGATTGGACGGCATTTAGCAAAGATCTAACTGGTACATTACTAAATCCAACACCATGAAACGTTGAGGAAAAAATGTCATATGGACGTGTGCAATCCTATTTGCCATTAAAGCCACTTTTCAGTGACAAAAAATAAGCTTGTCAAGGTCAAGTGGAGACCGCTGAGCTTTGTGGCATTGTAAGTTAGTGACACAAATGCTTCTGGGTCTGTGAACATGGACATGATAAACTAGTTTCTAAAGCGAGGCTGTGGCCTTGTGCTCACCTTGTCCATGAGGGAGATGATCTGAAGGATAAGCTGATCTTGACGCAAGTCGTCCCCATGCTTGAAGATCACAGGGTATTTGCCACCGTCTTCTGTCTTGAAGAACAGCTGGGCAGGCATAAGAGCACTCTGCAAAAGACAGACACTGACTGAAACTCGGGTGGGAGCTAAGGAATGGAGATCTACCACACACAGAAGGAAATGCCACCTCTCAGGTATCCACAGATTTACGCAGGACCTTAAGTAATGAACTGGCTGTCAGAAAGAAAAGCAGGGCCATGCAAGGAGCTATGAGTGCGGCAACAGTCGCTTTGGAATCAGACCAGGGCGCACAGGAATGCAACGCTGCCAGAGAATGTAGCAGCAGAGTGACCGTGGGGAATCTTCCGGCTGCTTCCTCCTCTGTGAACCAAGCTACCCGTCTACTAAGATAGGAAACCTCCAGGCCCAAGCCTGACAATAGAAATGACTGACATAGAGCTACTCTGCATACATGTTCACTGTATTGTTTTGGTGCCAGTGACTGACTGAAACGAGAAGGTGAAAGAACGCCATTCCAAAGCAGGCAGATGAAGTCAAGAATTCTGGACTTTAATGGCAATTAGGTACCAGTAAGTCTGTATCTTTGAAACTCAAATAATTTCAAGTTGAGACTGCAAATGTCTTTGAAACTTATTCAGAAATAGTGATTTTACCTTCCTCCAGAATTTTCTCCTGGTTATGTAAAATGTCTAGATTAGGTTAGCCATACGCTTAAATCACCAGGAATCAAACCTTAAATGGGAGGAGAATCATGCAACACCACACATCCAAGGGATCTGAAGATCACCACAGAGGAGAAAATTGGTCAGAAGACCATTCTGAGAGAGATTCTATGTCTTGTTTTTTTTTTTTTTTTTTTTAATTTCTGAGAGGAAAAATATGCAAAATGAAAATAAGGAGAGATTTATAACACAACAAATAAGTGTGTCCGATATAATGTATGAGTATACAATCCAACAACATGAGAAAACACAGAAACAACAATTTAAAAAGATTCGCAGAGGGAAGAAGAGTCGAGTGGACAAGCAGACAATAAAACGCTAGTGACAGAACAAGCCTGCACACAGCTCTTCACAGACACCCAACTGATGTGGTGTATGCTTGAGAAACACCTACAAAAAAGAGCAGGAAAGTCAGCAGACTAACAAAAACCAACCAAACAAGAACAAAAAACACTTTTGAGAATCTGTGGAAGCCAGAAACACTGGGGGACTGACAATCTGAACCTCGAACCTCTTTATTTAGGGTATCCTGTTACCAGCCCTGCTGAAATGTCTTTGTAACTTAGTCCCAGCTGACTTCACAACAGTTCAAGGAAAGACCCAGGGCCATCTTCCTCAGGAGTGGGCCGACTAGGGGCAGGGAACCTCTGTTGTGCTCTTCATCTGCTGATGTAAAAAGATGTAAAACCAAATCTAAAACGGGAAGAGCACATGAGATCTACAGCAAGCAAGGACTTACACTGCACACTGGCACCCATCCCGGAGCCTGAGGAGGCTACACTCTGCCAAGATGCAGCTTTTCCTACCAGGGCGAGGGCTACAGAAACTCCAGAGGTCTGGGGGAAAGAACTCCTTACCCTTTCAAGTAGAAAGAGGTTTATAAAACTATTATAGGAATCCTAACCACTCTGCAAATAGATATTAAAATCTCAACTTCAACATGTGCTTAGTACAGGGCTGGCTAGTCTAAGGAAGAGTCATTACCATCTAGATCTGTGGCAGCGATGGCCTGAATGAACTGGAGTAGCCGGGAGTTACTCTAGCGCTGTGTAAGTCACCATTCACCAGCTCTGAATGGTGACCACCTCGCTTCACTATGCCTAAGCTAACTCACAATTTTCAAGAAAGCCTAGGGATCTAAGAACAAAGCAGAAGAGGGAATTAACAGGACTAGATGTTTTAATCAGGAAAATTTCCTGTAACATTCTATTGGCATGATTCAATGCCTAGAAGACAGTAGGAAAACATTCTATAGCTGAGGATGGGTCTGGAATCCACCCAAAAGCTGTGGCAAATACATGCTACCAGCTCCTATTTTGAAGCTTCTGCTCTGCCTTAGATGGACTACTCTGCCCTGACTGAGAGAAATCCCAATGAGCTTCCACCTCATTACTCCTGACCGGTTTTTAGAAAAAAGGGACATTGGGTTTTGGTTTATTCCAAACGAAAGCAGTTTGCACACATAGACTGTTCATGTATTGTACGTCTGTATTTCAACCCCCTAGCAGAATGTAAGGATAAATACTGTACCAGTATTCCCCAATTATAGGTTATAAAACCAATATTTTAAATTATTTAAAGATCGTAAGTTATTAATGAATTTTGAAACCAATGAAATGAGTTGAAAGAAATACTTAAAATGTAAGGCAATCAAAAGCCTATAGTTGCCCACTGGTGGCGTGCCTCCCACCACGTTGCTTAAGGCACAGTGGGCCAATGCACACGTAGAGACTTAAAGGCCACTTCTAGGTAATACACTTATAATTAAGTTTTTCAAAAAGGGGGGAAAGAAACAGAATAAAAATTCTTAAAACAATTAAAATACATTTTGAAACAATAGCTGCTACCAGTGTGGTTCTATTGTGTGCTGACGCTCTTGTGCATGTGTGAGCTCAGCTGCACAGGATGCTCTCTGTACACCTCAGGACGCTCCTGTTCTGCCATGGACGGTCGCTTCTATCATGTTCTCCAAGTCCTTCCTGACTTGATGAACACGGATGTCAGGGAGGTTTGCGCTGTGTGCTCCTGGTGTCTCTCCCCGAGCATCCTGCATGATGCCTGATTAGTCTGACTCAATTTCTACTGTACAGGCAGTAGGCAGTGAAAAGAACATTTGGCACTGCTCAAGAACAAGGAGATCTGCTTCTTCTATCAGTCAGGGGCAGGGCAGAAGGCAGCCCTTCGTTCATCCTATTGATTCCTGGCTTAGTGGCCAAAGCTGTTTTATACTTAGGACACTCAAAAATCAAATAAAATCACATCAAATCATGGCATCCCAAAGCAGGAGGGAGACAGAGACCTGAGCTCACCCATATCATGATGTGGGCAGGGAAGATGCCCACAGACCCGCCCTCTGCCCCACGGCTTGGGAATGCCATAGACCAGTGCAGCACAGGAGGGGGAAGACACACAGACCTATAGAGTGCCAGGCCACACACAGACCTGCCCTCTGGCCCACGGCACAGGCAGGCTGAAGACACCCACTTGCCACCATGCCGTGCTGTGCAGTGTGGATGGAGGACGTCACCCAGGGGACTGCCAGACTGCGGCCAGTGTGCAATAAATAGGAGCCACCACAATGTGCGAGTATGCGGTGCTCTGAAGGGAGAGAAGAGAAGTGGGGCATCTTGAGCATCATGGAGAGATCAAACTAGATCCTCGATAGGGTAGCCTGTGTGAGTGGCTACCCTGTCACCTGGGGCCATGGTGAGACCCAAGCCCAAGCTGCCACTGAGGGCTGCACCTGAGTCTGTGGTTACACAGCAGCAGGCAGGGATGGTATCAAATGTCTGTGGCTCATATCAATGCTAGAGAACACAGGGATGTGCCTGGTCAGGGAAACTGTTGGGGACCACGTGGATGTATGTCTAGGGGCTGTGCAGAACTGATACCCGTCACTGAAGAGCTAGCCCATCTTTTTCTGATGGCAGCACTCAGGAGAGTGGGACATACGACTTGCCCAGGCAGCACAGGAGAGCTGACATTGGTGGTCAGGGTGCAAGTGAGCCAGCCCTGAGGACAGTGAGGGAGAGCTGGCCCCACACTGGCTCACCTGCTGTAAAATGACCTGAGTGAACAGGATGATGCCCTCCCGGGCCCCTAGTCACCTGGGGTAGTGAAGAGAGCAGGCCATGAATGCATGAGCTTCTGAGAGCTAGCCTTGCTCCCTCACTGGCTGTAGCACTTGGGAGAGTAAGCCCTGTACCTCGACTTGGCAACACAGTGGAGTTGGCCCTGTCTGTGAAGCACGGGTGAGCCAGTCCTGAGGTGGTGAGATGGAGAGCTGGCCCGGCCCCTCACAGGCTAAGCTGCAGTACACGGAAGAGTGGGCCCTGCACCTTGACAGGGAGGCATAATGGAGCTGGCACTGGACAAGTGGGATCTGTCCCTGAAGACGTGAGTGCAGGATCCTCCACCAGTGGCAGCATTGGGGTCCAGCAGGAGCAGGGCTGGAGAGCTTCCCTGGTGGTATGCACAAGGGAGAGCTGGTGGGCTGACGGGCACAGCTACCATCCAGCCCCAGACCCAGGTCTCTGAGCTGTCCTACCCCAAAATTTTTATCATCTACAAGTGGAACGGGAGCCAGTCTAGCTGATCCAAAGCTGCAGGACCTCCTCAACTCAGGGCAACAACTGGATAACTGGGAGGAGGTCAGGTGAGGAGTCAGACTTATGGAAGCAGACCAGGGACTCAGTGCAAGGAGCATCTGCAGACGCGTGGACAGAAGACTACACTGTGGGACACACTGACACACTACAGCTTCCACAATGAGTTTTTTTTTTTTCTGTTTTGTTTTGTGATTTTAGTATTATTTGTTTGACTGATTTTTATTTGTGGTGGGGAGGCTACAAGGGCCAAAAGGAAGATATGAAGGGATAGGGAAATGAGGAGATGAGGAGGACAGCAGTGCATGATGTGAAACTCACAAAGAATCAATAAAAAGTAAAAGAGAACTGCTACTTAAAAATCTAACAAAAATAAAGTATACAGGTTACGTTTTAAAAACTAGTAAAAGGGCCTCATATCTAGACATTTGAACTTATGTACTGAATACATAATATAAGTCTTGAAATTTACCTTTAAAAATATCATATATGAGTAAAAGTAATTGTGGCTCTAACTACTGTTTAAAGAAGTAAATACTAGGGCTGGAGAGATGGCTTGCCCATTAAAGGCTAGATTCACAACCAAAAATATAAGACATAAATACTAAAAATAAAGTTCCAGACATAGAAATATGACATATTTTCACTAGAAATGTCTCTGTCATTGTAACATGAAAGATCTTAAAATATAATAAGAGGCCAGAAAGATATCTCCATAGTTATGAAGACTTGTTGCTCTTACAGAGGACCCAGGTTCCATTCCCAACACCTACATGGTGGTTCACAACCATCTGCACCTTGGGTTCCAGAGAATCTAACACCTTCCTCTGACCTGGTGGCACCAGGTGCACAGGCAGTGCACATACATACGTGCAGGCATAACACTCTTATAAGGTAGCTGTGCTCTGATTCTAAATGCTGGGCTCCGATCACACACGGTGGAGAGCCATCAGACTTACCTTGAACAGTGTGGCTGTTTCCGGGATGATTCCCCGTATTTTCACCTGTGGCTCTAACGGCAATGGGATCAGCTCCACATCTGATAAGTTCATTTTTTCATTATCTCCAAGCAAGGCTTGAAGTCTCTCATTCTACAATAAATTAGAAAGGAGTAATGAGATAAAAATGAAAGAATCCTTCCCAAGCATATAATAATGGCACAAACTGGATTCTACTAACATCACTTGCAAAGCATAGAAAGGTATCTGAAATCTGCAGCGAGGGCCCGCCCTCCACACAAGAGGCAACCAAGGAAGTCACTAGGACAACCCTCACCCTTCACAGGGTAGTTTCTCATGCTTGATTCTGAACAAGTTCATGTAGGGAGCAGTCAGACCAGGGTGCTTAATATCCTTTAAGACAGACAGACATAGACACACACACACAGACACACACACACACACATATACACAGATATACACACATTTATATAAATGTGCATATATATATATTTATATATTGTGTGTAATTTGAGCTAAATATAAAAGAATATGGTTTCTAAGACCAACAGTCAACTAACCTGGACCCTTGGAGCTCTTAGTCTGAACTACTAACCAAAGAACATACACAGGCTGGGCCTAGGCCTCCCCGCTCATATGTAGTAGATGTGAAGATCAGCTTGGTCTTCATGTGGGTCTCGAAAAACTGCACAGAGGATATCCCAAAACTTGTACATGGGAGATGTTCTTCTAGCTAGGTTCCACTGTCTGGCCTCACTGGGGGAGGAATTGCCTAGCCTCACAAGAGACTTGGAGTGGCAGGGTGAGGGAGGATACCCAGAGGAACCCACCCACTAAAGAGAAGGGGAGGTAGAGATGGGGAAAGGATTGTGTGAGGGTGACTGAGATGGGGTAGTGAGTTGTAAAAGCAAGGAGTAGAGTGAATAAGTTAAAAAAAACAAAGAATATGGTTGAGGCTTTGTCAGACATCCTTGGTGTCCTCTGCCCCTACTGCTTGAGACACTACACTCTTAGGACACAGGACTCACCTTGAGACTCTTTCCTGAGGTCTAGCTTTCGTGCTTCCAGGAAATACGATGCAAGCTGCCAAGCGAGGGAAGCAATTAAGCAGTTCCTGTCCACCTGTGGCACTTATTTACCACAATTACCAGTGCACAGAGGGCCAAGAAGCTGCATTCACCCATCAGCAGCAAGTGTCATCCAATGTGACTTAAGGCCTACGCCAAAGGACAGAAACCATGCCTGACTAGAAACCTAGCCAACTTCCTGGGAATAGTGAGGTCATCGACCTTAGCAAATGATCTACGACCTCCACTTTGCTAGGCCAGCGTAATTCCTTACTATGTTCCAAATTTTCTCCTTATACCCACAGATTAGTCCACCCTTTATCAAAGCTTCCCTTTCCAGAAAATGGAGGCCATCACAGAAAATCACAACTGGGCACAATGCAGAAGTCAACTGACTGGGGGAGCCCAGCCCCACTGGACACATGTAGATCAGAGCTTCTGCATCTTGGCTCAGTGAACATAGAGCGCACAAGAGCGGATAAAAGGAGTGTAAGGACCAATACCAGGTGCTGGACGGTCCAGCAATGGACTCACGTGAAGAGAATTCTGAGTACTTGTGAGAAAATGCCAAGAAAACAAGGCCAGAGACCTGTGAGCTCACTTCCTTCAAAACAAGGAACTGTTCTTGTGTTTTATGTTCCTCCAGGTTAGCAGACAGGAGTGAGTTTACTTCACCTTATTCACCATTGTTCGCTGTAGCTAGTCAGTTAAACCTCTGTGGAAAAACACGTTCCCCCACATGCTGCTCATCACTGCGACTGTACACAGCTTGAACTCCTGAGAACTTCATTCATGTGACCTTAACTCTCAGATTATAAGTTGTCTGAGGCTCTGAATGAAGTTGGTTATTGACTGAGACTTGAGTTTGTATTCTTAATCAGTTCCATTCTCCCAGGTCCCACTGCCTCTAGAGCTGTGACCAGGGAGTCTGCCGTAAAACGGTTGTTTAAATAAGACCGAAACAATAGCAATGTCAACAAATGTTAACACGGAAGGGTCCCAGGCCTAGACACAGAACTATAGGCAATTAATTATCTACTGTTGGGAGAAGGAAAATTAGTCTCTCAAGAATGAGGCCCCCCTTTTATTGGTTTTGTCCAATGCACAGTGGTCAGCCCTATCTATACCACCAGAGAATTATCTACTAAAATGTTTACATAAAAGGAAGTATATGAATATGTATACACGGACTTCACTTGAACATGAAGCAGGGTATATACGTAAGCAATAAACAAACCACTCTGCCATGGCAGCAGCATGCCTTCAAGAGACACCTCCTTCTGGAAGGCTAGATTTCCTCAAGAGTGAGAGAAAATGCATTTTCTTACTGCAGCTGAGGAAGAGTCAGGAATATACAATCAAGTGGAACTTAAAGGTTCAATTTCTTTGTCCAAAGGATTTAGGAAGCCACAGGGAAGGGTAATTATATTTGAAACTTAATTTTGCATGATATTAGCCAAGTATTCCATCCTGCTCCCCAGGGCATCTCTTCACTGTTTAAGAGGAAAACTCAATTAATTTGGAGGAAGTCGCTACCTACCCAGCACCTCTGATTCTCATTTCCATAAACCCATAGACATGCTGGATAGAGCACAGATTTCAGAATCTGAGCAGTCCAGGTCATCTCTGGCATCAAATAATCCATTTTCTTTGAAGCCAGCAGAATCTTGTACTCTTTCAACAGACAGGCACATCCATGCTTTAAGGAGGAAAACCCGACTTCTGTATGCAGAGAGATAAAGTTCTCCGATTGTGATACATGCACCAGAGGAGGAAGTTCTAGAATCACTACGAACTCCATGGTCAATGTTCAAGGACTGCCAAGCACAAGATTAGTTCCCTTCAGTAAGACTGCAAGGCCTCTGAGTTTAAAACCAGTTCTTAGAGGGCACAGATCTGTTTCTACATCTCGGAAAGGGGTATGACCAATCCTCCTTCACAAGCCGGATGGCAGACTGCTGGTGTGGACCAGTGTCTTAGGAGTCCAAGCTTTGTGGTTACTTAACTTCGTCCTCAGGTTTCACCCCTAGTCTCATCAGATTACCCAGAGAATGGCTGAGAAGATCAAAGATCTTAAGCTGCAGACCCTCCCACTGCCAGGGACCCACTAGGGACTGCTTCTCTTCCAGGGAGTTCTGAGGACAGGCATAGAGTCTGTGGCGACCGGCAAACAGCACTAGGAATTTATTTGATCATGGCCTATGATTCTTCTGAACAATAAAGCAAACGCCAACTTGATAAAATGTATTTCTGCTCAGCCAATTTTCTTTTCTCATCAAATGACAACCTTCTTGATCATCTCTCTGTTTAATTTGTTTATTTCTTGCCTTTTAAGATTCAACTCAATTCTTCAATTTCTCTTGTCTTGTCTTTTCTCTCATATCTATATTCCTCAGATCGACTGTAGCCTTTGACAAAAGCCGCCAAGAAACATCTGCCTCTGACTCTCTCGCAGGATCAGGAGAGGGAAGACACCATGTGAGTCCTCCACAGCATTAAAGTTGTGGCCCAGAAAAAACAGCATTTGCAGAGGAGACGCCTAGCTATTTTGTTTAAGTGGAAGTTCCCACTTACAGAGAAAGATGGCTGGTAGCCAGAGCATACATAAAGGCAGATTGGTTCTGCAAGGTACTCTGGTCCATTGTTTTCTCAAAATGTTCCTGTAAGTGATCTTACATCTCTAAACGCTAAGATTCTAAGATGGAGACAGTAATGCGGTGCAGCTGAAACTATGCTTGGTGTAACGCTGGACCGACTGACCCCTCCATCCTCTAACCTGCCTGTCAGTCAGCACCGCCTCAGAACATGTGCTAACTTACAGCGTGGACCCACGTCATTAGTGCTCTGCGCTCCTGGGACTATGATGACCTGTAAGAAGTTCAGTGGCTCATGGTTTTAATCCTAGCACTCAAGGCAGGGAGGCAGGAGGGTGAATTCAAGGCCACAGAGCATGTAAGAAGCTGTCTCTAGGCCGGGACGTCGCTTTCGCAGCCATGGCCTACCTTCTTCTTGCGGTTCCCACTTTCTCTCTGCACTGCCTTCATCAGATGCACCAGGCGATCTACAAAGGTCTGCTGTGCCGCCAGCAGGGAGCGCATGACCCGCACGGACTTGTCACCCTGAGGGAGCAGAGTGAGGACAATCAGTTTTCACAGTGGCATCTTTCCCTTCCTCTGGTAAACTTCAAAGTGAAACTGAGAAGGACTATGCATCTTGATTCAGAAGTAATGAAACCTGCTAAGGTAAACACAACCAACAGATGAGGGTAGAAAATGACCTGGGTCCTAAACAGTCATTAGTGTATCTGACCATGTGACAGAACGGGATCTATTCACCCTGAAATGCTCCTACTTGCTAGTAGAGATCCTGACTCTAAAGCAGCTTCAAGTAGAAATCTCCTTGAAAAAGAGATTCGCAAAGGCAGCAACCATTTGCCCAGTAAATGTTTTAGTAAACAGAAATCATCCGTGCAGCAATTCCCAGTTCGTGAAATATGATACAATGTGCTTCACAGTTGCCTGGAAAGTGCAGTGGAGAAAATATTATCATCCCATTTAAAACACTTAAGCTCAGAGAGAGCGCAGGCTGTAATGGGGTAAGCTCCAGGGCTCATCTGTTAGTTAGCGTGACACTGCTCTGGGACCTGAACAGAAGCTTTGTCTAAAAGTGTTTGCCAAGCTGTAGTGTAGCTTTCTAAGGAGTTGAAAAGGGAAACAGCAGATGCCGTAAAAAGATACCAGGGGGGTTGGGGATTTAGCTCAGTGGTAGAGCGCTTGCCTAGCAAGCACAAGGCCCTGGGTTCGGTCCCCAGCTCCGGAAAAAAAGAAAAAAGAAAAAAAAAAAAAAAAAAAAAAGATACCAGGAAATACTTCAGCAGCACTGTCAACTGTTTGTCTTTGCTCTTTCGCCCTCTGCTGGCCAAACATGGACACTGCTTTAGAGAAGCAAAGTCAGCAGAAAATGGCCCTGTAAGATGCTATTGAAGTCAGGTAAAATATCTAACAAAAGAACTACTACTACCGAGTCTAGAGGAAAGAGGAGCGCAGAAAAGTAAAATTAAGGGAGCAAGGATTTACTCTTTGTTTGGTTAATGTAAAGTCTATTTAATAAAGAGCAAAAACATCTGTTGTAATGATTCCCCCAGGGGTATCAAACCAAGCGGCTATACATACTAGAAAATGAATAACTATGTTCCAATAACTTTTTTATAAATGCTAAACTTGGGATTTTAAATAATTTTCAAGTATCACAAACACCAATCTCCTTTTTTTTCTTAAAACCCAGATTCACTCATTTCTATTTTGTCTGAGTGTTTTGCCTGCATTTACTCTGCACACACAGGCACGCCTGGTGCCCACGCAGGCTAGAAGAGGGTGGGGTGTCAGATCCCCCGACCTGAAGCTATAGACTGCTGGGATCTGCTGTGTGGATGGTGGGAATTGAACCCACATCGTCTAGAAGAGCAGCCAGGGCTCGTAGCCACTGAGCCATGTTCGCAGCCCCCTCTCACTTTTTCTCAGCTCATAGGTTACTGAAAGAAGAACCAGCAGCCCTGAGCGACCCAGTTGCAGCACCTGAGTACCTTGAGCAGGGCTTGGCTGAAGCGCCTCATGACGTTCAGGTACATCTCGTGAGTCTTTGGGTCCCTCTGCTGTGTGTCCTGATCTTCGCACTCCACTATCACATACCTTCAAAGACACGGTTAAGACACTCGGATGATGGGAAGAGACATGGGATTCATCTTGTCTGCACTTGCATGGTTTCATAAAATAGATTATCACATGGTTATATGAGCTAAGGGGGAGTGAAGACACCTTTCAGCTCCATGCCTTTAGAAGTTAACGCTTTGCAGGCACCAATCACGATGATTAACAGGGACAGCATCAATCTGTGCTGGGCTCCACGTCTGATGCCTGGGAACCATGCTCCTCTGCACTGTGGAATACCTGGAAATAGTAATGCCTTCCTTTCCTCTTTGTCGATGAACTTTACATCCCCACCGAGTAACTGCACAACACACATGTTACTTCCCTCGCCTCATCCTTGGCGCAATAAAAGGTGTTCTTACTCTGAAAACCCCTCTGAAGCCGCCTTTTCTCTGATATACTTTTGCAAGATGACTCAAAGTTTAAATTGATTTTTTTCTTTCCAATCCAATCTACCCATTTCTCAAAAAATCATATAAAATCTTCAAGCTTCTATTATAAAAGCTGTTTTAGGCAGCTAATAAATTTGTTTTCCTAAATCTGAATTTCCTGAATGATTATAAGCATCAGACATATAAATGAGCTGAGGTGATAGGAATTTAATCCATATTTAGAAATGTTTGATAGTAACAAACCATAACGCATACCATAGATGCAGGAAATTAGAAAGTGGAGCACTTATATGTCTTATTTCTCTTATTAGTTATTGTATAAAACTTAATACTTCTTACTTCTCTCTTGTTTACCAATGCTAAACTGTAAAGAAGTTTTAAATCACTTTCAGTGAGCTATGATAAATATATTTACATCAACCTGTTTAGTTTATCAACAGTGAACTTGAAGAGAAGGGGCATGGGGGAGGGGGAGCTCAACTTGGGAAGCAGAGTACCTGGTGCTGCCCTGGGTTACACGAGACCCTGACTCAAAACAGCGAAAACTGGGGGAGTGCATGTGCTGCTCAAGACAGCACTTCTGGTTGACTCAGGGACATGGCTGCCAAGTCAGAATCCATATATTCATATTCATTCCCCACCCCTACCCCGTACCCCATTTTATGCACGTATAAACACATATATGCATGTGTGTGTGTGTGAGTTTATGTATGCACGAACACAAGTATGTTCAGGAATATGTGTATGTGTTAGCAGACATGCATTTGTATGTACATGTGCTCGTGCCTATGGGGGTCAGAGGTTGACGCTGCTGCTGTCCTAGAGACAATTCTCACTGAACTTGGAGCTTACCGATTTGTTAGGAAAACTGGCAGCTGAACCTCAGGCATCTGTCTCCTCACCCCAAGGATGGCAGGTACACGTGTCCTCCACACACCTGGCTTTCTACGTGAGTAGTTAGGGTCCCAACTTATGCTTGAAGAGCAAATTCTGCCAAGCTTACTCAACTCTACTCCAACACCAAAAACCACAAGAAACTTGGAAACGCTTAACTGCCACATACTGTTATCCTTTATACAACCACTAGAAGAGTCCACGCAGCCATCTAGAGGATCGCCTGCCTGAAACTAGAGCACTCCTGTGTTCCCACTGTACCCCAGCAGGCTCGCGCCTGGGGAGTGCATGGTCATTATCTGCCTTCAACGTCATTGATTTCAGCAAGGTCTCAATAGTGGCAATTCTACACTATGACTGTATCTATCTTCTGTTCATGTGAGGTGCAGTTTCCATTTTATAATGTAACTGGTTCTTAGTTGGCCACAGTGATTTTTAAGCCCCAGAACCTTGAAAAAAGACAATTCAGTATTTTAAAATGTAATATATAAAATCAAACTTTTCCTTAATTACTGATTGTTCTATCAATAAATTCCTCGTAGTTTTAGGATAAAATTTCTCACATGTAAATAAAATTCACAAAAATTATGTTTTCTCAAAAGTGAAGCAGGAAACACGTGCTCCGTCACAGGGTAAAAGGGCTGAGGCATGACACGGCCAAGTCAGAGAGCAGAAGGCCTGGCTAATACACACACACCCAGTGGGCAGTGTGCTCGGTGCTGACTCACATACCCAGTGCATGCTCGGCCTGCGGTCCTCCACCTTCCCTAGTGTGCCTGTGCTCAGTCACTAATGCAGCCTGCTCACTGTCTCCACTGAATGCCCATGGTGGCTCTGCACCAGCCAGGCTACCGCTAGGGAACTCCACATTGGCGTCAGACTTCTTCAGCTCTAACAAGAACCCGAGGCTCCTGGCAATCCCTTAACCTCGTGAGTTCACATTCTCTTTGAAATACCTTAGCTGTCCTACCTGGTCTTCCTCTATCAATAGGACCCTCCAGACACTTGTTCTGACAATAGTCCCTTGTCTGTCACTGATCCGCATGTTTAGTTCTTAGCATTAATGGACGTGCCACACCTCAAATGCTTTCATAATCTGCCAGCGTATCTGACGTGATCTTATACACGGATAGCTGTTTTAAAGTAGGTAAGTGCTGTTCTCTCTCCTACCTCAGAGCCAAGCTACATCACCTCAGCACATGTGCTTGAGGCCTGGAGCTCCTGGGAAAGTGCTGTGAGGAGTTGATCTGACTTAGATATAGTAGGCGTGTAAACTAAAACTAATAACGGTATGAAGGACTAGAGATGCTTTATGGAACATACAACCACCACTAAACACATGAGTCTTTAAATTAGAATGAACTCCAAATCACCAGGTATTGTGATGCATTCTATACTCCCATCACTTTGGGAGGCTGAGACAGGTGCAACTTCTGGACCAGCACAGACTTTGAAACAAGGCCTTGTCTCAAGAAACAACAAAAGCGATTAATAAATCAGATCAGACTCAAATGTCAGTGCTTCACACGGCCCACACGCGGATGGAGAAGAACAGCTCTGAGGACCACTTACCAAGCAAGGTTCGAGGACTGAGACAGGACACAAGCCAGGAAAACCCTCATTTTCTATGACAGGATCCCAGGATGCGCAGTCACATGAGGACTGCACACAAGACTGCGAACAAGAGTGTTTGCAAACTTCAAACCCATCAGTGTGGCCACACTAGCCTAGGCCTGGCTGCAAACTCTCTGATGCCCCCACCACTTACGTTTCCTTTCTTTTCCTATGCACTTAAGTAGCAAACTCATTCCCAAATGAGCATGACCGTGTCCACAGACCTCACCATTTATTCAGTAGCCCCTAACTTCAGTGATAATAAAATACTACAGCTATAAAAGCTTCTAGGGCTTGAAGATGCAGGATGATCACCATAATTAAACACATTTCTAGGACTTTAAGCCAATGGTGTGCTAGATAAGAAATGAGTCATCTAAAATACACACGAGCGTCTTCTCCATGGTCAGATGAGGAGCAAAGGGCCCGGAATGTAGAGGTTCACCCGTTGCTGCTCACGCCTGTACACTAGCATCCACAGAGCCGTGTATGCTGTTTCCAGGCGGGCTATCATCTGAAGGGAAAAAGTGACAACCTATCCAGCACTCAATACAAGATGACACCAGCAGTCTCACTCTTCCCTGACAATTTCATTTAGTGGTGTAACTAGCAGTCATGACTTTGAAAGGCCTTACACGTTAGAGAAAACATGCCAGCCACGGCATCCACAGTTGATTTTCTCTTCCAACACGCTGGAAGGACTACGAAAATAAAAAAAACTGCAAGGATTTATATATTCTGATGCCAGCATTTTACAGACTGGAGACACAACTCCCCTCTGTGTATTAAAACGTTGGCACTCTCCATTTTAAAGGGGTTGTGTGCGCAGTTATTGGACCCTCAAGGATTTAGGGATAGCAGGAATATTACTAAAATTACTGGAAAGGGAGGAAAAATGGCAAAATAAACCTAGGGTGCTCAGAAGAAAACAGCATGATCGGTTAAATTTACATTTACTTAATTCAACTGATTGAAATTTAAATTCATTTGTCAGAACGGCTGGAAGGTTGGCAAGGCACTCACACTTGACTCACGTTCACAGGAAGCTGGATTACTCTAGGAAAACTTAGAAATAATTCCTCACATAATTACCCTACACTATCCAATGGCAGTATCAAAGCAAGCATCACCAATGGTTTTCTCACTGATGAACACTTCTAAATGTGTAATATGTACAGTGTGCAGTGGAAGGAATGGTCGCCCCGCCAAAGATGAGCAGACTACTCAACGGATCAGAGACAGCAGGGAACCCACACGGAGTCAGATCTGACCGCACGCTCTTCTGAGTGGCAAGTGGAGCTGTCTGTTTTATGTTCCCTGTCACTGTTACCGTTTCCTTAGCTTTTCACAAGGAAATGGTTTTTCTTTTCTGTAATAGTGCAAACAGAAGCACACTAAAGAATTCAGATAGGAACACAAAAACCATTACCTATAGGTTTCTATTAAATCAAAATAACAATTTGGCAATATGAGAATTTGTAAGTAAACTCTTAGAAGGAAAACTGGTACTTAAAACTAGGCAAAGTGTTCTGTAATGCAATTCCAAGGGCATCCTAACACTTCATGTGAGGGAATATATTTTTATGACTATTACATTCAACTGCTCAAGTAATGCATGGGGATACTTGGCTTCTAGCAGTTCAGGCGTTGCGTATGTGGAAGTCACAGATCCGGTGGAGAAAATGAGTGGCATTAAAATAATCAATATCAGTTTTTCCTTGTGGTAGAAAAAACCATTAAGGCTCAGACGATGTTGTTTCTGCAAACTAGACATCTGTTCTCTTTACAATGCTCAGGCACCCTTCCTTTTTGAGAATGCGAGAATGAGCTGAAGCTTGATTCAACCTAAAACTTCAGGCTTTTCAGACCCTGTCTGAAATAAGATAGTATTTTCAGTTCTTTAAGAACAGCAAAATGTCTTATGATTATTAAAGAATAAGGAATTTTCAGATGAACATCTATTAATTTGTGCCATTTAAGTTAAGGCCATAAATTAAGTGTAAGACAAAGTCAGGGATCCTCTCTTCAGTTAACAGCTCAGGTTTCCACGGTTCACCCTGCAGGCCGTGCCCTGAGACCCTCTGCAGAAGTGAACAGGACTCACTTGTCAGCATACATTCCCAGTGACTTCTTCCCCTCATTCAATGTATGCAACAACACAGCCACACTTCCCACTACCTTGGCACAGGGAGTACCTGTTCTGAACCTCACTGTTTTCATGTAAACCATCAGGGTTATCCTTGTCTCCTCTATACAGGAAGACAGGAAATGGTCACTCGGATGCCTCTAGAAATGGCTGATAGCCTATCCTAACCAGTACCTGCCAAGTTCAGTTATGGCATCCTTCGGCCTCAGCCTCTTCGTCTTTAAAATGAGAGAAGGTAATTTTTAATTTCAATTTTCTATTTTTGTAGGACTCTAGTGGACTGGTAAATAACATAAAGATACATTCTTGAAAAGCTATAAAGTATTATATACTACTTAAGTAGCAAAAGAGGAAAACAGGCCAACCTGGGGAGAGGGGGATCACTGCAGTCATTTATACCTTAGCTCTTGAAAATTAGCATTAGGAAGACTATGGTGACACTGACTTCTGTGAACACAGCTAGGAGATTAGGAGCAACCTAGGCACTTGGCGATGACCTCCACCTTAAATCATCCGTGCTTACGGCGTAAGAAATATAGTTCAAGGGGGTGATATAGAACAAAATTATTTTCACCTACCAGTATAAATAGTTAGCCAGTGTTGAGTTCTTACAGGCTCTTGATATCAAGAAGGTACAAAGATCCTGCTAGAAAAATTAAAAAAAATACAAATCACCGTCTGGTACTGACAGGAAGAAAGCAATGAGACCCTGAGCTGGGCCATCGGCTTCCATTGAAGTTAGAGTGCAGACTCATCCACCATCATCCATCCATCTCTCCCATCCACCACACAATCCCCACACAGCCAACTGACTACCAACTAAGACAGCCCATAGGAGATACAGGGCTCCTTGTTCTCCTGACCAAGACACTTAGCAACTGAGAAGGACAACTTGAAGGTGCCGACAGCTTGTAGGATGCTGTTACTTTACTGAGGCTACCTAAGGGGGGGCGGTCATCACTCAAAGGATCCCCACCTTTCTAGGAAGGTTTAGATGATCTGAACTCCGTGAGTACCAGTCAGCCTAGAAAATGTTAGTTTATCATTCACAAGAAAAATGTCAGACGGAGATTAGAAACTGTTTGACCGACATCTGAAAGCTGGTAAGGAGGGTGACCCTGGTACGTCACAGCCTTCCCAGAGAAGCTAAGCCTGCCAAGCTCTGCACCTCAATTACTTCATCAGCTTTTAAGAAGAGCCACGGGATGAGCTGCAGTCCCTACGCCAATGACCGCCCATTTCCCTCAAACCTCAGCTTTTCTACATTCATGTCCTCAACACACACACACACACACACACACACACACACACACACACGCTGCTGCATTCTTTTCAGATAACTACTAGTCTAGGAGAACTGTTCCGTTCAAAAATGAATTTACCTGTCTGGATGAATTAAAAACACCTGCTTAGTATATGATTCTATAGAAACATACATTTCTATAGTACCATTACAAATACTGATAACTGTACCAACGTTCACTAATATATTAAAATGGACATCCTGAGTCTCCCTAAGAGAATATTTGAATTTTGTTTATTTTTAAATTACATCTAAACCCATTTATATGCCCAGAGCACCAATAAAGTAAATGGAGCAATATCCAGCACATTAAATGAGGGGAAACATCATAACCATGCATCATAGCCCTTTACTGAACAAAGTTACAATAGTTTATTAATCCAACCAAGGTCTTAAAGACCAACATAGAATGTTGACTGACAGGACCTCTTTTACCCAAATCTTGAAAAGTGTTTTACTCACCTCTAGGTTTTCCCCATCAGAAACTTCCTTTGATTTAGATGCAGGAGGAGGGGAGGCCACCGGAGGAAGAGGGTTGGTTATAATTTGAGAGCTGAAAACAGAACAGGAGCGATAAGCTAGAGGTTATCCTGTGTGGTCACTCTTATCTGCAAGCAGAGAGCTGCTATTGTCATCCTGGGCTTTGTTGCTGCTGCTTGTTTTGTCTGCGTTTTGATGTGTATGTAACAAGGCCTGGCTGTCCCGGACTTGCTTTGTTGACCAGGTTGACATCAAACTCACAGAGGTACACCTGCCTCGGCCTTCCGAGTGCTGGGATTAAAGGTGTGCACTGGGCTGGAGAGATGGCTCAGCGGTTAAGAGCACAGACTACTCTTCCAGAGGTCCTGAGTTCAATTCCCAGCAACCACATGGTGGCTCACAGCCATCTGTAATGGGATCTGATGCCCTCTTCTGGTGTGTCTGAAGACAGCTATAGTGCACTCATATAAATAAAGTAAATAAATATTTAAAGGTGTGCGTCACCACACCAGGCTGTTATCCTGACTTTTGAGATGAGAAAGCAGAGCCACCTAAGTGAGTGTGTAACACGGGAAGTTTACACAGCTAGGAGAAGGCAGACCTGAGACAGTGGGCAGGTGACTGGACTCTAGTAATGTATGCATGCATATGTATGTGTGCATGTTTGTGCGTGCATGCATGCACACACACATACACACACACGCACACACACACACTCCCTAGTTCAGTTGCTGAGTTTCCACACCAAAGTCAAAATCAAAATGAGAAAAGCTACAGTGGGTTTGGTACATGTGGGGAGAAAGGAAGAAGTCAACAATACAAAGGGAAAAGAGTTAACACGAAAAGAAAGAAAATGTTAGGTTAAAAGTAATCTTCACTGGATAGCCATACCTATCTATATCTGCAGAACTGACTCCAGAACTTGACAGGCTCTCTGACACGGAAGCTTGACTATCCTTCTTGGTAGGCTCCAAACCGTTCTTTATGTCATCAAAGTTTTCATATTTCAGAGCCTGGACCAGCTGCAGCAAGTACATCAGCAAATCCTAGAAATAACAAATGAAAAGAAGTGGGTATTAGACAATCGATAGCACACTGGGGAGAGACACACTTACTTCTGGCGGTCAGGAAAGCACGTGACTTGTGCTGATTCCATCTGCTGCCTTTGGCATGACATGAAGCTACCGAGATGCTGGGTGCAATCTTCTGTCCTCATTTATAAAATGAGCAGGACAGCAAAGACTGCAGGGACAGTCACAGTCATAAAATAAGTTAGTCAGAGAGGGTGGAGAGTGTCAGGACACAGTAAGTGGCCCAGGGGTGACTTCTGTTAGTAGGGTTGTCTGAACAGTGGAACAGGAGAGTGGAGAAGTTAGAAGCGAGGTTGAGATGGCTCCCACGGAAAGAACTAAGGGGTTAGAGAAGGGCCTTGTTAACAGCATCCACGTCTAAGACTGCTGGAGAATAGTGCACTTCACATTTTTGAAAGATTTTTTTTTTCAGGACATTCTTTTTGAAACAACTTTTGTTCTCCTTTTCCTTGAAAACCTTCAAAAGCTCAAAAGCTCTAGAACTGGAGCCCTCCTCCTCCTCTTCTTCTTCTTCTTCCTCCTCCTCCCCTTCCTACTCCTTCTCTCCTCTTCCTTCTCCTCCTCCTCTTCCTCTTCTTCATCTTTTTCTTCCTCCTACTCTTCTTTCTCCTCTTCCTTCTCCTTCTCCTCTGCCTCCTATTCCCCCTCCAATTACTCTTTGAGATATCCACAGATCCCTCTAAATTCCCCTGGGTGCCACTGCCACCCGCCTCTACATCCTTCCTTTCAAACAGGCACACGGGAGAACTGTGGGCAGATGTTAACCCTCTGGTTAAAGAAAGGGCTTGAGATGCCAGGGCTCAGTCTGAGTCTCTCTGCTGCTTTCTGGCAGTCAGTAGGAGCCTGGAGCTAAGCACATGAACTTGCTCCTCATCTGAATGTTCTCTGATGTGAGACCTCCAAGTCTGACGTTTGTGAGAGAATGCTGAATTACTCTATAAATGTAGTAATGTGCTCTTCCCCAGCACAAGTATGGAAATGCTTAAAAAAACACTTTTAAAAAGAAACTGTTTTCCAATGATGGACAAGATGCAGGCAATGAAGCAAAAGAACTGCTTCTCACTGAATTGCCCAAGAGAGGGGAAGTGGGAACATGTCCCTCCTTTAAGTCACACATCCCTACTGGATTGCTGGACATTTGGTAGTGTGCACTCAAAGGACACATTGTTTTCATGTGTATGAAAATAAATTAACACAAACTACATAAGTCATCTACTTTCTCATTACGTTAAAAAATACAAAAGTCCAAAAGGTATGGAAGACATAAACTTTTAAGAAAAACAACGCAAAAGTAGGGGGTTAAAAAAGTCAGATTTCTACCCAAGTTGATGCAACAGAACTTTTCCTGGAGCTTAGGATGTGTAGTGATCACAGCCTTCCCCAAAGTTTACTCCAAGCTTCAGAGAGCAAGGCTGTGTTGGAGGCAGCCTTCCTGTGCTTGCAGACAGAAGTCACTGTCCTTGCATGTGCTTGCATGGCTTTACACAGTCTGCTGCTGTCCCCTGCCTGTACGCATGCTGTACTCTCTGTGGAGCACAGCTTTGCTTTAGTGTACCTCAAACACATTCCTCACTCAATTCTCATGCTGAACTTCCCTGTCGGAACCAACACCCTACACATCCTAAGTAGAATTATTAAAACTAAATTCGTAAAGGAATTAAGAGATTTACATTAGAATTACATGAGTGGTAAAGCCCTAGGAAAATAGATCACAATGCAGATTAACATGATAGGAACATCAAGAGGCATTCCTGATTATCGTTCACACACTCAGAACACAAGTCTACAGAAAAAGAACCGCTCTGAATGAAATAAAATGACTAACCTTAAACACATATCAGAAGGCAAGATACTGAAAGCATTCTCTTAAAAGCGAAAGCAAGGCAGAGCTGGGACATTATCTGTGCTTGGCTGCAATGAGAGGAGAGCAATAGAGACTTGAAAGACAGACATAGCCTT
This sequence comes from Rattus norvegicus, assembly GCF_021556685.1. Classification (NCBI taxonomy): domain Eukaryota; kingdom Metazoa; phylum Chordata; class Mammalia; order Rodentia; family Muridae; genus Rattus; species Rattus norvegicus. The sequence continues at coordinate 22,035,680 of NC_141551.1, read as the reverse complement.
TCAGGTATTGTCTTACGACCCGGAGATGTGAGAGCTGAACAAGTATGTATGTATAAGAACCAGAAAGAGACACAGTGAGGAGACAGAAAAAAAGAGGCATTTCACCTAAGAATGAGAGCAGTGCATGCATACTTTGTAATAGCAACAACACAACTGTCAGAGATAATTTAATGTAAAAGCTACATAGAACTTTACAAGAGACCTGAGGATAAAAATCACAGTACCAGGCGAAAAGGCTCTACTTCCTAAAGCTGTTGTCTCTTACATTGGCTTAAGATTACGATTCTTGTGAAGGTTTCATAAAACTACCGTTGTTCTAAACATTGTGGAAAGAATCAATGTCCGAAAGTTAGATCTGCCTGTCCAAAAGGGCAGGTTCAGTTATCGATCGCCAAGGGTTTCACTATTCATGCCAACAGGGGAAGAGCTCAGAACACTAAATGATAGCATGAAAACTGTGTCCACACAGAGGATAATACTACACCTAAACTTCCATGGGAATGGGAGCCTGGGCTCAGGACTTCACCCAAGGGTTCCCTTAAATGCCCTTGCTAATTAACAGGCAACAGGCAGTAGTGGTTTCTTCAGTTCTGTATACTCTAGTGAATCACGCATCCTGAGAAGGTGAACAAGGAAAACACAACTCAGCCAGCTGCTAAGAGAAAAGCTCACCAACTGGTTATCCAGCACTAATTGGGCAGGCCTGAAAACACACATACGAAATTATAATATTACAGAGACAGAGCGTGTGTGTGTATAAACGCACATATACATATGCATACAAATATGCATGTAACAACAATTAGTGAAAAATGAGGCCATGAATTTGAAAGAGAGAGGAAGTATAAATGGGTGTTGGGGGTGTCCACTAGAGAGGAGACTGTGAAGGAGACCAGTGCTGCAGATGATGGCTCAGACAGGTGACTTCTATGGAACCATTCACAATACATTAAATTTTAATAAAATATGTATATATTTCAATCATAATGTTCCATTTGCTTCTGAAAATTCATGGCATTTCTAATTAAAAATGACCTTTAAGATGTCATTAATAATAACTGTTTCACTGGTTCAGCACCAATTTACAGTAAGGTTTCACACTGTGTTTTATGTCCCATTGGGATAGCATAAACTACTAAATCATCTTTAAGAACACACTATAAAACAAGAAAAATTGCCATATTAGTCCACCTCACTGGGAATTACTAAGGCAAAGTCTAACAATGCCTGTGTCAAGTACTGTTCCTCCTCAGCGGTGCCGGGTACACACAGACACTCAGCATGAAGGTTACAGGTGCTGTGGGTACCCAGAGGAGTCAAAACCATCCTGGGACATTTTATACATGTGCACAGCTGCCAGCAACTGAAGTTTAAGGCAGGGGGTTGAAAGAGAGTTATGGCCATGCACCTCTGTGTTTCAAAGGCTTACAGTCTCTGCAGGGCTCTGATGAATGTGACCTCTTGTACACTGAGTTGGAATGGGTCTGAATTACTCCCTAGCTGGGCTGCATTAAAGCATTTTTCATTAGAACCCTTTTCTCCAGACAGAGGAACAGAAGCTCTGGTGCCAGTGGAAAGCCCTGGGGGAGCAGGCCGTCATGTAACAAATGGGAATGCCGTTTTCTTCTCACAGCAGTCCTTGTAGAAATACTTTAAACGCTTCTGGAGAACCAACTGGTCTATCTGCATATATCAATAGTTCTCCCTTTGGGAGTTCAATGGTCTTTTCACAGGAGTTGCATATTAGATAATCCTACGTATCAGGGATTTACATTATGATTCTTAACAGCAAATTACAATGATGAAGTAGCAAGAAAAACATTTTTATGGTCAGGATCACCACAACATGAGGAACCGTATTAGAGGGCCACAGTGTTAGGAAGATTGAGAACCACTGGTCCATATGCTCCCTCTTGTCTCTCTCACAGCATATACATGTAAGAGTCTGGTGATTAGTCTTAGACCAGATACCTTAAATGTATCTGTGAAACAGTCAACAGGGGTCCTGAACATTAATGTACCTCGTCATCGGCCTGCCTCAAGCGGGCCACAGCGTACCGCCGCACGGTGGGGTTGGTGTAATGAGAGGAGAGCAGCTCTAGGGAATCCTCCACATCCATTGGCTTCCACTTTCCCAGAAGTTCCAGCGCCTGCTTGGCCTCCTGGGGTAGGTCCCAGTTAACACACTTCAAGAACTTTGTCAGAGCCTAGAGTCAGAAAGGATTTAACCATTAGGAACTATATCCTTGCCAGATCAAAGGCCTCTGGTAAAGGCAGAGGTCTAATTGACAGAAGAATCCTGAAAGAGATACAAGCAATATTTATGGTATTCTAATGACTAATTTCCTAGTCATCATCATTCATACACACACACACACACACACACACACACACACACACACACACACACACACACACAGATTCAAAAGACAAAAACCAAACAGAAACAAAAAGCATCCTTCATATAACTTCCTGCCTTTCAGTTCTACCCATTGCTGATGAGCGTGCAAACTTATACGGCCACCATGGAAAGCAGAACAGTGGTCCCTGACAAACCTGGGAATAGAAGCATGTAAATCACTCTTGGGCATAGACCCAAAGAGCTCTGCATCCTACTACACAGATACCTGCCCAGCCATGTTCACTGCTGTTCTAGTCATGTAACCAGAAATCAGAAACTGTGCCAGCAGGCGAATGGATAAGGAAAAGGTGATACATTCTATAGTAACAATTTTACTCAGCTGTTAGAGAAGAATCATGAAATTCCCAAGTAAATGGATGGAGCCAGGTAAAATTCTTCTGAGTGAAGTACCTAGACCTAAAAGACGAATACAGTATGTGTTCTCCTGTATGTGGGTGTTCGGTTTTAGCTACAAGCCACAGGAGCTGGGTCCGGAGTAAGGGATTAGGTGGGAGGGGGTACCTGTCAAGGAAGAGGCCGTAGAATATATAGTTATGGAGACAGCAGGAAGACTAGAACAGATTAAATGGGTAGGAGGAGGGGATGGTGGGCAGTAAAGGAGGGAATGTGGGGAAGGGCAGATAACAGGAGGGTCATTTGAGGGGTCACATGATAACTATGACAGTGAAAGATCCTAGACATATATGTGCATATATACATGTATGAGAATAAAAGAAATATAAATGGAAATCTAAATAGTGGAGAGGACAATGCCCAGCTAGACATCTTTAATTACCAAGTGAAACTTCCAGTGCCAAGAATGGGTTACATCTCGTAGAGTCAAAGCGGACCCAGGGAAAACACTAAAGCTCAGGCACTTGCCAAAGCTTGTTATTCTCTGAAAGCTGAAGATAACTGTCCACTGCCGAGGACCACACTCACTGAGCATGGGGAAGCCAAGCTGCTTCCTGACTGCAGATTGCAACCTACTGACCAGTGCTCATGTCTGGAAGGCACTTTGCTACCAGAGGAGAAAGATCAAGCACCAACCCAGCCATAAGCCCTGGGACCTACAATGCTGACCCGCCTGCACGATACACTGGGGCAGTAGAGACCGGCCTGTGACCGGCAGGAGTGACCAACCACCATCTCTTTGGATTTAGGCTTACTCCATGAGATGAAACCCATGCCTGACACTGCGTAGAACCTGGAACTAGACAGGTCATGGGCCTAGGGAAAACCAAAGTGACTCTAATGACATTCTGTTACACCCTGGGGTCAGTGTGTCTCAGTCAGTATCACTCATCAGCATCTTTACAGAGAGAACGCGAAGAAAGAAAATACTCAGCCCTAACTGTGGATGCCTTCATCACAGCCCTCCCTTCAGGGCTCCGGGAACTATGTGGAAGAAAAGGAGGAAACACTGTAAGCGCCAGAGTGGCTGGATAATACCAAGGAAATTAACGAAAATTCTAAGTATCATTTCCTAATAACTAATTTCCACTAACTTGTTCCTAGAGCCCTCCTGAGATTATAAATGAGAAATTCTCAGGGAGCTGAAAGTCCGGCAAGCCCATCCCGACGTGACACAGGGACTGAGAATGCCCATGCTCTTCATGTGATGGCTGTCATTAGCACGGGATGCTTGGGCTGCTATGGGATGAGTACTCCCAACACTTCAAGACCAATTTACATCGGTTTGCTCAGGAGCCCCTCCTGCACATTGAAAATAGTATTTGCTGTCCGCCAGTTACCTAAGATCCTTCTGGTCTGAGAACTGCAGAACTTCGACACCTTGGAGGACAAGATGCTGTCTCCAGGACACCCGCCACTCAGTGTATTTTATTGGCAGAATCTAGCAGGTCTGAATTCAGTGGGAGGTGACTACTAAGGTAAAAGATTTACCTTACAAGCCTTTCCATCTAAGGAAGGTCTCTGTAGGGCTGTCCTATCCTCTGACACTGTGCTTCCTCACATTAAAGTCTCCATCTTCCCGTGCAGACCACATGACCACAGCATTCAAGCCATCGTTTCTGTGACCACACAACTCTTCCCTGGGCACAGCAGGGTTGTAACTAATTCATGCTCTGTAAAATACTAATCAGAACCCCCCTGTGCTGAAGAGGAAGAATGGGCACTGAAAAGCTGGAGTAACATAAGACCCTCCTCCCCCTTTCACAGATACCAAGGACAACAGTTAAGACTCATCCACAAAGGGCTTCCCAAACCATCAGTAAATGAAACAGAGCAAAGGCTGAAGAGCTTAAGATGACCCCAACTTCACTTTAGCTTTTACCTTAGAAAAATAAACTAAGCCAAGTAGAGAGCAGCGTGCGACTGCAGCACGCTGGTTCACGTCCAGCATGAGACGACAGCTGCCACAGGCAAAGCCTTCCTGATGTGTCTCTGCCTGGTCTCCAGGGTACCCAGAACCCTGCGGCAAACTTTCTATCTTCTCATCTCTAGATCTTCACTGAACCCTTCCCCTCTAAAGCACGGACCTGAGCATCTTGAGAAGCAGCATGATACCTCTGTGGCTCTGGAATGAATCCTGATCTGTGTGACAGTGGTGTACAATGTACATAGTGGGTTTGCTGTGGATTTAAAGGTCTCTAGCAACCATGAGCTGTTTAAGGATGAGATTAGCTGAAATACCCCACAAAGGGAAGGAGAACCTATAGAGACCATATCCAGAGGTTAGGCACAGCCCCTGGTTGAAAGATGGGGCCACCCACCCATCTCCAAAATTTTAACCCAGAACTGCTCCTGTCTAAAGGAAATACAGGGACACAGTGTGGAGCAGAGACTGAAGGAAAGGCCATCCAGAGATTGCCCCAGCTGGGGAATCCATCCCATACATAGACCAAACCCAGTCACGATTACTGATGCCAAGAAGTGCTTCCTGACAGGAGCCTGATATAGCTGTCTCCTGAGAGGCTCTGCCAGAGCTTTACCAATATAAATGCAGATGTTTGCAGCCAACCATCGGACTGAGCACTGGGACTGAGTAAGAAGGAAGAGAAAGGACTGAAGGAGCTGAAGGGCTTTGCAACCCCATAGGAAGAACAACAATACCAACCAACCAGACCCCACCAGAGCTCCCAGGGCCTAAACCACCAACCAAAGAGTACACATGGAGTGATCCATGGCTCCAGCTGCATATGTAGTAGAGGATGGCATTGTATAGCATCAATGGGAGGGGAGGCTCTTGGTCCTGTGAAGGCTCAATGCCCCAGTGTAAGGGAATGTCAGGACGGTGAGGCAGGGATGCGGAGGGGAGCTCCCTCATAGAAGCAGGGGAAGGGGGCATAGGATAGCGGATTTGCAGAGGGGAAACCAGGAAAGGGAATAACATCTGAAATGTAAACAAATAAAATATCCAATAAAAAAAAAAAGAATGCATGTCGTGCACATACATCCATGCGGCTCAAACCGTCAAACACATAAAGTAAAAGAGATGAATCTAGTTTTTTAAATAAATCTTTAGCCCCCAGGCTAAGAGAGAGTATTTCACGAATGGCAAGATACATAAAATTCATTATCAAGGAATTATCCCATATCAAGTATGGGAAACTAGAGCTTCGGTCCATCAAATGACTGGCCTGCAGTGAAAAGGTGCTCAATGGGAACAGTTTAGACAGCAGAACGGATCTTCAGACCAGAGGCTAGTCCTGGCAGCTCATCACACATCTCCCTTCAGAAGCCCCAACCCTCCAGTTTCCTTACCAAACGCCCAGTTCTCATCTCACCTCCACCCTGCTAACCAGCTGCCTCACACTAATAATTCAATTTCCATATTATAAGTTACACTACCTCCTCTATTCCCACAGTCCGAGGGACTCACAAGCTCGTAATCAGTGCAGCTGCATTCCCAATCACCCAGGAACGACCAGGCGAGAGGGTAAGAAAGAAAGCCTCAGGTCTACGCTGTAGGTGCTATGGAGTGGGTGCTGTGGCATCTCCTCTAGAATGGCCGGCTATCTCCATTAGAACAGGCAGAAATAAAGTGCGTGTCTCTATCCTGTGCAGGATACAGACTGCAGGGGTAGGAACTGAACCTATATCTGCCTTCAGAACTCATTCAGACATTTTCTAGGAGTCGACACACAGGAATATGTGTCTCTGTGTATACGCCCTTCCTATGCTTTATTTCTGTGCAGCAAGCTTGCTTGACCTCAGCTGCATTTTTAGTGTAATTTTACTTTCCTTTGATCGATACTGAAAATGGCTATAAGTAAATTTGATGTATAAACTATTTTTAAAAATCTCACCTTTTCTTGATTAGTAAGATAATATCTAAATTTCCAAACAAGATCTTGTTCTTCATATGTGAGCTGCTTGGTTGGTGGGTAGCTCACAATAATCTAAAATAAAAGAGAAAGAATTATATTTGTCAAACACACACTTAGTACATATTTCCATTACATATAGTATTTCATTTGCTTAATTTTTTGTAATGTAATTAGTACACAGGCTGAGAGAAGGCACACAGAGCCAATTAACAGAAAACTATGTGCTGAGGCGTCCATTCACAAAACAACTCATTAGGACATGCGGTGAACAATGGGACGGCCATGCTCCATGGGAACGCAGGAGTGCAGAACTTATTTACCCCACTAGACATCAAGGAAGCCGAAGTGGCAATGCCCTTCACCTAAGGTCAGGAGACACAAAATGAATCCTCCTCTTGTCAAATTAGCACGTAATTCTTAGTGTTGGCATGCCGGCCTTCTTAAGGCACACTTCATAGCTCATTTCTAAGATACTAAACTGTGAAAATATTTACAATTTTCCAGTTATGTCTCCACAGAGACAGAATTACTAAAAGTCCCAAAACAGTTTAAAAAAAAAAAAAAAACCTATTCTGCAGACAGCATGGATCTGTTGAAACCATGAAGTTACATAATTCAGTAAACTTGGAAATGATATATAGTGCTGGCTGTAATAAAATGTCCACTTGGTTGTTCTTCTACGGTTTGTACTTACATTTAGCTGATCTCTTGTGGTAGCGTTGGGTTTGAGATCGTGGTCAGATGGTCCACTTCTTAAACTCCGAGCAAGCTTGTGGTGTTTGCTCTCCACTAAGTTCTCCTTTAAATCATTTAGATATACAGAGAATGTAAACCTTATAAAAGGGAAGCTTCAGTAGTCAGAGACAACAAAGTCCTTCCTTTAAGCCACGTTAAGATGTCTGATGTTTGATTTACTCTGGTGCCACTTCAATCCCAAGGACCCACCTCAAGGCTGTGAAACTACGTAGGAGTCAAACTTCAGAAACAGAACATGCATATGACACTCAGCTTCCTCAACCTTCCACACACCCAAGTCCTTACAGCCTCTCAGTATCATCACTTTCACACTAGTATCCACCTCACCAGACAAAGCCTCCCAGCCACTCCCGACCTGTGACATCATTGCACTCCCAACCTATGACATCACTGCACAGCACTACTCAGACCTTACTTTTAGATGCCAGTGTTCCTTATAAGCATCCCATTGAATCTAATCCCCAATAGCTGAAAAGCATTTGTTCCACGTGAGCATGTCAGGATACATCAGGTGTATGTATTACTATTTTAAAATATACTACGTGGTTTCAGTGTTCATTCTAGAGAACAGTGTGTTCTTAAAAGCTCTGTAAAGCAGCTTACCATAGACATTTGAGGATCAGGAACTTTCACTAACTCAAAGCTTGTTAAAATTGGAGATGATTCGTCACCATCCTAGAATACGGTGCAGGGTTTAAAAGACAAAAAGGGAAGACATTTATCCAAGTGGTAAGTGGACATCATGTTATAAAATGCTAATATATTTAAATTCAACTTTTAACACATCGCAGTTTGTTTATAAATTCTTGACTTCTTTCAATTCCACATTTATTTTTTTATCTCTACTACTAATAAAATTTTAGGAAAGTAAGCAGAAAAAATTGTATTATAGTTGTAAAGATATAAAGTTGTAAAGATATAAAATAGTTAGTCTTTTATTGTTTGTGGCTACAATTTTTAAATCTTGGTTTATTATGGCAATGGATAAGAAAACAACCCAGTCTTACCATAAATCAGCCCAGTGTTACTAGTAGGAATAATTTAAAGACTCTGGTGTCTGTCACATTTCTGGCCAGTGAGAGATTGCACGTACACAGCATCTCAGGGGACAAGACAAGCCATCACAGGGACAAGAGCACAGCACTAATTCTTGACATGTGTAAGGAATTAAAGCTGCCTGATCTTGTTGGTGTCATCGATCCTGAAGAATGAGCTTTTGTTTTTAATCCAACTCAGTAAAATACAAGTCTCTGCCAAATTACTGCAGTAGGCTAATTATGATCAAAACTCATCCCTCGAGACAGTGTACCTAGCATTGCTATAGGAGTTCTGCTCCCCAGATTAGTGTATTCCCAATTTTAGATATATCAAGAGAGACTGAAAAAGCACTACAGTGTCCCACAGTGTCCCCTCAGTAATTGAGTCTTACTGGAAACAACAAATTCCCACAGCTGTTGTTTAACTGGCTTGTTCTCAGTCACAACACCAGAAAACACATTTATCAGCCCAACAGTGACAGCTAATCTTCACTAAGGCTATCTGTCACAGAGACAGGTGACAAGAGAGTCTGTTTCCGTTAGACTGTGCTGCGCTGGCCCAGAAGTCCTTACACCAAGTGGGAATATTAACTCATCAGCAACTACCTAAAAGGAGTAACCTTCCAAATGTTTTGAAAACTGTTCCAATTTCTAACCTGTTACTATTTCCTCTGTTGCGTATGCTGCCTTTCAAAGGGTCCCTCCCAATGTTCTGCAGTATTACCCAATTAGCAGTTTCTTCACACAGAAGCCCTGTACAAGCAGCAGTGTGGCTTTGATAAACATGTACAGCACAAAACAGAAAGTAATTTAAAAATACCAGTGAAAATTGGTGAAGTTTGCTCAATAACATTTCCTTTCCTTTTGACTCGGGCCTTCTAGTAAACTGATACACAATGTTAAATAACCTAGACCCCTTCTTTCCCAGCCTTCCTCATGCACAGATGGCCAAGGTAAGTTAGCTTATCCTGACACTGCACTGAAGAGAGAGGAGGGCAGGAATAAGAACAAGAACTGCAGAAAGGTCACAGAGTAATGAATGACGGTGTAATTCCAAACCCTCTCTTGTGAAAATCTTCCAGGTGGCCTCTGTGAAGTGTGTAGGTATGAAGTCACCAGAGGCAGCGTTAATAAATGACACTAATATGCAAATAAATGTAATGAGCTTCTTCTAATGAAGGGACTTATGTATAAGCTTATTATATGATACCAGCATTCATCTCTCGTGTCACATACACAAACTCTGTTCTCATTTGAAGTGATTTAAACACTGTTTCCATAATACTGAAAGAAACTACTTATGCAGTTTCAAATGAGTATGCATGTACCTATATAAGGATTCTGCGGCATTTAACGGAAACCCTTTCAACCTAAATTTAAAGCAAATAATTTGAAATAGGTACATTCAGAACACTGAGCTATTCTTCCCATAATGAGTAAACGTGAACAATACACAACTGTTACTTCAGTATAGTAAAATCATTTTCTCGAAACTTTGAATAAACTATATACAAGCATTGCCAATGACGGCTTTCATAGGCAGACACACATACACTTCCAACAAACTGTGTACAGGTTAAGTAACAGACACCAGAACTTTCAAAGTCCTGTCAACAAAACATTCTCATTTCCAATTTATTGTACAAATGGATAACTGTAAATATGCTATTACTTTAGGGTCATAGTCATAGACTGGCAGAACAATTTTAATCAGAAAGTTTTGAGCACTAGCACACTTATTGAAGTTTGCAGCCCAGACCTACATGAGCTGAATGGGCTGCAGCAATGGGTGTGGTTGTGTATGCAGAAGCAGCTGCAGCTGAAAACTGTTGGCTGCTCTTCTGTAACCAAACCACGTTTGTAAGCAGGAAGAGCACTCCTTGGTAGGCCAGCCCTTGACAGCAGAAAGCAGAGTTCCTAGGGGAATGAATACCTTTTCATAGTAGACAATACCATATTCCTTGTCATCGCATTTGACACAGCGAAACTCAACCATCAAGTACATGAAATTAGAGCTTCGTTTCTCACTCTAAAAAAGAAAAAATATAGAGAGATAAATGACGACTTTCAAACTTTCTCAAATAAGGTGTTCACTACAGTACAGCAGTATATGAACCAATCAACGACTCCTTACAATATAACCTTCGCTATTATCTACACGGAATAACCATGTTTCATCTAGAAGGGAAGGCCACTCGGCAGACCACCTCCGAACCCAATAAAACATGGGGCTTACTCAGCACCGTGGATTTTATGATTATAAAACTTCAAAGTGTTTTGAGAACGGTTTTATTTCAAAAAATAAAGATGATAGTTTGTACTTGTAACAGCTTTTCACCTTTAAACTACATAATTAACTCACTTCAGGAATTGTGATGTATATAGAAAAGTAATCTTTTAGTTTGTAACCAAAGGTAAGAAGCTTAAGTAATTATTATAAAATTTTCACAATTTCTGAATGCTCCTAAGATAACCTGTCTTTATCAGGCCCCTCTTCCAGCCTCTGCTGGCTCTGCATGCACATGGTGCACAGACACCTAAGGAGGCACAACACCAAGGTCACTTATATTGCTCAGTCCCCTAAGGTGCCATCTACTGTCTGGTGAAGCAGAGAGGAAGGGCAGCACAGCCAAGGTGGGAAACCATGCCCAACGCTACATCTCTACACGCCAAGCACTGACCTGGGAGAAAACGTGTGTGTTCTGAATAAATGGTTTTTCTAATGGAACTATTACTAAAAGTGTAAGAGCTAACTCTTCTAGTAGTCTGTGCTGTGAACATGTGAATCCATTTAGAAAGGATCTCAACTGTACAATCAGAACAGGTGTTATGCACAATGAGATTCATCTAAGACAAGAATACTGGGTTGTCACACTCAGTGTCTATCATCTTTCTCCCCCTTCCTCTCCCTCTCCCCTGCTAAGAACCCATGGAGGGTTTTAAGTCATGTGATGTGTACATCACAGTGGCCATTGTCAGCTAGACAGTGATACCCTCTCAGAATCATAAAGTTGTTTCCATTTTCTAGGCACAAATTCTTACATCAAACACAGGGTATTCTTAAAACAAACCTACGAAATACAACCAGCTTTAGCAAACACAACTTTTTAAACACTCACTGAAGTCATCTTTTAATTAGATATTTACAATGGCCCAATATACAAGGTCAAGAAAAGGTGAACTTTGTGTAATGGAGTCCTTACTGAGGCCACAAACCCAGGGAATAGTAAACGAAACACTAAAACAGAGGTGTGGGCTGGGCAGAGCACTTCTGAAGACAGCTGTGGTAACCCCTGAGAGGAGACAATTCTACTGATGGAGTTCTCAGCAACCAGTGACAGGAACTTGACCGACGTGGCAACACACGTGAGGCACTCAGCTGTCACACATAATAGGTAGGAGCCCTGCTAATGGTTCAAATGACATTAACATTCAAAAGGCCAGTTCTGTTGCTTAATATAAAACTCAGTTACTGAAGGAAGCCTATATGTAACAAAGAGCTGGCAATAAAAAATTATTTTTTTAAAAAGAATGTTAGCTTAGTAACCTTCAGAATGCAATCCTGATCTGAGAAAGGAAGCGACTCACCTCATTTATCATTTCTATCTCTCTAAACGTTAGTCTGTCCAACCAATCCACCTTCACCATGTGTCCCTGCCGATGAGCCTTGGTAAGCTGCAGAAAAGTACAATAGGGTTAATCTCAGCACAGATCCAACAAGAAGGAAGGAGGACGGCCACGATCACTCAACCCTGATGGGAGAACATAAGCATTTGTAATGCTATGCAATTCAAAGCACTTTAGATCACATGGGAGCGTACGCACGCCCCACTGGCCGCATAGCATGATCACCGTACACAGGACATAAAACATAATTCTGACACGACTTAAGACAATACAATACACATTAAAACAAGTGAATTTAATGCTTATATTTAGGGCCTGCTCTCAAGATATCTTTCACTTCAAATTCTGAAATGATCCAAGATTCAAAACATTTTGGGTATTAAAGATCTAAGCTGAAACACACTGAGCCTTTAATATCAACTCCACACAAGCCCTTCTACATATCAAGTCCACCTCAAAGTGCTCCCACACATCAGACTGCATGCATGAAGCACTCCTACGCATTTGAGTCTACATGTAAATCTATACATTTAGAACATCGGATTCAACGCCCTACACTTCAGATTCCCACACAGAAAGCACTATTACATATCAAAAGCACACACCATATCAGAATAAGAAACCAAGTGAGAGACAAACATTTTTCCTAGAAATGAAAATTATCAAAAAATAAACAAATAAAAAAGTTTTAAAATCCAGCCTGCAGTCTGGCCATGTTAGTATCTAAGAGCAGAATGAGGTCCTCCCCAAGTGTTAGTTGTGTGTTCTACAGTGGTTATGCTTTCCCTGTCATAAATGGAAGTATAATAAGGACAGATCCTCTAAGGAGTGCTGTATCATCTTTCTCTATCCTTCCCATTTGTACTGTAACAAGCATTCTGAAAAGGTGACTTATACAAAGGTAATTCCTAGGGACCAATAAATCATCGCTCTAAGGTTTATGTGCAGACACATGTATGTGTGCCTTACTTGTGGAAACAACCATGAAGGATTTGAATTTCTAACATTGCTAACGTTTGAGTCCACCAAGGTCTTACACGCTCATCTTGGCCTAGTTTCAGAAGTTACATCATGTTAGTTTTTCCAATTCATAGAGAAATCACAGTAAGCTGCAAGGGCCTCAGATTAGAATTCACTTTGTTCCTGACAGTGTATATTTTACACATCAGCTTTACTTATCAAAACTCTTTTTCAACAAATTCATAAAATGGAGAGAAACTGGGCATCGAAGCCTTCCATGAGCACTTCTCTCAGCTCATCAGTTTCCTCTGCCCGCCCATACCACAGCAGCATTCCCATAGGACAGCAAACTGCACCACCAATTAGTACCTCACTCAGAACTGAAAGCCTTAATCACCATTCTTCATCTTCCTTGACAACATCACACCATGAGTCCGAAGTATTTCAGAAATCAAAGTGTTAACCTTATGCAGAAGGTTTGAGGGTCTGGGGTTAGAAAGACAGCTCAGAGGTTAAGAATATTTGCGGCAACTGCAGAGGATCAGGGCTCAGTGCCCTCACAGGGGCTGACACTTGTAAACTCAGCTCCCAGTGACCCGATGCCCTCCTCTGGTTTCTGTGAGCAGTAGGCCTACATGTGTGCATTTCTAACTATGCAGGCAAAACCTTCATACATATATAACAAAACCTCTTAAAAAGGAGTTCTCTGAGGCCCACTGTGATACAAAATACTACTGAAGAAACAACCAACCTGTTTTGCAGAGCAAATGGCACCATTTTTCCCTCATGGTAATCGCTAAAATGAAAATAGATATAGAGAAACTAGTAACTGCTAATCATTTTATAGCAGTGCCAGTCATAACAGCTAAGAAACAGATCCAATCTAAACATCTATCAAGGATGAACAGATAAAGAAAATATGATAGACACGTATCACACAGGAATTCTTTTCAGCTTTAAAAAAGTGACTTCATACCTTCAAACACGCAATGGAAGTGGATAGAGATCAGTATCCTAAAGATTCAAATAAACGCTGAGCATTTCCTCACATGATGAATTTAAATATGAATGTAAGTGTGTGTGCGTGCGTGCGTGTGTGTGTGTGTGTGTGTGTGTGTGTGTGTGTCTGTGTGTATGAGAAATGTTAGAGTAGACTAGTGAGACTAGGAAGAGATCTTTACAAAGGAGAGGGGACAGAGAGAGGATAATGGAACCAGTGTAACACTAAAGCAAAGGGGTCTACTTGGAAAAAGGAAGGAGATTAGTAGGTCAGAGGTGGGAAGGGAAAGGGTAGATAGAGCGAGAACAGCCTAGGGTGTGCACAATGTGCAGAAATGCTGTCTTGAAACACATGACTTTTTCAAACTAACTTAAACTTAAAATTAATAAAAAGAGGGCTAGGTATTTCATTAGTGCTGGTAAAACATCAAATGAATACATGAGCTACATCAGGAAAAGAAACAGTCAACAGGACCAAAGACCAAGCGATTTACAGGAGAGTGTCACACTGCAAGCTGGAGAGCGGGTTCTCACGCTGACAAACGCCTTTCAAACTCTTGTCACTTTTGAGTCCATGCTGGTAAAAAATAGTAGCTTCTATTTGTGCCCCAATATGCAAGTAGATGCAAAACACGACAGTCGCTGTCGTTTTATATAGTTACTAAAGACCAATAAATGTGCCTCCCCCCCTTCCTTTATAAAGCATATAAATTCTTACTGATTTCTCCTATTACTCTGCTCATACAAACAAAAAAGTATAACTTTCAGTATTTTCTACTGTAAAAGCTGGTGTAGAGTGATGTGAGGAGACTCCACCCCCTCCATCTGCCTGTCTGTCACTCACTCTGTGTCACTGTCACTATGTGCTTTCAGCTCCTCTAGTTTCCATTATTTACTAAACACTAGTTCTGTGTTTATGGCAACAGTTGGTCCCTGCGATGAGGAAAGAATTGACGATGGGGAGTTGTATCTTGATGTGGAAACTGAAGTGAGGTTTCCTTCTCCATTATGTATTGGGAACTTTCTGCAACATCTGTACCAGCTGAATTTATGTTGTGGCTAATACATGTCCCTTCCTACGCATGCCAGGCCTTTTTTTCCCCCTCTTATGACCTTTCTCAATCTTCTGAACAGCTATCACAGAAGCAATACTGTTTGGTAAAGCCACCACAAGGCCAAGTGTAAATAGCCTTTTTTTATGGGAGTTGTTCCCTAAGTACTGGGACACACACACTGTAAAACGCTGCAAACAGAAACAGTGGGGCACAGCCGTATGCGTCACCAGAGAAATATGATGAGAGGATGAATTCCAATGTGAATGGAAAATCAAGAGCTATTTGCATATGTTACGAGGACTATTCAATAGCTGCCTAGATTACATCTTGATATTTAAAGAAGTTCTAGATATTTCTCAGCTTAGCTGGAGAAGTTCTGCAGAACTGAAGAGTTACCACTGCAAGTGGATTCCGGGCATTTACCCAATTTACCTATCGTATAACGTAAGCCCAGTCAGAGGCTTACACCATTCACTTCATTATATCCCATGGTCTGAAAAAACTGCCCGGTTGGGAGACACATGGTTAGATCTGGAGCAACCAGTATGGCTTTGGTGAAGGTTGAACATCATGGTGGGCATGTCTAAAGTCTGAGAGCCTTGAAGAATTACAGCAATTGCCATAGTTACTTTTCTATGCTGTGCTAAATACAATGACCAAGGCGACTTATACAAGAAAGCATTTGATTTGGGCTTACGGTTTCAGAGAGTTAGAGTTCATGGTGGTGGAGCAAGACCATGGCTGTGAAATCTGAGTGCCCGCATTTTGATCTGCAAGTAAGAGTCCGAGAGAGGGAACTAGAAATGATGTGGGCTTTTGAAGTCTCCAAACCTGCTCCAGATGACATATCCTCTCAAACAAGGCCGCACCTCCTACTCCTCCTCAAATATATGAGACCATGAATGATCTTCTCAGGCAAAGCACAACAGCAATCACCATGATTCTATTTTTACTATTGTCATTTAAAAACAGATAAACAGGTAAATGAAACAACGTGAGTCTCTTTCCACAACTTAAATGCTAGGGCCAGGAGTGTATGTTCCCATTTGTACAGCAATGGACTTCTCTGTGAACTCTAATTAATCAGTAATAATCTTCTTCTGTAAGATAAGCACTTAAAGAAAATGGCAATTGCGCTTGCTCGTGTGATTAAAGCGAACAAGGGTGTTGCTACTCCAAGGCCATGAGCTCTTCTGGAGTGGATTTATTTATGGTATACACTCAAGCCTCAACTGTTTCTCATTTGGGACTAACTTCCTAACAGTACTTTCAATTGGTTTTTTTCTGTGTCCACGCATCGCTTAAAAATGTGGTTTTCTTTGTAAGCAATACCTACCCTGCACTAGGTCCTCATCTGGGGAGACATTTTTACTCTTTCAACTGTCATGTCCCGCTGTGCTGTCACTGAATGATCTAGATTACAACTGAGACAGCTGTCATGCTTTCAAGTATTATGTCCCATGGTGCTGTATATAATGATCTAGATTGTAACTGAGGAGCTTGATGGAAAGCATTGTGCCTTCCGGTCAGTTCTTTTATAAATTCGCATGTTATGAACTGAGGAGCGTGTGCAGTGCAGTACAGAAGTATGGGCAGAGGTAAGAACATGAGTGTCCTTCCTATGACCTACCATCTCATGCACGCAGGCAGCATCCGTCAGGACAGTTATGTGGTCTGTCCTGCTTCTTCGGTGTATCATGTTCACCTTCTGTCTTCTGCTTCCTAATGCAGTAAGCCTCAGATCCAGACGCCAACCCACAGGGACCAGATGCAGCACTGTAAAGTTCCGTGGCTTTCCCTCCTGTCTGTGTCAGTGCTCAGCTCCCCATTCCTTCCAACTTCTCCACATGGAGCAAGAAACAGGTTTCATCTGCTTGTTACCTTCCCTTCGCCTCCTCTTAATCAAACTGACAGAAAGGAAAGCACACTGCGACAGCATCAAGCGGAGCTGTGAAATGAGCAGGAGGCGGTGGAAAGCAGGCTCTACACTAACCTTTCAAGTACAAAGGTACAGACTCGAGATAAATCAAAAACAGAGCACAGTGGTCACACCTAAAGCCCCGGGAGGGCGTGAGACCTACCGTAAAATTCTTACACTAAGGCAAGCTGAAAAACAGAGATGAAGGGAACAGTGTTGACATGGCCCATCAATACCAAGAGGCTGGTCCAGACTGTGAAAGTTAACAGATGGTCTTTATGTCTGGTCTCTTACTCTGTTCACGTATCAGTTGAAACAGAAGTAAGCACTAGTTGAAAATGTTTAGAGATGGAGAAAAAAGGATAATAACCAGGAGCAGGAACTAGAATATTTTAATACATACATTTCCTTCTGTACGTTATTAAAACTCTAAATCCAAATTATACAAAAACAAGACCCATTGGGCTGGAGAGATGGCTCAGTGATTAAGAGCACTGACTGCTCTTCCAGAGATCCTGAGTTTAATACCCAGCAACCACATGGTGGCTCACAACCATCTGTAATGGGATCTGATGCCCTCTACTGGTGTGTCTGAAGATAGCTACAATGTACTCATACACATCAAAAAACAAAAACAAACAAACAAACAAAAAAATAAAATAAAATGAACCCCTGAGACCTAAGCTGAGCACGCTACAGTGTTACTTCCTCTCCTCAGAGCCATCGTTCCTCAAAGGAAAACTAGGCAGGTTTATAAAACAGTCTAAATCGATAGAGACGTGAAAGAACCATAGAAGGTAGCTAAATCAAAGTTCACTGTTGACAGACTCTTAAAGAGAGGGCAAACATAAGAGAAGCCTGTGAACTATCCTAGATACCCAGAAGGACACAAGAAAGACTTAGAAATGAGCAGCTGAAATACATCTTAAGTTTTATTCATTTGGAGAGAGAGACAGTAAACTCAAAAGAGTGTACTGGACAATATATCCATTCGGGGCCTATGCTACCTTTTACACTAAAGAGAACAATACACAAAATAGACATGATATGAAAATACCAGAGACCCACATTTCCAAATCTGATGCAAGTCTGGACCAAAGGCCATACTGAGCGTGAATCCATGCATTCAGAACTGCACTGATAGAAAGTGGCCCAGCAGCCATCAGGAAGTTTGGGGAGGGTGGACTGAGGGAGGACTACTGAGGACATGGAGCTTTTAGAGGTGAAAGTGTCCTAAAGTTACACAGTGAGGATGATTGTAAAGGATCCACACACCTTTCAAGAGTGAAGGCATGTGAATCTATCTCAAAACTGCTACTAAAGGTGAACAGAAATGGACAAGACAGCCAGCAGGAGTCACAGCATCGAGCACCTAGGATCCGCTCAGCTCAGAGCTCTGCCTGTCTCTGAGGTTTGTGTACCTTGGCAAGGCGGCTCATCTGGTCTTCTGAGAGTGTGCTGCTTGTTCTGCCCGGGGTTCGTGTGGGTTCGGAGCCATCTGCCTCCACGTTAGGCCAGACTTTCAAGTCGTGCATTCCTTGGCGAAACATGCTATGAGAAAAAAGTTCAGAGTAGAAGTGAACTAAGGCAGTTCCTCATAAAGGGATACTCGACACGCACACTTGATAGGCTCTGAGACCCAAACGGTTTATGCGATGATGAGCTAAGCTGCTAATACCACAAACCTCTCCAGGCTGCTCTTCTCTCCCTTAGGGAATGAGAGACAACTGTACAAATGTCTACAACCCAATGTACATGTTATCACTGTGAGGGAACTCCTTGCTGGGCAGACTTACGCAAGTATACACCTCTTTCTTATATGGTTCTAGCGGCAAACCAATTCAGAGCATAATGGACCGTTAGTGCAGAAACTTGGGTGACTGCAAGGCAGCTAGACGAGCGAGTGTCATCCCAGAACAGATCACTTCCACCCAGTCACACCGAGAAGAGGCCTACTTCAGTTAGCTAGCCTACATAAAATGAGGCTACATACAATCAAGGCAGGACAGGAGGGAGAGACCAGTGACACTCCCACACCCTCCTCAGAAGAGTGCCAAGTCAACAAGGCCAACCAAAGGGGACTCCTTTAAGTATTAACCTTTGTTCTGATGAAAATGGTGTCTGCTGTTTGGAAGACAGCACTCAACAACCACATCAGCAGACATCTTAGAATAGCAGACACTGCATTTCTAGCCAATAGAATAATACAATTATTGGATGGAAATCAAAATTGTTAGTTACATCATTTTTCTGTAAGCTTGTCTGGGTCTGGGTAACAGTTGTAGCACCTACAGCATGTATGGCTGTGACCATGAATAAGTAATGTGACTCCTTAGTATATATCACTTCTCTCATTATTAAAAATATATCCTCTTAAAGGTTATTATAAAACACACAAATACAACCTCTTGAAAGGTTTTCTTTCTTCTAAAATCAAACAGATCAGACAGCGTAGAGGCAAGAGGATACACATTCTATACTAACAAAGGTAATCTAATGAGACCTTGTCTCAAATAAAATAAAACAAAACAAAACAAAACAAAACGAAGAACAACCTTAGAGCAGTCTCTCAGGAATTGGCTGCAGTGTGGTGAATAACATCACTACCAAAAGTGTGTGTCCTCACACACAGCTTCTGCAACAGCACAGGGCTTCCCTTCCTGTTTACCTCTCCACTCCTCAGTGGATACTCTGGCTGAAATGAACTAAAAACAAAAAGCCCGAGATGACAGAAGTCAGCTTACTAAATGATTTATGCAACTGGGGACAGACACATCTAGAGAAGTTTGGGGCAGGGTGTAGGGCGGGGTGCACGGAGTGCTGCTGATGCTCCAGTGATCACGCCCTGTTCTTTCTCTGGATGCCAAGGGAAACCTGCCAAGACTTACACAGAAGAACAGCGCAGCAGGCCCTCCTTCAGCTCATCAGAGCCCAATACCGGCTGCCACTGCCATGACTTCAGAATTCACACATACCTGCACATCATCTGCGTTGGCCTATGGTTCTACCAATTCAAGTAATGACCAATCAGCTCTTAAGCTACTCAGACATCTCCGAAGCTAGACGTTCAAGTTGAAGACAGTTTATACAGAGCTATTGTACAAAACCAGTCTCTGAATTATTCACTAGACCTCTCTAAGAAGTTCTCCCTCATACTGACTCACACATACAAAGCCGATGTTGGCAAACAGCACAACTGGCAGTCACTGTAGCATCTTCCAGCATTAGAAGCTTTGAGAGCCACTTTTACAGGCTACTGTGGTGAGTGCACACCAAGATCCTTCATTAGAGGGCCCTGATGACATTGTATTGTTAAAGAAACATCTGAGAAAACTATGGCCCCAGCAGTGTCTCCCAAAATCACAGAACCGTGGTGGCACGGGACACAGATAAATACCATGAACAGATTTTTTCCAAGATTTAAACATCTTAGTTCATTTCAAGCAAACAAATTTAACTCTTAATTATTGCTATTAATTTCTTGGAGATCTTTGTGATTTAATTTGTCATTCAGGCACACGTTCCACGTCCTTTGGACGGGGAGCAAAGAACATTTCACTCAATGAGCTACACAAAGAATTACACATGTGCTCTGCCTGACTTCAGTGAGTCTACCTGACCCTTCCCTTCCATGGACCTTAGCTCTAGATCTAGCCCAGGTCAAACATCCAATGTCCCTACACTTTCTAGCCATCTGCCCGGACCTGCCTAACCTGCCCACCACCTCCAGGCCCATCCCACACAAATTAAGCCAGTGCACCCAGCAGAAGCCATGGGGGAAGGCTGCTGGCTGGCCTGCTCCTTTTGGCTTGCTCAGCCTGCTTTCTGATATAGCTCAGGCTCACCTGCCCTGGGCTAGCACCATCTACGATGAGCCAACACAGGTACTATTTGTCAATAAAATATTCACTAGGCTTAATAAATGTATTTAGATAATCAGCATAAACTATGAAGTGGACATGATTTCATTTTCCAGGGGAAGAAACAGAGACCATTCACTAACCTGCCCTAGGAGACCAGACACTGAAGAAAGAGCATCTGACCTGGGGAACTTTCTCCACCCTCCCTCCCTCACACTCCACCACCCTGCTATGCTGCTTTTCTTAGGTTCAGGATATAATGGCAGAATTCTTTTAAATTATCAGAGAAGATGGCTTATGTAAAGGAATTGAGACGCATGTATAAAAGACAAGCTTTTGTTGTTAAAATTGACACATAATGAGTCCCTCTGTCCAAAACGTTTATAGATTTAAATATAAAGGAATGAAAGTGTAATGAAAGAAATGCTCCCATAAATCCAATCTAGTGTATATATATATATATATACATATATATATGTGTGTGTGTATGCGCGTATATGTGTATATATATATATATATACACACATGCATACATACATAAAATGTATGTATAAAATAACCAACCAAAAACATAAGAAACATAGTATTTTGAAAGTAACTATTAACACAGTACAGGAATAGCTAATTTCCTTCATGTAGAAACACTCCTCAGACATCACTAAGAAATGAATAATTAGAAAGAAGGCACTTTTAGCTGGGCATGGTGGTACGTGCTTTAATCCTGGAATTCAGGAGGCAGAGGAAGGTAAATCTTTATGACTTCAAGCCCAGACTGATTTATAAAGTGAGTTCTAGGCCAGCTAGGGCTACACAGTCAGATCCTGTCTTAGCACATCAAAAAGGGTTGTTGTGTGAAAATTATATTTAAAAAGAAAATGGGCAAAAGATACCTGAAGCCATTTACAGAAAATAGTGACGAAACCCATTAAAATAACTCATTTACATTTAACGATGTGTAAATTAACATGCTTAAACTGTAAAACAGACAGACACTAGGGTGTCTGGTAAGAACCAGACAGTTACAGCCATTACCACGCCCCACTGACAGGCACTACAGCGTTCAGAGTCCAGATCTGCACCTCAGGTTCTCACTCCTAAAACTCCATTGTTCTAACAGAAATGACATCAGCATTCACTTAATTAAGCTGAGTAGTACAAATTGTGTTTCTTTTCATTTAGCTGCTGTGATATTTAAACTCTGATCAAATTTGTTGGATGTAGAACCTAAGAGACAAACATAATGCATGCTGACAGGGACCGGATATAGATCTCTCCTGAGAGACACAGCCAGTGCATGTCCAATACAGAGGGCAATGCTAGCAGCAAAGCACCGAACTGAGAACAGGACCCCCTTGGGGGGAATCAGAGGAAGGATTGAAAGAGTTGAAGGAGATTGCAACCCCATAAAAACAACAATGCCAACCAACCAGAGCTCCCAGGGACTAAACCACTACCGAAAGACTATACATGGACTGACCCAGGGCTCCAACTGCATAGGTAGCAGAGAATAGCCTTGTTGGGGCACCAGTGGAAGGGGAAGTCTTTGGTCCTGCCAAGGTTGGACCCCCCCAGTACAGGGGAATATGAGGGGGCGGACAGTAAGGGGGATGTATGGGGGGAATACCCATATGGGGGAGGGAGAGGGAATGGAATGGGGGCTTATGGACAGGAAACCAGGAAGGGAAATAACATTTGAAATATAAGTAAAGAAATATATCTAATAAAAAATTTAAAACAAAACAAAAACATTAGGAGGTGTGTTGAGGCAGTGTCTAAGAATGGGTTAACGCGGGTGACATTCTCCAAGCTGGCATCCACTAAGACTTGAACAGAGGGAGAGCAAACTGCTGATCTTTGTTTCTGACTGCAGCTGCCTCACTCTGCAGCCATGCCCTCCCCACCCATGAGGGAACTCTTAAACCTGTGATCCCATAAGTTACTACTGTCAACAATTTGTCACTGAGTTAGCAATGAAAGAAAAAGTAATTAACGCATCATCATATCCTGTAGGAAACCCATTTCAGAACCAAATCAAAACTGTGTAAGGCCTATGGACCTAACTGGTCTTCACAGGAAAAAAACTCTTTACATAAATAATCAAAGTTCTCTGGGAAAGAAAAGAGGCAGGCCTCTGTGCAGTAGTGGGCAGAATGCTTACCCATATTTTCCAAAGAGTGACACGGTTGTTCCTCCCACCGGCACAGCCCTTCCGGGTCCATACACATCCCATATAGTCAAGGCCACTTGGGCGTTCCTGGGCAGGTCAGGGTATTTCACCGGGAGTTTCAGCCACTCGTTCCAACTATGGGAACAAAGTCAGCAGAGTACATTCATATCTTTCTTTCAAACTAACCCATAAAACATGGTTCAGACAGATGAGAAGGCTCTAAAATGATTAGGTTTGTATGCTAAAACATAATGTGGAAACCCTTCAGTTTTGTTTGTTCAAATATAAAAACATGAACTTTGAATATTGCTCATGAAAAATGTGAAGACATTTAATTAGGACACTCAAGCTGAGCAGTGTGACATATGCCTATAATTCCAAAATTTGACGTGATGCAGAAGGATTATTACTGTTAATTCAAAGCCAACCTAGAGAGCTTCATGAGTTTGAGTGCAGCCCAGGCTACAAAATGATACTAAAAAAAAAAAAAGCCAAAAAACAGAGAAAAAAGTTATAATATCACTATGATGTATAGAAACAGAAGAGCAGAAAATAAAAATAAGCAGTAAGGAAACATACATTTTAACATGTTAAAATTTTTAAACCAAACTGTTGTTTCTTTCTAACAATTCTCCAGAACACAATTTTACATTACGAAAATAATCAAATCATATTGCAATTATAAAATGATCAATTATGGCATGTTAATGCATTCCTGAGATAAAAAGACAATCCCAAAATAACCGTAACCTCATGGGCCCAAGCTGACTTGGTTTTGTAACACTTGGACAGTCCCAACTCGCACATCTGTTGTAACTCATCAAGTTCTTTTTCGTTAATTTTTTTTCACAATATATTTAGATCATTGCACTTTGATTTATTTCATTGGCACTGGTGACGCTTAGCTGTTAGCACCTAATAACTTGTTAATGTGTGTTAATAACACAGAATACTACAGGAAAAAAAGCAATTTCATATGCTATACTCATTTTAATAAATATTCTTCTGCATTTAAAGTGGACTCACTTGGTAATCTCCACTCCCTCAAACATGGCTTTTAAAATCCCAAAGGAATCCCACACAAAAATATAAATAGCCAAAGGCAGACAGAATTCTGTTTACTTGTGCTTACCCTCAGATCTCTAGATCTAATACACGTGCATCAGTAAGAAACAATAGAATTTTCAAAGACAACAAGAATGTACTTATGGCTCTGCAAGTCCTGAAACCCCAGGAAAATGAGAGATGTCCATCAATTCTGATCACAAGCAAAACATCATCAAATCTTTTTTTCTATAAAGTTATTTAAGAAACCAAATTGCATGTTTAAGAGATGTTACAGATGAGCATATGTAACTAAGTAAATTACTACTCGCATGGCAAAACGGACTGAAAAGGAAATACCGAAGTTATTATTTGTGGATGAAGACACCCCAGCAGTTGATTGACATGTTGACATTTAACGCAAGGTAAAGCTAAAGAGAAAAATTGGTGTCAATATCCAAATCAGTCAGTGGAAGTTTTCATCTTGCTGTCTACCCTCATATTCTGAGAGACAGTACCATGGCCAAGCGATCCTTCCCTTAATTAAGTCTTCGGTTCTCTGGCTCCTGGGCCCAAAAGCTCCTGAAACCAAAGCAACTACTGTTCAGCCTGTTTTACAAGCTGCTCTCTCTAGAGGGAAATGGTCTTTCAGCTAACACATGGAGAAACTACTCTAGACATTCCAAAACCTGAGAGGATCAATTCAAACACCAAAGGCTGTGGGTTTTCAACATCACTTGTCATCCTCCTCCCCATCCTCAGTGCTTGCCCAATCCCTGAGGATCCCTCTGCAGCTTATAAAACATGAATCTGGACGCTGGAATCCCATGAGACCAGTGGACGCAATTCTCTGGACAGATGAATACGCTTTGAAATGGAAACCATTAAATTAATATCCCCCTCCACCCTGTCTCTCTTTCAAATGTCTTGGGGAAGATGATGTAATCTGAACAGTTTAAAAAGTTGAAGGGGCTGGGTGTGCACATCAGTGGTAGAGTGCCTGCCTAGAACGCACAAGGTTGAGTTCATCTCCAGCATTGTGTAGGAAAAGAAAAACAAACAAAAAAAAAAAAAAAAAAAAAAAAAAAAAAAAAAAAAAAAAAAAAAAAACAAAAAAACAAAAAAACAAAAAAAACAAAAACAACAATAAAAAAAACAAAAAACAAGAAAACCAGTAACAACAACCCCCCACGCCCAAAACAACTTACTTCCATCGTGTACTAAATGGTTTGTAGGATGTTCTGACTGGCAAGGCCAGGGGCTTCCCTTCAGCAAAAACTTGACAAGTCACATACAGATCAGAGCATGTCTCTTGGTATAGTCCGGAAAACTTTAGCATGGGATCTTCTAGGACAGCTTTGTAGCTCTTTTGTTCTCTCTTCCCTTCCAAGCTCCCTCTGAAAGCACAAACACAATGTTGATTTTCACACACACACACACACACACACACACACACACACAGAGAGAGAGAGAGAGAGAGAGAGAGAGAGAGAGCGCACTAATAAGCTGCTTCTCTGTCAAAGTAACCTTAAACTTCCCAATAACACCTTCACTTTTATATACGATAAGAAACTCTGAAAATACTAAACTCATTCTATCTTCATTAATTTCTCTTCTTTGGGCTTCGTTTTAAACCCTGTCACCCTCTTGACCCAGGCTTTGAGATTAACTTCACTGATTCTAGCACTTGGATGGCAGAAGCAGATCTGTAAGTTCAAGTTGAGCCTTATCTGCAAAGAGGATTCCAGGACAGCCAGCGTTTCATAGAGAAACCCTTCTCTAAATAAATGAATGACTGATTTCAAATTGACAACTTATTACCTAGTCTTTATGCTACTGCATACTTTTAATTCTAGAACTTGGGAGGCAGAAACAGCCAGATCTGCACAGTGTGTTCTATGACAGCCAGATTTACATAGTAAAACCCTGACTTTAAAAACAAAACAAAACAAAAAAACCTATGTACCTATTTTCAGAGAGAATGACATACCTTTGCTTCGGTATTCCTTTTTATTCTTTTTTCCCCCCATACTATATATTCATACTATCTCACCATTTCAGAATTCAAAAGAAAAGAAAAGAAAAAACAACAACAACAGAAAACCAACCAAACACAGTGTTGTAAGCCATACTGGAATATACATGGACACTGTTAATGAAGTAGGAGCATTTCTTGGACATCAATACTAATTCAGCGATCATACGATCTGATGTACACTTTTTAAAGACCGCATTCTCATTTTATAAATGAAGATGCAGGAACTCAGAGATCACGCACGCTCATGACCTAAGATGGGAAAGTTAACAACTGAGAATGTGACCAGAGCAAGGAGCCCAAAGTCAACTGTCTTCTTCCCATAAGAGTGCCCAACGTGGCCTCTGTCTCCTACACACATGCCTGAATTAAGCTTAATTAGAGGCACGTATAAAATAGGAGCATACGAAGAAAAGAGCATACACAATTTGTTCTCTCCAAGTAGGAGTCTTAAGTCCTCGCCAGCAAGAAGGCTCTCACCAAGCACAGCCCTTAAATTTCTCTCCCTATCCCTGAGAAATGGCTCAGGTCAATTCTGACAATATGGAAACCACACAGCAAAACTGCTGTTGGAAGTAGTGTCCCTACTTAAGCAAATGTTTCTACTATTCTGAAGTTAGCATCTCTGGGAACTCTTCTTTCCCACTAGGGCTCTCATTTCCAGACGCCATGCTCTTGATCTCTAGTTTAAACGTGCTGCCCCAAGGTTTTACTAAAAGTCTCTTTCCTCCCATCTTCTTGATCCCTCTGCAAACTGACACGGTCTCCTACTCCCTCTCAACATCTCTGTCTTTAAAAATGTCAAACTGTCCAAAAGTTCGTCTCGTGTGTAATTCGAGCTGCACCCATGTACTCAGTTATCCCACCTTCACGATTTCTGAACTCCCTTCCACATTCCAGCTCTGCTATACAGGAAAGACCTTCACTTTCCTCCTCTCTTTTGGCGGGGAACTCTGTGTCCTAAGGCTTTCCCGGGTAGAATTAGATCGCGGTATCTCCACAAAAGCGGAAAATGCAAACTACTTCATACCCCTCCCGGGGCTTCAATGTGGGTTACTCTGCCAATTCCCTTCAAGGACCAGCCCCTCTCCTGGGTAATCCCCTGCCCCTCGCCGGCCTGGCTCCCCGCTCAGCGCTCACATCTTCAGCTGCACGTTGATGTCCAGGTCACAGCTGTAGATGTAGTGGAACTTCTCCGCCTCCCCCATGACAAGCTCGGACACAGACGCCAGAGAGACAGCCCTGGAAGGGGAAGACTCCAGGAAGAACCCGCAGCTGCCTCAAAACATGAAAACTTCCTGTTCCGCCCCTCCGCCCACAACTGAGCAATCGCCGCGCTTAACGAAAGCAAACGCGACGGAACAACCCCTGGGCGAGCGGCTGTACGCATGTGCAAATGGAGCCAGCCATCTTGCTTAAGGGCAAATGAGGAGCCAGGAAGCATGGCTTACGTGGTTACATTCCAGTCTTCCTGCTTTGACAAAACTTTTTTTCTTCTTTGATCGAGCCAGGGGGAATTTGGCTGAATATCAATGTGATAGCATTCACGTGGTGCAAGCCATAAAGAAGAAGCACAAAACTATTTTTCCCAATTTTTATTCTAGTTTCCATTAAAAAAGAAATTTGATTATTAATTGGCTTTTTCCAGCAGAAGTCCTTTTTTGTCATGAAAAGATTAAAAAAAGGAATAGACAAAGACTGAGAAAGACCTAAGTTTCATTTTGGCACTACCAATATTTCTGCTTCAGTGGTTTGTATTGGGTATATTTGAATCTAATGTGTGGTTTGGCACAAAACTCTGCAGATATTGCTTAGAAACTGCCAATAATAACTGGAACTCGGTTTTTTGTTTTTTTGTTTTTTTGGTTTCAAGCAGGAGGGTTTTTATTTTAAATCAATCAATCTGTGGATATGGATAACAAAGAATCCTGTTTAAAGATCAATACATCTGTTGAGTTTATTGCTGGTTTTTTGTTTTTGTTTTTGTTTTTTTTTTTAAGCTTTGAAATTTTTTTTCTTTTTTTTTTTATTAACTTGAGTATTTCTTATATACATTTCGAGTGTTATTCCCTTTCCCGGTTTCCGGGCAAACATCCCCCTAACCCCTCCCCCTCCCCTTCTTTATGGGTGTTCCCCTCCCCATCCTCCCCCCATTGCCGCCCTCCCCCCAACAATCTAGTTCACTGGGGGTTCAGTCTTAGCAGGACCCAGGGCTTCCCCTTCCACTGGTGCTCTTCCTAGGATATTCATTGCTACCTATGAAGTCAGAGTCCAGGGTCAGTCTATGTGTAGTCTTTAGGTAGTGGCTTAGTCCCTGGAAGCTCTGGTTGCTTGGCATTGTTGTACATATGGGGTCTCGAGCCCCTTCAAGCTCTTCCAGTTCTTTCTCTGATTCCTTCAACGGGGGTCCTATTCTCAGTTCAGTGGTTTGCTGCTGGCATTCGCCTCTGTATTTGCTGTATTCTGGCTGTGTCTCTCAGGAGATATCTACATCCGGCTCCTGTCGGCCTGCACTTCTTTGCTTCATCCATCTTGTCTAATTGGATGGCTGTATATGTATGGGCCACATGTGGGGCAGGCTCTGAATGGGTGTTCCTTCTGTGTCTGTTTTAATCTTTGCCTCTCTATTCCCTGCCCAGGGTATTCTTGTTCCCCTTTTAAAGAAGGAGTGAAGCATTCACATTTTGATCATCCGTCTTGAGTTTCATTTGTTCTAGGCATCTAGGGTAATTCAAGCATTTGGGCTAATAGCCACTTATCAATGAGTGCATACCATGTGTTTTTTTCTGTGATTGGGTTACCTCACTCAGGATGATATTTTCCAGGAACTCGGTTTTTTAATGTTCTGAGTACCTGTAATTTATTCTTGTAACATTTAACATGCTCTAACAATTTGATCTCTGTTTACAATTGTACTTAAATATTCTTTGAAAGCAATTATAGTGTGTCATGTTTCTTTTTCTTCTGTCCCCTTGAAATCTAATATACTACTGACTTTAATAATTCCAATTTATTATTGGGGGCGTGCGCACGCGCGTGTACACACACACACACACACACACACACACACAGGCAATCACATTATGTCAGAGAGAGTAAGTGCTGGTGCAGTTTTTACCAAGTACTGATAAGAAAATTACCTTTCAGGAAGCTGGTTTTCTCCTTCTACTTGTGGGTTCTGGGAATCTGAACTCAGGTTGTAAGACAGGCTAGGAAATGCCTTCACCTACTGAACCATCTTACTGGCCCTGTATAAGTATTTATAAGTACCACATTTTAAAACAAAAACATCCAAGTAATCACAAATTCATGTTATTCAAATTTTTGAGTGTTAAGATTAAAATTTTAAAAAAAATAAAAAAAAAATGTTCCGGAAGAATGGAAGGTTTGAACAAAAAGAACAAATTGACTTGTGGTTTGCCCTGGAGTTATCTGTATTTGGATGCTAATCGCTGCCCCAAGGACCTAGTCACATACTCAGGAATCAGGTGACTTCATCAGAACCTTCCCCATTTAATTTGCAAAATAAAGGGGAGAGCCCGGGATTGGGCAGAGGAAGGGAAGTTGGAGCAGAGGAGAGAAGTGTGGGGGTGGGGAGGGAGAAGGAAGATGGAGCTGAAGCATGGAGAAGTCGCAAGTTATGAGAGATTTCACAGCTGGGGAATAGGACAGTGTAGTGGTAGATCTGCCCAATCTAGTCCCAAGCTTGTATTCATATTAATCAAGTTGTGTTTTCTTTGCACGGGCATATTCGAGTTGGAGAGGTTACTGCAACAACTTGTCTAGATGTAACTACCACCAAATAATTATGACTTACAGAAAACATGTTTTCAGCAATAAAATGGGAAGTTTGTAAACACCAGATCTGTACAAGAACAGACCAGAGATTATAAAGCTGTTTTTGAATCAGATTGTTTAAACACTAGTGATTTCTTTTATTTTTGAAAATGTGTATGAGTATGAGTACTCATATGAGTATTTGTCATGAGAATGCAGGTTCCTATAAAAGCCAGAAGAGGATGTCATATCCCTTGGAGCTGAAATCACAGAATATTGTGAGCTGCCCCCATGTGGATCTCGGAGCTGAACTCAGGTCCTCTGGAAGAGCAACAAATGCTTTCCATCACTGGGCCCTCTATCAACACTATGAAATCTGACATGTGAATAATTAAATTGTCTGGATCTAGAGGTTAAATTCCTCTTGGAATATGAAATTTAACTTATAAAGAGTAACACACACACACACACACACACACACACACACACACATATATACATATGTATATATATAACCAAATGAATGGAATTAAATATAAAAACTTCCAATCAGGATTTTAGTAAATTATATTTTTTCTGTTGGAACTCTATGGTCTGCAGCATATATGGCATCTAATACTGACTATTCCTACTGGCTGGCTCTTTGAAATTTAACAAGTTTACATAGTATTACACAGGGCAACTTTCTCTTTTTCTAGCCTCTTTTTTATTTAGGTTAATGTGACATATTGGTACTTTAATTATCATGGCATTATTTGGCTTTAATTTGTCTCCAAATTACTTTTTTTTATTTTATTCTAACTCTATCCCTTTCCCAGTAGCTTATAATAATTAAAATAATAGTAATTGAACCCTACGTACTTATGAACACAACAGAATACTTAATGTATTAATAATTCAAGAAAAGCAAAGCCAGTATTAAGGATTGTATTGGTAATCCATTTATGCCTGGTAAAAGTCCCATAAAGTCAAGCTGAAAGTGTCTCTCTTAGACTACACATAAGTCAGATTATTGGTGGATTTTAGACATCTAATTGGCAAGAAACATCCACAGGGACTATGAGAGCCTCAGGCATCTTCACTTTGAGAAGAATTATTTTTTCTTTCCACTCATGAATATAACACGCACTAATAATTATGCAACACAATTTGTACTGCAAGCAGCCACAATTGCTTGTCTGTAGAGAAATAGCTTACAGCTGTGAATGCTTTCTTTGTTTAATAGCCTGTCCCATTGACTATGTGATCTGGCATTTAATTTTCCTTTGGAGGTGCAGTTTTTATTTTGTTTTTGTTTTCCATTTCATTTCAATTTCATGTTTAATTATTCTAATAGCAGTTTTTAATAATGGTTTAGAAATTTGTTCATTGTGATCTCTTCCTCCAATTGCTCATGACTCACAGAGATAATCAGTTTAGCTTTTTCCCATTTCCAAGATCCAATTTATTCTCTCTAGCTTATAATTTTAAAAAATGCAATTAGAGCTTTAAAGGCAACTATCTATTATTGGGCTTCCATCATGAACAAATTATGATACTGAAAGATTAAGAGTGCCCCACAAATCCTTTTTCTCTAATTAAAATTTTTTATTATAAGTTTTCCAATGCCTTTAAGTATTTTAAAATTCAATAACTTGATAGAACATACAATAGTGCTAAGAAATGCTAAAAGTCTTACCCTAATTTAAGATGCTGACAATTTTTCAAGTGACAATACGGGAAAGCATGGACTTAATAAATATCCACCAGTCGTTTTATTGAAGGATTCCCCAAGGCCCAGGGGATTCCATTCAAGAATACAATTTACATTAGCTATAAGAATGGAAGGATAAAAAATGAGTTATTGTGAAAGTATGAAATCATACTTAGATGCAAATTTCTTTGCAATAATGTTATATCATGAAGAAGAAACTGTCCTCTCCATGGCACAAGTGAGGAAAGGAGACCTGGATTTGCATAACACTCTTGTCAAGCTTCTCAGCTGAGAAACAGGAATAGGATGTCATTTATTTCCCTAGAGAGTATAATTAGAAAACTCTGGTTATGGAACTGGGAAGATGGCTCAGCCAGTGAAGTACGTGGCATACATCTTGTCATGCAAGATGAATACTTGGGTTTGAACCCCATACCCTATGTAAAGTGCTGGACACAATGGTTTGTGTCATTCAAGTGCCTTGGAGGTGGAGGCAGGGAGATCCCTAAAGCTTGGTGGTTAATCAGTCTAGGTAAGCTCCAAACTAGCCTGGCACAGATGAAATCAGGAACATTCAGTGTGGTATAGCCATAGATGTTAGAGCCAGTCTTTAAAACTAAAATCCATGATGTTTCTGAGGAATATGCCTAAAGTCGATGTCTGGCCTCCAAATGCATGCACTTAAACATTTGCGTACACACACACACACACACACACACACACACACACACACACACACTGAAAGAGGGAGGGAGGAGAGGAGAGGGAGAGAGAGACTGAGAGTGTGCAGGAGTATTATGGACAGAACTCTTGGTGCCTCCCTTCTCTGTAACATAGGAATGATCTCTAGTACTCAGACCTCAGAAAATAAGCATGGAAAAGATCTTGTTATTTTCACTGTTGCAATAATGTTTTACTTTTTTGTTGAATACAGATTTTGCTTTAATAGGTGTGTATGTTGTAAGAATATGTGGAAATGTGTGTTTGTAGGTGGCAACTTTATGTGCACGTGTAGAACTAGAGATCAGTGTTGGGTGTCTCCTTGTATTACTCTCTACTCTTTTTTTTCAAACAGGGTCTCTCATTGTGGCCAGAGAATCACTGGGATTCACCTGCTCTACCCTTTCTGTACTAAAGTTGCAGACACATGATTCTTGGGGATTTGAACTTAAATCCCGATGCACAAACAGCAAACACTTTGTTCAGTAAAGCATCTCTCCAGCCTCCCATTCTGTGTTTTAGAGTTATGAAACTTCCACTTATTTTCTTGACTTAGTTAATTGATAAATAGGGAGCATTCTCACTGGTTGTGAAACTAAGCATGTTCTGTAAGCCTTATTATCATAACATCCCCTGTGCTGTTGCAGTGCTCCACAGCTTCCTGCTGACTATAATTTACCTTTCCGTGTTCTCTTTCTGACTCAAGCATGGCATACCTTCTCATTTCTAATGCCCCAAACTTCCAGAGACAGGGGAAGTTTTACCTACATCCCTGGATGTAAATAAAATAAATGAATAAATAAATAAAATAAATAAAAAAATCATGACTAATGATTAACTGTACCCTCTTTTCTTCTCATTGACCGTAACACCCTGATAAAATAAGGCTCTGAGAAGTGCAATGTGGCCTCATGTGGCTATATCAAGTCTCCAGCAGTACAGAATTCATGGAGAAAAGTGGCTGTTGGTTACAATTTAGATTCCCAAATTCTTTGGAGCACACAGTTTGTAAAAGCTTTGCTTTACTTTCTCTATGACTTTGTGACTCCTTCTAGTCCTGACCTTGGCCTGTTGCTTTCTTTCCAGACTTACTACAGGATTACACCTCTTCAATAGTACACTATCATCTCCTTAGAGAATTTGTGGTCATACATTGGCTTTTCACCTACTCTTAGGTAATTTGTTATATTTTATCTTGCCTAAGCCTTTCCATTTAAACAAAGAGGTTTTCTCATCCTTATCACCAACACATCATTATAAAACTAGGATCATATTGTTGACTCATTATCACAATATATACCATATATCCTGACTTGTCTCCATTTTCATCCAGGAACCAATATTTCTTTTTCCGAGCTATCACAGTGCCTTTCTGTGGCATAGGTGAAATTGTGTAAATGTTGAATTTCATCATTTTCCTTGAGGTATCCCAAAGACCACATTTCTCAATCCAGACTAAAGCCATTAAGACTCAATCTGGGGAGTTGGGGATTTAGCTCAGTGGTAGAGCGCTTGCCTAGCAAGGCCCTGTGTTCGGTCCCCAGCTCCGGAAAAAAAAAAAAAGACTCAATCTGGAAGGTGAAATCTGGAGAAATGAAAGAACATAGCTTGTAGTCTTGCCCACCAAATCTCAGTGTCGTTTAGCATACGCTATCTCTGGTTTGAATGCTAAGTGAATACAGAAGCCATGTAGAGTTGGGTAATGCTCTAAAAGTAAGCAAGCCATAGTATAGGAAAATTCTCAGTGTCTAAACAACTGCTTGGGGACAAAAACACCTATCTGGACTGTGATATAAATTTAAAATATATTTCTTGTTCTAAATAATGAAGTTCAGGGTTATAATAGTAGAATCTTTAGCTCCACTAGCTAATATATTTTTAATTGCTTGACTCTTACTCACTTTTCACATCTTTATGTTATTGCATTGATTAAGACCTCTTAAAATCTGTAGGATGTGGTAGCAAGTGAAGGCTAATCTTTATTAGAGGTTATAAAGGCACTTTGTGCACTTGACAAAAAAAAAAAAGCTAACCACCATTATTTAAGCTTAGTGGAAAACCAAATGTGATCCCAGAAGCATAAAAGCTAAAGGCTGAGAAAAAGGAAAGCTTTCAGCGTACCCTGAATGGAAGTTGTTGGCAAGAAGAAGCTAGGGCCAGCTCAATAAAAGACATAGTTTGTGACTGGTTGGTATATCGTACTTGCTTTTCTCTGGTTGGTCTAAAATTGGAAGAAGGGAGAAGGGTAGAGCTATGTGGGCTAGTAGTTACTAGGTTATGATCATTTCAATCAGGCAGATAGCTAGGTTTTGTTTGACTTCCTGGATGAGCTGCTGCAGAGTGGATCAAAGTCATTCTGTGTAATTAATTTCTGGCCTTTTCATTTGCTGTGTCTCTTCAGAACAAACTCCAAAGTTTTCAACACGAAGTGAACATGAGTTTCCTCTACCTATGCACTGCCCTTTATTTTATTTTTCTTGGATATTTTATGTATTTACATTTCAAATGTTATCCCCTTTATCCCTTCTCCCATCCCCCCCCATCCCCCTGCTTCTTTTTTTTTTATTTAGAGAATACTTTATTAGTTTTTGTAATCAAACCCACGTATATAAGACCTTACATATTTAATACAGTGTGTTACCCCTGTACAAATGGAAAAAACTTAAGTTCAACATTTCTAGACCAATATGGCTGTTAATTTCTGTACAGTGCCAACTCAACACAGTAAACGGGGATACTTTTTTCGAAAGTTGACAGCACAGGTAAAGTTTCAAAAAATTCAAATTATATATCTGTATATATATATTTATATTTATATAAAAAGACCAATAATAGCAGTGTGTTATGCATCAACAGCAGCAACAGCTTTTCCAGGTTCTGCAGTCATCTGAACAAAACTGTAGAGACATCCAGCACACTCCATTAAAAAAAAAAAAAGTAAAAAAACAAAACCCGAGAAAACAGCACAGTTCTGTTACTCTTGTGGTACCTGGCACCATTTTTTTTTAAATTAGCTTCTCAATCATCATCTGGAAAGAAAACATTCTGAGCAACATCATTAAAAACAGCTCTGATAAAGCACGGTCACTACTACGTATCATAAAGCAGGTACAAGCTATTTTACATCCACAGAGGTATGATACAGTACTGTCCTACATCTATAATACTAGAGGATACAATTTAAAAGGCATTATTTGAGACTTGATTCTACTTTTCCAGCAGAGGGCCCAAAGGATGGTGTGACACAGCTTTGTAAAGAAACATACTCTAGACAGGATTTCCTTTCACTAGTGGCACAGTTCTAAGGATTCATTCTCTCCATGAATGTCAGCTAAAACCGTTATTAAAAAAATGAAATATCCCTAGAACAAAACCGTATAACCACCCATCCCCCTGCTTCTATCAGGATGCTCCCACTCCCACCTACCCATCCCCACCTCCATACCCTGGCATTCCCCTCCAGTGGGGAAACAAGCCTTCACAGGACCAAGAGCTTTTTCTCCTGTTGATGCTGAACAATGCCATCCTCTGATACATATGCAGCTGGAGCCATGGGTCCCTCCATGTGTACTCATTGGTTGGTGGTTTAGTCCCTGGGAGCTCTGGTGGGGTCTGGTTGGTTAATGTTGTTGTTCCTCCTATGGGATTGCAAACCCCTTCAGCTCCTTCAGTCCTTTCTCTAACTCCTCCATTGGGGTCCCCATGTTCAGTCCAACGGTTAGCTGCGAGCATCCTCATCTGTATCAGAAAGTCTCTAGCAGAGCCTCTCAGGAGACATTCATATCTGACTTCTGTCAACAAGCACTTCTTGGCACCAGCAATAGTGACTAAGTTTGATGGATCCCAAGTGGGGCAGTCTCTGGATGACCTTTTCTTCAATCTCTGTTCCATTCTTTGTCCCTGTATTTCCTCCCGACAGTATTTTGTTCTCCCTTCTAAGAACTGAAGCATCCACATTTTGGCCTTCCTTCTTCTTGAGCTTCATATGATCTGTCAATTTTTATCTTATGTATCTCAATCATTTCTCCAGCCCAATGCACCACCTTTTAAAAACACCCTCTTCCTTTGCTAGCAGAGCTTGAATTTAATTTGTAAATAATTGTGCTCACCATCTCTTCTCACATAAAAGGATACCATGATAAAATGACAATCATATGGAGATTTCAGATATGATTTGGTAATACAAGTTAAAAATTAGAGTTGGCAGAAGGGAAGAAATTGAGGTCCCTGTGTCTTTGGTGGTATAATGGAGTCACCAAAAAATGCCATATTTGTTCGCATCTAGATTTCTTATGAGGTAAATCAGGATTTTATTTGAAGTTAAGCCACCTTATTTATTTTTGTTACTATAGATAAACGCTTATCAATCTTACATTAAAGTATATGTTACATTCTGACACTGGCTGACTTCTTTAGGTACTTGCTTCGGTTTAATGAAAATCTCCAAACATCATTAAGATCAGATCCTTTTTTTTTTTTTTTTTTTTGGTTCTTTTTTTTCGGAGCTGGGGACCGAACCCAGGGCCTTGTGCTTGCTAGGCAAGCGCTCTACCACTGAGCTAAATCCCCAACCCAAGATCAGATCTTTCGATTACTGTCGGTCTTGGATCCACCTGATCTGTAGCTTGTAGCTAAGAAACTTCTGTCAAACTTTTTATTTTTTTAAATTCTTTAAAGAGTTATTTACTTATTATATATAAGTTCACTGTAGCTGTCTTCAGACACACTAGAAGAAAGTATCAGATCTCATCACAGATGGTTGTGAGCCACCATGTGGTTGCTGGGATTTGAACTCAGGACCTCTGGTAGAGCAGTCAGTGCTCTTAACCACTGAGCCATCTCTCCAGCCCCTGTCCGACTTTTTAAATAGGGAGACCAAGCCACCCACAGCTCCCTGGTCCTACATCACTTGGTCTACATTAGTAAATCGTGCCAATCGAAAAACTATTCCTTCATCTGAGTCAGGTAACAGTCCTGTAAAACCAGCATGAAGAGACTGAAGCAAGAAGTCACAAGTTCAAAGCCCTAGCTTTGAATTCTTTGGTACGTTTGTCTTTCATAGCACTTCCAAGATACTATAATTAAATTTTGCTTGATAATTTCTCCTCAGTACAAAACTCTAAACTCTGATAAAAAAAAAAAAACAGGTTCATGTCAATTTTGCTCATAAATTTTTGTGAAACTAATGTTGTGGTTCTAAAATTCTTATGCTGATTCAAAGCACTGAAAACAAGGTGAATAAACACTGGGCCATGAGGGTAGAATCTTCACGAAGGAGATTAGAGCACTTAAATAAAAACCCTCTGGCAGTCGTGCTATGAGAAGACATGATAAGGATTGGTAGATTGCAACCTATAAAATATTCTACCTGACCCTGATCCTATGATGTTTCCAGCATCCATAGTTGTGGTGGTTGAGTCAACAAACAGTAGTGATTTGCAACTAAGATACCAGAACATCCTGTTGCCTACTTCCGATCTGACCGCATGCTGAAGATAAAGAGGAGGAAACGAGACAGCCTTGAAAAACGATTGCATTGATATTGTTTTATTTAATGATTTCAATAAATGATTGATGTAACTCTTTTTCAAAAGATTTTTTTGAAATTTATTTGTATTGGTTCTGGGAGTGTGAACATGACTGCAAAGAACAGAACACATCCACATTACTGACATGTGACTGCACATTTTGTTGTTGTTTAATTGCCTTCCCTGTGAGGCTGAACTCAGACAAGGCAGAGGCTGGATTTTGCAATTTTTTTTTCTCCAGCAGAATGTCTAGCTTGTGGCAGATGTCCAATAAATATCTGCTGAAAATTGTTAATAGATGTCAGGTGCAATAATAAATATGCATGTTGTTCTGGAGTAGAAAATGCAAAGATAAATTAATTTTGGCTCCCTGCCATTTACATCAGATGACAATGCAGATATATTCATATCAATAAGTGTAGAGATTTCAGTGCTACCTCAGAGTTTGGAACAGTTGTGTCTGAAGATTAAGGGGGATATAAAAATGAGTTTATTATTGAAACAAATAACACAATGAGAAAGGGAGACAAAGTTTAGGAAGAGGATAGAGCATTTAGAGGATGTATGGAGAATAAAATTACCTCTTCTCAGAGCTTGTTAGAAAGTTTTGAAGGCACTTAAGAAATGCGAGAAGATACCTTACAGATGCCTTCAACAACCTCAAAAAGTATGGTGATGGCTATTCCTGGTTGTCAACCTGACTATGTCTGAAATAAACTACAATTCAGAAAAGGAAAGTACACCTGTGATCCAGATCTTGAAACTGGAAGACACAGGCTTGACAAGAATGACACATGTTTTTGATCAAAATCTTGAGGTGTAGTGGCCGTGAAACGCTTAGGCCCAGGCAAGGTGTTAGAAGCCTTTCATCTCAGGAGACAGAGGCATGCAGGTCTCTTGAATTCAAGGTCAGTCTGGGACAAAGCAAGTTCCAAATCCTGGCATGGTGGTACACACCTTTAATCTGGGCCATACCTTCTGCTGGAGGCCTACAGAAAGACATTGGAAGAAGGAGAAGTCACTCTTCTCTGCCTGTTTACACTTACTTGCCAATACATCTGTTGGAACCTACTTCTTCAGGATTCCATATTATACAGAAGACCAGGTGAAACACCTACACTCCTGTGACTGAGCAACTACCTGGTTCTTGGATTTCTGGTTCACAGTTGCCTGTTGTTGGGTTAGTTGAACTCCAGACTGTAAGTCATTCCAATAATCTCCTTTAATATATAGACCTTCCATAAGTTCTATGAGTCTAGAGAACCCTGACTGATATAAGTGTTCAGGAAAGGGTAGAGAAAAACGGAATCAAAAACTTGCCAGGACAATCCACAGCCTCCAGGGCTGCTTGAACCATAACTATTCAGGGCCTGGAGCGTCTCAGAGAAGCATGTCTCGAGTGCAATCTACAGGAAATATATGGAAGTTGAAACTCTGTAATTCCATAATTACCAGCATGGTCATGGGCAACTTACTATACTTGGTACAGAATTAAATTTTTTGAAGCTACAAATGACAAGAAATGAGGAATCCAACTTAGTATACTCAAGGCAGTTTGAGGTTTGTTCATGAAAAATGAAGACCATTGTGTTTGTGGAATAAATCCACACCTACGAGATCATGATTCTCATTTGTGTAAGAACTTCTAGTGGGTCACATCTGGTGGATCACGCCTAGAGTAGAGCTTTGTTTCCTTCTGAGGAAAAATACTGTTGATTGCCATTATTTGAGGATGCTACTACTGCAAATTTGTCAACATAATTTGAAAGACCCCCCTCCCAGAAAGGGAATTGTACAAGCCCAAGGCCCTCAACTATAGAAGTAAAAAGTAAGTTTTTAGATACACAGACTCAGAACTAAAATAAGCCTGGGAAAGTTCAGATGTGTCCAAGCTTTGTGGGACAAGCTGACCCATCATTTAGATGAAACAGACCAGAAAAGAAAACAAAATGCAGAAACCAGACTAAATTATGGGCACTGCTCCATGGGCTACCTGGCAGGAAAAAGAAAAAGTCCCTGACCCCCCGGAAGCCCTGACCACCATGTACTTTTTGCTAACTCACTGTTATGATTATAGCCAAAATAGGTAATGTACACGTATGCCTAATTTACTCCACAAATCACATCCCTGTAACCATGCATCTGCTTCTGTAAGCCTGCTTCTGCTCCCCAATGCCCTATAAAAACCCGACCCTGGTTCTGCTAGGCTCGCCAGTCTTCCAAATTGACTGGGACGCCCACAGATACCTGTGTATCCTGATCAATAAAAATCCTCTTGCAGATTGCAGCCTGTGGACTCGGACTGGTCATTGGGCTCGAGGATCTCCCTCCTGAGGGAAGATTCTCTCTGAGAGTCTTACAAATTAAATGTATTTGCAGTCCCACAATCAGCAGTTATGCAGAGTGGGAAAACATTAAGGCTGGATTGTACAGTCTTTTTAAAACTTTTTATTGATTCTTCATGAATTTCACATATGTACCCCAATCACACTTACCTCC
Source organism: Rattus norvegicus (assembly GCF_021556685.1). NCBI lineage: Eukaryota > Metazoa > Chordata > Mammalia > Rodentia > Muridae > Rattus > Rattus norvegicus. The sequence continues at coordinate 21,995,312 of NC_141551.1, read as the reverse complement.
ATATCTTACAATACTTCATATCCATCCTCCACTATGCAACCCCTCCAAAAGAAAAATATAAATAAAACAAACAAATGAAAAATAAACTTGGAAATGTGTACTGGCTGGTTTTGTGTGTCATCTTGACACAAGCTGGAGTCATCACGGAAAAGGAGCCTCAGTTGTGGAAATGCTTTCATGAGACCCAGCTGTAAGGCATTTTCTCAACTAGTGATCAAGGTGGGAGGACCCAGCCTATTGTGGGTGGTGCCATTCCTGAGTGATGGTCTTGGGTTCCATAAGAATGCAAGCTGAGCAAGCCAGCAAAAGCAAGCCAGTAAGAAGCATCTCTCCATGGCCTCTGCATCAGCTCCTGCTTCCTGACCTGCGTGAGTTCCAGTCCTGACTTCCTTTGGTGATGAAGAGCAGTGTGGAAGTGTAAGCTGAATAAACTCTTTCCTCCCCAACTTGCTTCTTGGTCATGGTGTTTGTGCAGGAATAGCAACCCTGACTAAGACAGCATAGAAGCATAGTTGTGTCATAGAGTGTCACACAGTATACCCTTTGCAAACAAATGTTTGCTATCATTAGTCATTGATATGGTTTGAGGCCTCTGGCTTCTGCTACACTATCAATACTGGATCCTCATGTTGATCTAAAGAGAGGCACCCAAGTGTCAATGACGGTGCTGAGGGTACCTGGAAGAGAATGGGGGACAAGAGACGCAAAGAAGGACGCCAAGACAAGAGTCTGATCAAGGCGATAATTTTATTTTTTCCCAAGGCTGAATTTATACCATAATAGGGGTAACAGAGGGAGGGGGAAGTAAGAAACTGTAGGGAGCGGCACGGTAAAACAAAGATGGCGCCGACATCCAGTCCCGTCTGGTAGTAAACGACTTATTGCGCATGCGCAGGCTTGTCCCCTTGCCAGGGCGGCTGTAGGATAATGAGGTGATCTGGCGCCCTCCTGTGGTGAACAACGGTACTGCGCATGCACGGGTTCTGCACCTGGCGTCAGTTGGCCGGGAGATTAATATGCTAATGAGGGATTCATGTTCCGCCAATCCCTGAAGGACAATTAGCATAGCCTCAGCCTGCTGTGTATATAAGGCGAGCACTTTTGCCGCTCGAGGTCCCCGTATCAGCAAAGAGGTGGTCCTGCAATAAAGGCTGTTGAGAAGAATCCGACTGTGTTGCGTCTTCCTTGCTGGCCGAGGTGGGCGCGACAAGAAACATTTATGCAGGCCAAGGACACAGTATTCTTGTGGTCAGGGAATTGGCTGATGTTGACAGGGTGTTAGAAAGGTCACAGGTTTGTCATATCTATTGGTCAGCAGGATGCTGGTTTTTCAGAGAGGTAACAGGTCATCACATTGGGCATCTTGACGTCAGATGTATTTCTCAGCAGGGTCACAACTTTATCATATCATTATTCATCCTGACCACCAGATTTGTATTAGTCTTCTGCAGCTGGCTGGGGATTTTTCATGAACCCAGTCATACTTAATTCTAACTATAATAGTAATATCAATGGAGGATTTCAAAGGCATCGCTCCCAACACCCAAGCACCTTCCCTGTAAGAAAATATGTGATAAAGAGATGGAAAAGAGATTCCCATCTCCCACACCATGGACAGTTGGGAGAGAATTTGAAGCCAAGGGGTTCAGGGAAAGAACTAGCAGATAGAAGGATCTTACATTTTTAGCAGAGGTTAAACTCTGGGTCCTCCCTCTTCAGCTTTCATTCTGTAAACAAATGTCCCTTTTGTGTTTTATTTGGTACCGTGCATGTACAACCCTGTGTTTTATGTTTATGTATTCAAAGTTTAAAGATTTTTATGTGGTTCTTAAAATTTGGAAGCTATGGTACACTTTATGCAGAAATTTCTCAGTTGGATAGGTTTTCTTAAGATGGTAGTTACACCGCTGGTGATTGTGAGCAAAGTATAAATTAATCAATAGTATATATTAATGTAGAGGCTTTTATGAGACACAGATGAGGTCATGTGGAGGTTTGAATAATGGCCCCCATAAGCTTATATGACTGAATGTTTAGTCACTAAGGAGTGGCATTATTGGAGAAGGATGTAGCCTTGTTTGAAGTAGGTGTGACTTGTTGGAGCAAGTGTGTCACTGGTCCACACCCAGCCCAGGGGCTTTCCCTCTCTTTGGCTGCTGCCTGAGGATAAGTATAGGGTTCTCCGCATCTTCGGCATCAAGTAAGCATACTTGTTTGCTGCTGTGCTCCCTGCCATGATAAAGGGCTAACCTTCCAAAGCTGGAAGACCCCAATTAAATGCTTTCTTATACAAAGTTGTCTTGATCACGGTGCGTCTTCACAGCAATAGAACAGTGACTAAGACAGTCAACATATTCAAAATTAATGGCAATATTGTGACAGGTTTCTAGGACCGTCATCCTGATTCCATCTCACAACAGTTCAAACTTTCCAATTTCCTGTTTGCTACATCTTTATATAACTATCACAAAAGGGGATCAAATATCTCTCTACTGGGTAAAGATAAAAAATGTGATCTGAATATGCAAGAAAGGATGTGATTCAGAACTGTCATACTCAAACCCTGAGAACAAAATCAGTAATAATCCCAAAGGTAAGCAAAAGCATGGCTCCATATTCCACAAGTTTTTATGAAGAATCAACGATGAGTAACACTTTGGTTTTGGCTTATGATAAAAGAGAGAAACTTGCAGAGCTGTACTCTGCTTTGACTTGGTGTCTCTAGGAACTTGCAAGTCCAGGTGTTGTATTGTCTCCTTAAATCTTTGTTCTCTTGTCTCACCAGTAGTCCAGACAAACATTCCTTTTTCCCGGTAGGAATACTTACTCCAGCAATTCTTAAAGAGACAAATAACTGAAATTGGAGGCTCTAAGTGTACTTTTTTTTTTTTTTTGGTTCTTTTTTTCGGAGCTGGGGACCGAACCCAGGGCCTTGCGCTTCCTAGGTAAGCGCTCTACCACTGAGCTAAATCCCCAGCCCCGAAATTGGAGGCTCTAGAGTGAAAATTTTCGCTCTCCCTCTGTTACTGCAGTTTCTTTCTCTTAGCACTTACATCCATCATTACTGAATTCTCCTGTTCACTTGGCTGTGTCATTTTTGATCTGACTCAGGTCCTTTTGACTTGCCTTTTTCTTCCCCTCCCACACCTCTAAGGAACCTTCAGGAATTGTGCTCTGAGATAAGAATGAAAGACTTTGCCTCACTTCTGAGTGGCTTCTTATCTCTGTACTGCAGCAAGATCTCCTAATCAAAGCTATCCTCAGACACAGGCTGTCTTCCTTCCTTCCTTCCTTCCTTCCTTCCTTCCTTCCTTCCTTCCTTCCTTCCTTTCTTCCTTCCTTCCTTCCTTTCTTCCTTTCTCCCTTTCTTCCTTTCTAACTCATATTGAGGGCCAAGAAGCAAATGAGATATATTCCTTATCTCCACTCTTCTATCAAAACATTTCTCCTCCCACATCCTTCTTCAAGTTAGCAATGGCTTCTCTACTGCCACAGAAGGAAAATGACCTTGGACCTATATTTTGAAGAAAATATTTTAATTTCCTTTAAAAATCGAAAGAAAAGTGACCAGAAGCAATTGGAGTGGCATTTATTTTATACTGACACACTAATTCATTAAACATCTTCAGTGTTTTCATATAGAGAAGTGACTGATCTGCCTCAGGTCACTGAATTGTAGATGGCTTTGCTTCAAATCTCTAATATCTCCAAGCTTTGTGATCAGATTCAACACATTCTTTCTTAACTTACCCAAGGACCAGAAATGTGCCCTTATTCTTTAAGACTTGGTAATTCAGGCCTCTGTTTTCTTTGTAATCTATATTGCAATATCTGGGGTTGAGCCACCATGTTTTGAAAAATATTGGACTGGAGTCTGTCTCTGTGTCTGTGTCTGTGTCTGTGTCTGTGTCTGTCTGTCTCTCTGTCTCTGTCTCTGTCTCTCTAGTGTGTGTGTGTGTGTGTGTGTGTGTGTGTGTCTGTCTGTCTGTCTCTCTGTCTCTGTCTCTGTCTCTCTAGTGTGTGTGTGTGTGTGTGTGTGTGTGTGTGTGTGTGTGTGTGTACATGAGCATGTGCACAAGTGTGCACAATTGAACAATGAGAAATGGGTCTGGGGTAAGATTGGCATGTAATACTTCCTGTTCAGACACATCATTGTAGGCATTGAGGAAAGATAGAGTCTACATGGAAGGGTTATTATCAGTCCCTGTGAGAAAGGCTGTGGCAGAAATGGTATAATCAATAGAGGCCAAAGTCAAAACAAAAGATATTGGGGTGTTCATCTTTCACAACTGGCAGAAGGGGTGGAGGGGATAGACCACTAAGAGGGCTTTCCAGGCTTGGGAGTATGCTTTAGTGGTAGAGCCCTCACTTATCTTGCACTAGGCCTAAGATTGTTCCCAGTGCAGGAAGATAAACATTTGCTTGCCTTCTAGCCCTGGCCTAGAACACAGCCTACTCCCGGAGAATCTCCAGCTATACAAGCAGCCTTTGAATTTCCAATGTATCTGAATGGACTCTGAAGGGAAGAGCAACCATTCATCAAGAGGGAGATTAGAAAACAATACTGAGTCTATATTCCCTGCAATCTCCCAGGTTCTTGAGGTGCAAATAAGAGCTCCAGGGTTTTGCAAAGGGCTCCTGACACTATGAACTTCAGCTTGACCCAGGTAGGCAAGTGTCAATAGGCAGGTAGAAGAGAAAGGCAATTTTCAAGGTATAGAAATCTGTAGCCAACAAGCAATGCTGGCCAGTTGTGTCTTGGGATTGCTCTAAGGGAAGAAAGATTGTCGAAAGTCAGATGATGACCTTACCCAGTACCTCTCTGTCTTTGTCTCTCTGTCTCTCTGTGTTCTCTCTCTCTCTCTCTCTCTCTCTCTCTTGAAAAATCCCACGCAGAGAGACCCTTACTCAAGTCTTGGGAAATCGCGGACCCCAGACACAGAGAGACCATTTTGGATGTAATAAGCAAAGGCGAGGTTTATTACGGAGACCTATTACAGAGATCTCCGGGCCGACACGTATCCCGCGCAGGAGACAGAGGTGTCGGCCCCGAGAGGCTGGGAAAAAGAGTATTTAAAGGCCGAGGCTGTGAGCACCAGGGGATGGGGGATGTCAAAGGGGAATGTACCACAAGTTACAAGATTGTTTTATGGCTCCAGAAGATAAGGGGACACCAGAAGGTTTTATGGCCCCCTGGTTCCTGGAACAGAGCTACTAAATCAGGAGAAGGGTAGGGTCTTCAGGTCCTCGTTATTTTTAAAAGTTTGTCAAAATTGATGAAGCATCTGTATTTGAAACACCTCTAGTTAGGCTTGGGCTGCCCGGTTTCTTGCAGTGCTCTCTGCAGGACACAATGGCTGAAAAGCACAAGTAGGGGCTTATCAGGGTCTGGAGGACATCTGGTTAAAGTATGACTCTGAGTAAGCTGGGGGGATGTCGGTGGATGGTTTATGGGTCAGTCCTCGATAGCCTGAGCTGGTTTTTGCGTTCCTTTTCTCTATCTTTATGGCCTGCTATTCCTGGCGGCAGGGCTTAGCCCTGAGTTTGTGGCTTTTGGGGCTAACTCTTTTAATTTTATATTTTTAAACCTAGAATTTGTATAATTTTCTTTTCACTCTCTCTCTCTCTCTCTCTCTCTCTCTCTCTCTCTCCTCTCTCTCTCTCTCTCTTTCTCTCTCTCTCAGCTCAGATTCTCAATATGGAAGACAATCTCTGAGCAGCTACAACCTCTGATTGATGGGGTATTGCAAGGAAAGACAAAATGATTTTATGAAGTCATTCTGAGATTCAAATCACATAAATGGCCCTGACAGCCTCCTTCTGCACAAAATTTGGTATTTCAAAGAGTTGTTCCATAGGTGTTAATTTTTCCACTGCTCTGCAAACCTTTCTCCAATTCTGGGCTCAATCTTTTAACCCACTGAACTTGCAAACTTAGCCTTCTCACATAAGGAAGAAGAGAAATTAAAATTACTTTTTCATTTGTTTGTTAAGCATTAAATTTATTATATTTCTTCTGGGGAAAAGGGATTTTAATATGGTTTTCTCCAATAGGGTGCCCTAGGGTTATTTAGTTTATTATTCATCCCAGTATTTAAAAGATTAACAATTAATAATCACTGGGATTTGTAAATTCTTTCTCTGTCATCCACCAAGAAGCCATTATTCAAAAGATAAGCAATTTAACATCAATCACTCTTCTTTTGAGTGTCAGTGTCTGCCCCTATTCTTGGATATTTAGTGAATACTTGAAAGCAAAACTCATATCTTATGCTGAAGGGCATGTGCTGGAAAAGTAAATGCATGTGTAACAATAGCAAATAATAAAATAAAAAAGTACTAACAGACACAGCAGTATACCTTATGAATTCTAAGTGTTCCATACAGACGCTGCACAAGTGAAGCTTATGACTTATGTATAATACTCACCTGAAATATGCATTTGCTTTGCATGGTTGTAATCATCTCATCCATAGGACATGCAAATCCCTCGTTCAAATGAAATGGAAAAAGGAGAGGTCCCTTTCTTGAGCTGAGATTGTTTCTGAGGCTGAAGAAAGGAGAATCATAAACAACAGAAACAGATTCATGCAAAATACTTTTTTACATTTTTTTTGTTTTTGTGCAAGATTTCATTAAATGTCTTCACAGAGAAACCATCCATCTCCAGTTGCAGCTGCCAAGACTTTATCTTGAGTTTTTCAGTTGTCTCACAAAGTGCTGGTTTCTAGATGGAATTTTCATACGTTTAATTTTTGTTAACTGATGCCACCTCCTGACCCCTTTCTCCACTATACTCTTTAGCCACTGGTATTCTCCAACTCTTCTTTGACCTACTGATTTCTCTAATCACTCCATTCAAGTCTCTTCCTGACTCCAGTCTTTTGAGACCCTTTTTAGTTTCTTGGCCTTTCCCTACATTAATTCCCACCTGCCTACACACAATTAACAGTTAGAGCCTAAGATTTCCATACGAGAAAGAAGATGGCTGTTTGTCTCTCTGAGGCTGAATTGCCTCTCATGCTTCCATCTCCTCAGAAAGATGCTTAAGTCATAAGGTTACTATTCAATCAAGGTAGAAAAGATTAGTCTTTAGAATGGATTTGTTCCACAGAAAAACCTTTTCTCCTGTACAGTGAAAAAAACACTTTCAGTAATTCTGAAGTTGACTGTGAATCTGAGTATGGAGTTGCATTCAGAACATATGTAGATCACACGAAGTACCTACATACCAAGTGCTATCAAAGATCAAAACAACAGTTAGCTAAATGTCGCCCTCAGAAATGCCTTTCCATTTACTTATGTGGCTGTAGATTACTTTTAGTCCAAGTTATAAATAGTTAAATAGACTAAGATGTTTTTATTTTTATCACAGGGCTGTTGAGCAGGGAGAAACAGTACTCTTGTAAAGAGTCCCAATGGAAATTACCCAGTGGATATAAAAACCACATATGTAAACTACAGACATCTAAAGAGACCTGACTGGTGAACACCTATAATCTTAGCGTCCTGGAGGCTGAGGCTGGAGTATTTCTGTGAGTTTGAAGTCATTCTTGGTTACGTAGTTTATTTAAGGCCATACTGAGACAAGCATAAATGCTCTTAAATCCATCACCCTCAGGAGAAAGGAGAGAAAAGACAAGCTGTCACTGTAATTCCCTCAGGAGGAACAGAAAGAATCTGCTAACTAAATCCAAGGTATCCTTCCAGAGCTCTTTGAAGGCACTTCACATCTACCTTGGAATCTAATCATTAAATAAAATTTTTATTCAAATTCTTGAATAGCAAGAACACTCTAGACTAAATATCCTTAGTGGGGTGGCTTTATATTAGACTTCTGTACTGTGTGTGTGTGTGTGTGTGTGTGTGCGTGTGTGTGTGGTCTTGGTCAACTTTCAAAGCAATATTCACTTCAGTGACTAGCTAATTCAGGGAGGACAAACAGTTCATAGTCTAAAAGAGTTTATCAACAACATTTGTTTATGTCATGTTAGCAAGAATGGCTCTTGGAGGTAAGCTGTTTACTTTATCACGGTGTCTAATTTTCTCAACTATCCCTCATTTCTCAAAACATGGGACTTATAAAGCTCATTCTAGTTGACAAGAAGGAAACTATCCTTCGTTTTAGGAGTGGATCTAGGGGTTGGGGATTTAGCTCAGTGGTAGAGCGCTTGCCTAGCAAGCGCAAGGCCCTGGGTTCGGTCCCCAGCTCAGGAAAAAAAAAAAAAAAGAGTGGATCTAGTGTATAACCTGAATTACCCACACAAGTTTTCCTTTGTTGGCATGTCACCCATTGAAGATTTCCCAATCCCTGAAGGTTGTGCAAGATGACTTTAAGAAAAGGGTAAAAATAGCGTCTCAGTTTGAATTTTATTGCTGTGAGGAGATAGCATGACCACAACTCTCATAAAGAAAAATATTCAATTGGGGCTGGCTTACAGTTTCAGAGGTTTAGTTCATCATCATTCTGACAGGAAGCACGGCAGTATGCAGGCAGGCATGGGTCTTGATCCGCAGGCAGCAGGAGACTGTGACACACTGCCCAGACCTAAGCTTTTGAGCCTCCACAGTACTTCCTCCATCAAGGCCACATCTATGCTAACAAGGCCACACCTCCTAGGAGTGCCACTCCCTATGACTATCCAAACACATAAATCTGTCAGGGACATGCCTATTCAAACCACTACAAACCATCACTTTTATTTACATATAGAAATGAACATATGTTAATAATTATCTTCTGCTCATTAATCAATGAAAGTATGGGAATCAAACAGCTGTCATAAATACATGCAAATTAGAAATATGAAGCCAAGCATGATTTTTGAGGAGTCAATTGCATTTGTCTATAGGAATTACTTTGCATTGTAAATTATAGTTGCAAAACATTAACATAGATCAAAGTCAACAGAACACTAACACCATATAATCTTGAAATAGTCAACACTTTTCACAGTTCTTATGCAGGCTATGGCTCCAAATCTCTCCACCACTGTTTGCTGGCTTTCCTCCTTTGGGCGGCTTGATTTGTGTTTTTCCCCTCAATTTTAGATGTTAAAGTCTTAGCTCTCAGTTACTCTACAAGGTTTTGTTTGAACAAAGGGTATTAAAATTTCATTGCAAGGATGTCATACAGAAGTCCCCTATTTCAGTATGACCAGTGTCCTTGGAAAAGAGGGACAGGCAACCACAGAAAGAGAATATCATATACAAGTGATATCATACCAGCCAAGGAATCATACAGGTTATAGGCAAACAGTCCAAAACCAAATCAACATTCAGTAGATTCTTCATCATAATTCTCTGAAGGAATCAACCTTGTTGAGTTTGATCTTGGACTTTTAGGTACACCATGAGTGATTTTGCGTACCTATCTTAGATGACTGATTTACTGTCCTTCCCTATGTAATGATACCATCTTCTTTCGAGGAACTCAAGTTGTATTCTTTGTCCACAACACTCCCCAAACTAGGCCAGTTGTATTTTTCAGTCCTAGCCTGTGTCTTCCCACCCTTCACAGCTATAATTCATCAGCCCTTTATCCCCTGTAGCATCCAACTGTCAACACTCTAAGGATGGACTTCTGCAGTTACTGCATTGCTTCTTGTACTTAGAGCTAGTTACAGATGGCTCTGGTCATTTGTTGAAGTGATGTACTACAAAATTCTATAAATAGCAAGCTACCAAACACAGAAGCATTTCAACAGCGGGAGATACAGAGTTCGATTTCCATAAGTCACTGGTCACACTATTTTCATTAGCCAATGTATAATTTTACTTTCTTCATGTTTGTGTTTAAAGGCAACTTGTTTGATATATAATTTCAATTACATATAACTGAGTTCTTAGCCTTTAGCATTATAAGTCATTCCCAAAGGTCGGGAATTATGCTGGCTGGTTTTGTGTTTCAACTTGACACAAGCTGGAGTATCATAGAGAAAGGAGCCTCCCTTGAGGACATGCCTGAGTGAGATCCAGCTGTAAGGCTTTTTCCTCAATTAGCAATCAAGGGTGGGAGGGTCCATTGTGGTTGGTGCCATTCCTGGGCTGTTAGCATTGGGTTCTAAAAGAAAATAAGTTGAGCAAGCCAGGGGAAGCAAGCCAGTAAGTAATATCCCTTCATGTTCTCTGCATCAGCTCCTGCTTCCTGACCTGCTTGAATTCCTGTCCTGACCTCCTTTGGTGATGAACAGCAATGTGGATAGGTAAGCTGAATAAACCCTTTCCTCCCCAACCTGCTTCATGGAAAATCCCCAGCCAGTTGCAGAAGACTAATACAAATCTGGTAGTCGGGATGAATGATATGATAAAGTTCTGACCTTGCTGAGAAATACATCTGATGTCAAGATACCCAATGTGATGACCTGTAACCTTTCTGAAAAACCAACATCCTGCTGACTAATAATATGACAAACCTGTGACCTTTCTGAAAAATCAACATCTTGTTGACATCAGCAAGAATACTGTGTCCTTGGCCTTTGTAAATGTTTTACACTTCCCCCCCTCCCTCTGTTACCCCTGTTATGGTATAAATTCAGCCTTGCAAAAAATAAAATTGTCGCCTAGATCAGACTCTTGTCTTGGTGTCCTTCTTTGCGTCTCTTGACCCCCCTTCTCTTCCAGGTACCCTCAGCACCGTCATTGACAGAATTATAATTGGACATGAACAATGACAGAATGGTCATAAACTAAGGAAGATTTAGTAAGGCTTGAGTACTGAGATTCCTCTGTGATCCCATGTTCAGAGACAAACATGCATTTTTTTTCTGAGCACAGAGAGGATACCTTTGAAGCTCTCAGGGGCAATCAGAACTACTTCCAGGTTGTAACCTGCTTGTTTTTGAATGATCCTTCCTATTCTGATGTGCTCTCAATTGTCATGGCAGTGGATCATAATGCTGTGTCCCAGACCCTGTTGGGGGAAACAAGAATTTGAAGCTTGATCTGCTTGCATTAGTCACAAGAATTGCTTATAAGTGTTTGGGTAGTCTACTGAAGGTCTGCCATGAGAATGGAGTTTTGTGGACCTCTAACCATGGCCATGGAGGACCTCTTGCTGCAATGGATACTATTTACTATTCTATCTCCTTTTATTCTCACAATAAACCCATCTTAGATAGGAAAACACAGAGAAATAGCTCAAATTTGCTAAGAGGCGCTCATCAGTAAAGGCTCCCTGTTTCTCTCTAGATGTACACCCAAAGGTTGTTTTCTTTAATGGATGTAAATGTGTGTGGGCATGCATGTGTGTATTTAATGGGTCAATATGCTATTTTTGCTGTTGTTTAAGGTGTAATGCAGAAATTCAATTCCTTACTTGTTATTTGATGGTCTGTTAACATATTAGGGCAAAGCTTTTATTATCTGGTCTGTAGGCCCTTTATGTAATGTAAGTGTCCCGCAGTCTAGCATTCTGAAGGGAAGGAGCAACCATCAGTGTTTTACGATACTGGAGAGGTTTAGGAAGTATCAGTAATGGTGAGATCTCTGAAATGTCTCCACATGACAGGTACCTAGGTCTTGGGAATTCAAGACACATTTAAGGGGTTCCTCATCAAGGGAAGAGGCAGTGAAACGAAATATTTAGCATCCCAGGACCTAAAAAAATTTACATATAGTTGCCGGATATAGAAAACTTCTGAACTACAGCAAATATCAACTACATAATAGTAAAAGGAGCCAAGGAACCACCTGTAGAAGATGGTATTTAACCTAATTCTCTCTCTCTCTCTCTCTCTCTCTCTCTCTCTCTCTCTTTTTGTCTCTCTCCCTCTCTCCCTCTCCTTCTCTCTGTCTCTCCCTCTCTCTCTCCCTGTGTGTGTGTGTGTGTGTGTGTGTGTGTGTGTGTGTGAAGTGTGTCATCACTATCTAAAGCTATCTGTCATTTGCGGAGATCTCTGGAAGAACAAGGCACCATGGGGGAGAAGAGACACTCAGCAGTGTGGAAGTTTCTACTCTGACTCACTCTGCTCCATGCCTCCTCCTTCCCACCTTACTGTCATCTCTCAAACTGCTCAGAATCAGACAGGCTACTCAATAAAAAGTAACCTAGGGCCCAGGGGAGTCTTTCCTCTTCACATTCCTTTCCTGTTCTTCCTACCTCTCTCTTGTAAGTTTATTCTTTCTAAATGAGCAGTGAGAACTCCAAACTTAATGTTTCTCAGAATCAACAGTAAAGAGTTCTGTGTTGCTCACAGTGTTGGGAGGTTTTACCTCTTTGGGAATACCATCCTTTTCACAATGCTGATGCATTTTTTTTTTTTTTGCCTGTGTTAGTTCTGTGAAGTTAGTTCTGAATGTTTTCATAATATTCCCCTGGTAGTTAGAAGTGGGAAAGGATTTATTTTAAAGGGAAGAAAAATAGATCATTATTTCAGCCCCAGAGTCACAAGTTAAGAAAGGAATCTTGGAATATGTGAATGCAATACTCCCAACTCAAACTGTAAACCACCCTGGGCTCTGCCTAGATCATTTCAATTACAGAAGAGAACTGCTGCTCCAGAGTCATATTTATATTGTTTTTTAAAGGAAGAAAAGGTAATTTAATGTTTAGACTCTATTATTCAAATATTCTTTGCTCTGGAATTTGAAAATAATGAATTTTATTCATATCAAATTTCTTCTAATTTTAATATCATCTAAGTGCAAAAAAAAAAAAAAACCCAATCTTTTTTTGTGGTATCTCACACATCTCTTTTCATTGTTTCATAGTTACTATGCCCTAGGATGTAAACAGTTTCACCTTAAAAAATACACTCTAATACACAAAAGATACTTTAAAAGTTTCACTGATTTGCATGCTCTCTAAGGGTATCCTTTCAAACTGTGTTCAACAATGTTATTCCATAGAACATTCAGGAATCTATGTGTTATGTATATTTTCATGGTACTAAGAACCATAATGTTGTCAACACTACCATCCCCAAACAACTATGTATCCAAGAATACATGTGAAAGCAGTTCTCAACTTTTCTAAAGCTCTGACCCTTTCATGATGTGATGACCCCCAAACATAAAATTGTTTCATTGCTACTTTATGACTATAATTTTGCTACTGTTATGAATGAATTATAATTTAAATATCTGATATATAACCCAATGGGTTTGTGATCCACAGGTTGGGAACCACTGTTTTAAAGGCACCAATACCATTTCAGATTAAAAATCGAGTATTCACATTTCGATGGGAAAAATCAGATGTGTCAGGCAAGAAGCATCCATCAGTAACTAGAGTAACTGAGGATATTTCTGAAGCTACAGCAGTTTCTACAGAGCTGGGGCACATGCATGACCAAAGATGTACACATGAACTAGGTATTCTCACTTTCATCATAAATTCACGTATACCTACATGTTTTCACAGTGCACTGAAAAGCCCAGGATGTGAAAGCTGCATATTTTCTCAACTGACAGAAACAGTGGTGTTAATATGATGGGAAACTGTCTTTTGAAATAAAGATTGAAGGACAAGTCATCTAGCCTAAGAAAAAAAGTAAAGGGTTAGGAAAATGAGCCCAGCAGGGTAGGGCATAAACACACCTTGTTTCTGTTATTTCACTCCAACAGCTTGAATCCTTGTTAAAAAAAGACAGGGTCAGGGGTGCCACAGACTACAGAATCCAGGACACATTAAGCATCTCTTTTCACAGTGAGAACTAGGAAAGCTACAATATGAATGTCAAAAGAAAACAGATATGAACACTGACACAAACGATATATAAGAAGTCTGAGAAAGACTTTAAAGCAGCTACCATTGAGTGCTTCAGTTATGAATCCTTCTGAAGCAACTAAAAACCTAGGGATGCCAGCAAAAGAAGTAAAAATATCAAGGAAATGAACAGAGAAAAGTATTAGAAATAAAAATCATGATAACAGGAATGAAAGATTAACAGATGGATTTAGAGATAGAGAAGTAAATCTGTGAACTTGAGGCCTAGCCTTACAGACTGCTTCAACTGGGCCTACACATTCCTATCCGGAGATGGTCCCACAATCTGGACTACAGTGAAACAAACAGCCCTTCCTAGACTTGGCCAACATTCCAGCTTTTTGCGTACACTCCCAAAATGGTGCCCCAATGGCAGCAGGAAGTAGTCATGGATGATTACTGCGACCTGGGTACAAGAGACTGAGATGCATAGTTTACCTATCCAAGCAGACCTGGACTTCTGGTTCTCCCATCATCCCTCAGTTCCTACCCAGCATACCCTGCCCCAATCCAGAGGTTTCTCCCTATATAATCCAGATTTCCTCCTCCCCCTCCTCCTCTTCTTCCTCCTCTCCCTCCCCCTCCTCCTCTTCCCTCTCCTCCTCTTCTTCCTCCCCTCCTCCTCCTTGTGGCCCTTTGTCTCCTTCTCTCCTCCCCTTACTCTTTCCCCATCGTTATTCCCCTGGTCTCAGTCCTTGGGGCCAGTGAACTAGCCCAAAAGTAGCTGCCCTATAAACCTGCCTTAATTAAATCTAATCTGGCTGAATTGCCTAATTTCACTGGCCGAGAAATAACCTTTTAATAAACCAATGTCAGAATTAGTCAGTTGTCTTGACCCTCTCCAAAAAAACTCAGAAAGAGCAGAACAGTCTTCTTACTCACCAGGCTAGAACCCTAATTAAACTCTCTGCAGCACTAAATCCAAAGAGAATGGAAAGACAGAATTTAAAGAATGAGAGAATGCATTATTTATAACTCGAGAAGTCAAAACAGCAAATTCTTCTCTAAAATTTTAAAGACACAGGAAGTTCCCATTCTTACCTAGGAGATATCAGTAGCTGATCAGGATTTTTATAAAGATGGCCTTTATGTATTTTTAAAATTTCAGAAACCAGTTTCATTAGATCATCAAAATAGTCTAGTTTCACACTCCACATGATTGTAACTGAATGGAAGATTGGTTGAATGCCTATTTTACTAATTCTAATTACTAAGATCTTTAAGGCTCAGAAAACCTTCAGAGACCAAGGCCTGGGAAAGAGAGTGTAGGTTCATTCTGCGATCATTTATTTACCTTGACTTATTCTTTTTTTTTTTTTTTCCAGAGCTGGGGACCGAACCCAGGGCCTTGAGCTTGCTAGGCAAGTGCTCTACCACTGAGCTAAATCCCCACTCCCACCTTGACTTATTCTGATACATGGTTTTTCATCCCAGAGACAGATGTTCTCATCTTCTATTTACATGTCTTTAAGTTCTCATATTTACATTTTTTTCCAGTTCTAGACACAGATTGGTCAATTTAATTCCTAGTGCTAAAGCCCAAAGAGATAGCTTTTGTCCTGGTCAGGCTTCTCCAACCCAATTAACTGCAGTCCAGGAGGTCGGATTGCAGGATAAACATACATGGAACGAGCACACACTCTCTAAAGTAAGGGTTTCCTAGAAGGCAGATTGCCTGGTCGGTATGACGGTCCATTAGGCTATGTGTGTGGTAATCCCAATACTTGAGAAGCTGCCCAGCTCCGAAAAAAAGAACCAAAAAAAAAAAAAAAAAAAAAAAAAAAAGAAGGTTGAGAAGCTGAAGCAGGAGAATTCTGAGCTTCTGAGCTCTATGGTAGTATAGGTTAAAGTGCAAGTCTTTTTTTTAATAGTCTGAAAACAGTAACAATAACAGCAACCACAAAAGGAAGACACTGTTGTTAATTGCTGTTCATTGTTGCAGCTTATCTCTTTTTCCTGCTTGCTTTTGTTTTGTCCGAGACTTTTTTTTAACCAGACACACAATCCCTGACAACTACCTCCTGGTCTTGTCTATTCCTGCTCTATGTTGACCTTGACCTATTGTTCTCAATATTGTCGGGATAGTGTTTCCACACTGGTGTGCATCATACTAGTCCCCTTTACCTTTTTGTGTAATGGATCATATTCTCAGTCATCTACAATGTACCAATGGACAACAGTGGGAGAGCTTGTTATGTTGTCTACATGATGCATCGAGAAGAATGTGATATACTAAATTATATTTCTGAGAAAGATTGAGAAGCTAGTAACATGCTCTTTTATCTCCTATATTGCTAGGGCCAAGGTGTGGATTCTGTTTTTAGTTCCCGGGCATGTCAACACATGCTCCCATCTCTGTTTCCACCCTTACCATTCTTAGGAAAAATGCATTAGAGAGATGGGAGTAGGTGGGAGAAGGTGTTTGGTTCATGCCAGAGGTTGTGAGTAGCTACATATCCATACCATGAAGATTAAGCACTGGTATTCAGCTCTACTTCTCTGCAACATCTTGGGCTGACATGATGGAAATTTATCCATTCTTCCACCCTGAGCCATTAGAAGAGGAAGAATAACTGGACTCAAGAGCCTTTCATCTCTCAGGTATGAATGGAGTTATGGCTATGCAGAACAATGGTTTTTTGTTTCCATTCTATTTCTACAAAACATTTTTCCTTTAAAGGAAACATATAAAATAATTTTCTCAGTTGATGAATGAGGGAGAGCTAAAGAGAATGGAAAAGCTCTTGTGGCACATGTGCAATGTTTTCATACTGACTGTCAATAGCCTGTGAAGAGATTCTACTCACCCAGGGCAGCCTGGGACAAGGCTTGGTTACACATTGTACCATGTGGCCCTTGCTTAGGATGACCCTAGCTCAGAGATCAGAGGTGATTATACACACTGGGATTTTGTTGTTTTTGTTTTTGTTTTTGTTATGGTCTCGAAAGTCATGGGAGACAGCATTTTGAAGGTATGACCAAGAAAAGTCCAGATAGACTTGGCTACAAATAGTTGTTTGTAGCATCTTGCTGTGTGAAAAAACTCACTCCTGCCATTATAATGACAGGTGGCTATAGCATCACCATATTTTGATTTACATGAAAAACTTTCCTCAAATCAGATGAGAAAGAGAATATATTTTGTATTTAGACATAAAACCTAGGAGAAGAATGGAAGAAAAATCAATTTTTGGTAATAGAATGCTTGGACTGATTATTAAATAAAACTGGGGGAAATGTCATAAAACTACATGATTGGATTATAAACCTTCTGATGAAAAAATGTCTAAAGCCATCAAGGCATACTGCAACATATCCTCCTCTGAAGTCTTCCTGAAACAACAGGAAACAACAGGAAAAAAAAACCTGTTTTCCAAGGAAGTCTACTGGTCCTAGAAATTATAATATTTAAGCCATTCTTTATAAACACTAAACATGAGTACCAATTTTTTTCTTTAAATCTTTAAATATCAGTATAAAGGTATGAATGCCATATACTAACACAGTGAATTTAGTTCCGTTTTAAATATCGAGAGTTGTAGCCTCTAATATTACTGCATTTTGATCACTTCAAAAGGAACCTTGTACTAGATAGCAGCCCTTCATTTAATCCTTCCCCTGTTGCCTGAAAGTCTCAAATCTATTTTTACAAATAGGTTTACCGATTGTGTGCTTCCACTACCCTTTGAGTTGTGTGATATGGGACTCAGTTCATATTGACTGTTATAAAATTTAAACGTTGTGCCTTATAAGCTAAATGAAGTAACTTCTCACCATTCTAGATACTGGTAAGCCCAAGATCAAGACATCAGGATCGGGACCTAGGCCTCTGCTTCATCCCTTGCAAATGGACTCTCTCTATGGGGTAGAAAAGACTGAGGTCTTGAGGCCCTCTTCTTTGAGTGGCACTGATCTCATGACTATGAGCCGATCACCATGCACAGTCCCCACCACCTAATCACAGTCAATGATTTCAAATGGTAAATGTGGCTTTTGTTCTAATTTGCTATCTATTACTGTGGCAAACACTGACTTTAAAAAGTAATTGAGAGGAAAAGGTTTACTTGGTTTGTACATTATAGTCTATCATCAAGAAAAGTTAAGGGAAGAACTCAAGATAGGAAGCTAGAAGCCAGAACTAGTAGAGACCATGGAGGGGTGCTGCTTACTGACTTGCTCCTCATGGCTTGCTCAGCCTGCTTTCTTATAGCACTCAGGACACCACTCAGGGTTGGCCCTATCCACAATAGGATGGCCCCTCTCATATCAATCATCAGTCAAGAAAGTGCCACTATAGATTTGCCAACAGGACAATTGGTGGAGGAATTAATCCATTGTGGATTTTCCTCCTAGATAACTCTTGTTTCTGTCAAATTGATAAAACTGACATAGGTGGTAAGTCAATTCAAATTCAGACCAATTCTTCATGTCAGATTTCTTCCAATAAATGCTGTATTTTCAATTTTATTAATGTATCAGCACTCAGCTACTTTTCATGGCTAAATGATATCTCTACATGATATATCACATTTGTTTATTTACTCGATACTTGGCAGGAATTTATGTTGTCTGATCTTTGGCCATTGTAAGCAGGCTGCTATGAACAATGCTATACAAGTTTTAGTGTGCATGTGTGTTTCAAGTTCTTTGGGGGAATATTCCCAGGACTAGAGTTGCTGAGTGATATGGTAGATGTACATTTAACTTTTTAGAACTATGAATCTGTTTTTCCAAATGACTGTACCAGTTTACATCCCATGTAATGAAAAGTTTTAGTTTTCAACTTGCCACAACCTGAAAAGAAAGCAAGCCTCAACTAAGAAACTGTGTATCACTGGTTATATATTTTAAAATGTTTATTTAAATACTTGGCTGATTTTAAAAAATATTTTTTAAAGATTTATGTATTTATTATATAAATAAACTGTAGCTGTCTTCAGACACACCAGAAGAGGGCATCAGGTCTCATTACAGATAGTTGTGAGCCACCATGTGGTTTCTGGGATTTGAACTCAGGACCTTAAGAAGAGCAGTCTTCTTAACCACTGAGCCATCTCTTCAGCCCTTAAAAATAATTTTTAAATGCATAGTTTAGCTATAACTTCTGTATTCATGAATCGAGACGTGATTTGCAAATGTTCTCTCCGATTCCATCTCACTTTTTTTTTTCTTCTTTTTCTTTTTTTCAGAGCTGGGGACCGAACCCAGGGCCTTGTGTTTGCTAGGCAAGCGCTCTAACCACTGAGCTAAATACCCAACCCCTCCATCTCATTTTCTTGATGGTGTCTGTTAAAACACAGAGGTTTTAAAGTTTCATGAAATTTATTTTATTTCTTCCGTGTCTCTGACTTTTAGTGGTGCATCTAAGAAAACATGGCCTCGCTCAAGGCCACAAAAATTTTACTCCCAGAATAAATTTTCTCTCTAGGAGATTCAGTTCCAGCTCTGACATCTAGTGTATGGTCTATTTTGAGTGACAGTTTTCTTTGGGTGAACTATCAATTCAACATCATTCCTTTACCTGAGAATATCAAGCTGTTTCCAGCAGCGTTTGTTAAAAAGATGACTCTTCTTCTCAGAATGGGTTAGCACCTTTGCTGAAAATCAGTTACTGGTAAGTGCCACTGTTGATTTCTAAAGTCCCAGGCCTCTTACCTTGATAGGCATGGTCACTCTTATGTAAGTACCACATTGCTATGCCACACTGCTGGGACCTTTATAGTATTGCTTCCTAAGTTTGAGTGGAAGACTATTTGGAGGGCTTGTCCTAGCATTATAAATTTGCTTAACACAGCTTCACTGAATTGTTGCATTTGAAGAGGGCTTGGTGATTAGGTGTCCCAGGCAACTCTTTTTAACAAATGGTGACTCTAAGCGCCAGTGTCTTATTTACCTCATGTTTTTCTCCGGGTTTCCTGTGTGCATAGCTGAGTGCTTGGACACAGTGGCCATGAGTCACTTTGCTATATCTGTCTTACCTTTGAAGAAGATCAGTTATCGGAGACTGTACTCCTGCCTGATTGTCTTCTAGAGCAAACTATCACCTCAACTTTAGTATGGATTATTCCATGGTTTTGTGGGGGCACTGCTTAAACCAAGCACCATACATTCTCTTTTCAACATTGTTGTTTAAACACTTACTCAAGTGGATACATACAGTTTGGATTTGGTCATTCAAGTGTTCTACTGGGATCCACATGACCACATTCTTTGGTGTATCTATTTTTTGGAGGGGATTTAAGATTTTCTTATGATATCAATGTTGTATGTATGTCTTCATGTTTCGAGGTGAGAATGCACCTTCTGGAGACATGTTTCAGGACAGTAGCTGTGACATTTCTCTTCTTTCACTAGATATTGAACTGCTTCCCACAGATCTCCACATGTTACTTGCCTCTAACATCCTCTGTGGCACTGGTTTTTGTTGACTTCTTCATTTCTACCATTCTGGTAGGTGTGTAACATAATCTACATGTTCCTGATCACCAGTAGGATGGCTTTTAAAACTGAACATTGGTTCCCCTACTGACACCTTGCACAAATGGTTAAAATGACACATTACTGAGCACTCTGTGTGTGTGTGTGTGTGTGTGTGTGTGTGTGTGTGTGTGTGTGTGTGTTTCCTTACAGCATTATATTGCTAACTCTTATTTAGCACATGGTTAAATATGACTCTCCAAAGGACTGGCTACTCCTGCTGTTACTCTTGTAGCTTCTGCTGACCCTTTACCACCTCTGCTATAGCTCTGTGCCTAGAATGCTTACCATTCTAATGACAAGAAGACATTTTCAGGAACATACACTGACTAAGCTTGGGAGCAGAGGTGTTTCAGCTTTCAGTTCTGTCTTTAATTCTGGAGTGTTTGTGTATATATTATGAGATATCTCGGGCATGGTGTCCATGCTCAAATACAGACACAACCTTCTGCACATAGTGTTCAGGTAATGTCTCATGTTTGTAGCATCCTTTCATTTGGCCTGTTACCATCAACTAAGGGCAAGGGTAGAATATTCCACTTCTGGTATCATGTTGTTGCACAAAAAATTTCTGATTTTTTTGATTTCAGATCGTTGGGTTAGGATGTTCGGTAAATATTGTATTTAATATCAATTGATTTTTGAGTGTGGTGCACAAAATTTCCCAGGCAGACTTTGAATACACTCTGTATCCCTTGCAAGCGTTGAATCAAAAGATTCACCCGGGGGTTGGGGATTTAGCTCAGTGGTAGAGCGCTTGCCTAGCAAGCGCAAGGCCCTGGGTTTGGTCCCCAGCTCCGGAAAAAAAAAAAAAAAGATTCACCTGCCTCACCTTCCCATATAACAGAATTACATCACCAGATTGGAACAGATAATTTCCATTTTAAATATAAGAAAGCCAAGATTGAAGAGAGTTGGTGTTTGTAAAGTTACATACCTACAAAGTGATGTAGCTGTTTTTCAACTTGCTAGCTTGTTTTTTTATAAGGTCCATTTCCTGAAGACCCTTTCTTCTATTTAGCACTGGTTCCCAAACTTTCTCCTTATTTTCTCCATATTTACTCCGCTGTTCCCACAAGCTCATCAACTTTCCAAATTTATTAGGAATATTTCAAGTATTTCATTTTTAAATACTTTGAGATAGTTGGGGTTTCTTAACCACACTCTTGAGGGTTTGTTTTACAATTTGTCATTATTCTCAGTGATGAGTCATTTTGTTCATGGCTTTAAATTATATATTGAAGAGTGAGTTATGTTAATAACTTCAATTCGAGTTATTCAGGAAGTGCTCCTGAGGCAGAATCTGTGTCTCTTTGAGCAGCATCAATGGCTTCATCTGATCACTTGCTGCAAGCGTTCAGCATCTCCATTCGTATTGTCCATGCATGTTCAGGGGGAATCTGAGCTAGTGTAAACTTACACACTGTTCTGGATACTGTCTTGAGGCTTGCAGTATATTTTCTGCATAAAATAATTGCTACTTGATTGGTGACTCTTTAGGTAGTGATAGCAATCTGGGATAATCTGTCTTTCTTCGTCTAGTCTATTCAACAATCATGTAGCTCACGTTTAACCTCTCCATGTGGCACGCACGTACTTTGTTTGGCCCTGGGGTAATTACGTGATGAGCTCTTGGCATAGGTGCCTTGAGTATTTCTTATTCAGCCTCTGAGAAGGTAACTGGTCCAGTTTTACAAATGAGGAAACTAGGGTTTAAGAAATTAGACAATAGGCTCAAGGCTACAAAATTTGTGAGGGCTGAACACTTGATCAATTACACAGTAAGCAGTTGCTAGTTAGGCCAAATTAATGTGCTAGGATACCTTTGTTAGAGTCTTAAAAGAGGGGGGAAAGGAAAAAGGAAGTACGACCAGACTGATGAGAGAAAATAGATCTGACTTGACCCTCTGATTCTGTTGCTCTGGGAAATGTTAGGCTCCTGGAAAGACACCTAACCCAGCATTATAGATGCAGAAAATTGAGATTCAGGGGAACAAATGGTAAGCTTACTTACAGCTTTGTCTGTAACAAGACACCTCTTAGCTTTAGTTGTTGTAGACGGATGGACCAGAGAGCAGGGCTCTGGCTCCTGAAATGCCAGAGAATAGGATTAACCGGCCCACCTGTCTTTAGCTCCTCCTTTAGGTTTTATCATTTGTTCATCAGGGGCTTTAAAGAACTAGTAGTGGTCCATAAACAAGTACCTAAATGTCCACCTGTGGGAAGCCATCCTCTGACCCACACTGCTTTGTAAGGGGTTCCGAATAGATTTTTTTTTACCGTTATTAGATTTAGGGTTTTTAATTAAAGGTGAGGTATGGCCAAGAGGATTAATGCTTATCAACAAGGCTACTTAACACTGACTCGTGTTCTTTCTCAAACGTGCCTCGGCAAATCTTAGAAAAAATGATTCTCCTATGATGTCGGTAGAAATCATACAGCTCTAACTCTGTGGACCCTGCGACTACATTCCCGACCATGTCAATTAATTTTGCTTCCTGAAGCATATTCTTTCATGTATAGTTTCATCCATGCTGTGTGCTATGCCTGGAGTGATTAGAAGCCTGCTAACATGGATAAAAATAACAAATTAAAAACAGAAAAAAATCCAACAAAACATAATAGCTTTTCCGGAACAAGGCCAGCATTCAGTCTATTTTCCTTCCATTTTCTATGTTTTAATTTATAGTGTAAATTAATCGCCTTTCTCCCACCCCTTGATAAGAATGGTCTTCTGCACTCTATTAACCCCAGGTTCTGGAGAGAGGCAATTTCCTAACAGGTGAATTAGCACTAGATAACATTACCTCAAATGCCAAGTCATTTAATGTGTAATTGAAAAAAAAATGTCTTAGGACGGAGCAAGACTACGGCAGCTTCTAAAAAAAAAAAAATTACAAAGAATCTTTACAGACTCCAAACTCCCATCTCCCCAGGGTGATTTCTGTGTTAACAAAACACAAAAATGGCCCCACTACCAGGACTGGAGGCGGACCCCTGAGTTTCAATTACTCTTGTAGCTGACAGTTCACTGGACTCTTGGGCTGCATTTTTACACCATTGTGTGAAAGTGGTGAAGCCAGACAGCTTCGTGTGTCTCTCTCTTTGATATGCAGTAATTAGACTGTTCCACTAATGGAAGGTGGGAGAAAATTTCTACAGAAAATGACTTCTAGTTGTGGGGAGGGGGTCACCTGGAGAAGGGGGAGCCACTGGAACAAAGGAAGAAAGAGTTGGCTTTTGTCATGAGTACTTGGAAACGTTTCATGTGGTAACGCAGCAACACAAAATGAAAAGTTGGAATCTCGAATCAGCTGAGGCATAACTGTGTGTTTGCTTCCAAATCATAAAGCAAACAAGTGATTCAGAAAAGCTCATCAGTCAATAATGAAGCCGTGCAGGGATGGACACAAGAGACCCTCCAGTACTCCAGCAATTTCACACTGTCTCTGCTAGGTGAGTTCATCATGGATCTATGGCAGTACCTCACCAGGGGACTGGCAGCTTGACTCTGTCCTTGAACTGGCTTCACCGAGAGAGCTCAGTTCTTTTTGTATTGTTATTATTGCATCAGTTGCCCTGTAACATCCCTCTTGATTGAGTTTTTGGCTGAAGGTTTCAGTTCCTAGACCCTGTAAGGTTAAACACCGAGTCCAGCCTCTCTTTGTTCTTGCCCGACACCCACAGGCTTCTTTATCCCCTTCCTTTCCAATCACATTTTCCTCACATTAACTTTATAGTTTTAGACATTCAGGTGAATTTGACATTTTCCCTTTTTCCTACACTTTCCCCACTCTCTTCCCACTGTGACTCGGAAATGGTGAATCTCTATTCAGAGTGCTGCAAATGACCGCCGATCTATTGCAAGTACTAGCATAACCAATGTCTCCCTTTTCATTCTGATATATTTTTCAATGCTTGGCTGCCCTTTGCAGTTTTTACTACACCCCACCCCCAGACACAGTAAAAAGAACTTGGGGAAAATGTTGAAAGTATCCCTTAAGTATGTTGCTATAGTGAAGGAGAATTTTTAATTATTCATGCTTCCATATTCTTGCATTATACCTGATTCATGCAATTAAATGTCTATATAATGGTTCTCTGATCTTGTTTTTTGTATATGACACTTAAAAAAACCCCACAGCTTTATTAGGATTCTATGGTGACTGTAATTTGCAAACAAATCTTTAGGCTGTAAGTTTGACAAAAGACTGTGGTGCCCATAGTGCCTTTGAGAAGTGAGTTGCCTCGTTTAGGTTCTGACAGAAGAGTACAAGCTCTTTGTTCCTGAGATGACAGAACATTTGAAGTGAGGGTACACGAGAGTTTTTCACTGTGAGTCCATGATATAGACAAAAAGGAATATTCTTTACAATTTTTAATATACTAGTTATATCTTCAGTTTTTTCACTCTTGGGAGACCATAATTTGAAAGGAAATGAACAAAAGTTTTACAGTTTGTTGGAGAACCTCAGATATACAATCTATTAAAAATCGCATTTCAGTACTTTCCCTATTAATATCTAATTACATTGCATGCTAAGACCAATCCTGAAGTATTCCCCAGCTGGAAGATAGAAATGAGTGTGTCATGACACCTAGAGCTCATGATTGGAGACTCAGTCCTGGTCCTTTGTGTCAAACAGCATAATGCTGTTTGAAATTATTTGTGACTCTCCACCTATTATTATCAATGGAAAAATATAGAAGAAGAAGAAGAAGAAGAAGAAGAAGAAGAAGAAGAAGAAGAAGAAGAAGAAGAAGAAGAAGAAGAAGAAGAAGAGAGGAGGAGGAGGAGGAGGAGGAGGAGGAGGAGGAGGAGGAGGAGGGGAGGGAGAGAAGAGGAGGAGGGGGAGGGGGAGGAGGAGACAAAGAAAGGATAATCTGAAAGGGGCCTTTTCAAAAGTGAGATTTTCCATCTCAGCAGCTCGAGCATGCTGCCTTCAACATTATTACTGCCATTAACATTATTAGTTTGATTGCTGCCCGAGCCCTGAAGACCTGAGAGCTCACCAAAAACCACCTTATATCTTTGTTTTCTGGGGTCATACATACTATGACTGTACTGGCATTAAAAAAAGTAAAGGATTAAAAATTGCACAAACCAAAATCTTTTCAACCAATGCTTGGGGAAAAATGTCTTTAAAAGTGTTTATTTTACTTTTATGGAAATGCCTGACTTTGTCCTGCACATGCCATTTACTAGTAAGGCATGTGGCATGTAACTGGTGTCAGGTTGTAGATATTCCATGATGCACTCAGTAGAGCTGCTTCCTCCTGTGCAGTACTGCTAGGAGTTGGGTTTTTGCAAATAGTGACTATTTTACTTGATGCAAGCTCTTACATACACTTTAACTGACCAGCTTATCAGGTAGAATACATTTGGTGGTGGTGGTGGTGGTGCTGAAGAAGTCGTTTAGCTCTTAAGAGCACTGGCTGCTCCTCCAGAAGCTCCAGATATAGTTCTCAGAAGGGTGGCTTACAAATGTGTGTGACTCCAGTTCCAGGTGGTCCAGTGCCCTCTTCTGGCCTCTGTGGACATCAGGCATAGATAAAATACACTTTGGGGCTAAATATCTACTAATCTTTTTATGTTTGTTTTAGAAATTGTACCATATTTTTCTTATCTATATCTTTAAAGTTTGATGCAACCAAGTGTGCAATCCTTTTGCTTAATTGTGTCAATAGGGTATTTGTAATGCACCCTGTGCATGCAAACTATAGCTTCATTAAATGATGAAGCATAAAGTACATGGTGCGCTTTTACCATGTTTTAGAAGAGAAGGGAATCGGGAAAGAGTGGGAAGATAAAAGAAGACTGGCAGGTGAAGGACCCTATGGCAGGAGGGGATAAAGGGCTGTGATTGAAGGTAGGTGGACTTGGCATCAAATTAATGTGAATGAAGGTGTGAATTTGGAGGCTATATGGTTCAAGGGAGTAAACTGTGATTTTAATAACTGTATCAAGGTTGGGAAGGTGGCTTTGCTGTCCCTTTTGTTAGGAGATGTCCTCCCTGTTCCTTTGTCAGATCCACTTCTCTGACCTCAGATTTGATGTCTGGTGCTGTAAGCAACTTTCTTCTATGTGGTTAGGGACTGTCATAATTCTCAGGCCCTATGCAGGCAGGTTCTACGCAGTTTAGTCCTGATTGCTAATGATATGTATTGTCGAACTTTTTGTGGCTCTATGAATGTCACCCAGGACCTCGTACATGCTAGGTAAGCCATTTGTCACTTAGCTATAGCCCAACGTTTGTTCTTTGGGACTGTATCTTGCAATGTGGTTTAAACTGAATTGAGACTCAGTATATGGCTCTAGGGTTATAGGTTTCTGTCCCTATCCCTGTCCATGAAAATATTTATATATTTATTACTGAGGGTATAGGGAGTTCCAAATTGCATTATAGATAATTGTTTTATTATATTTTACTATTTATTTACATCATTATATTTATATTTATTAGTATTACTATATTATTACATTTATTATTATTTAGAATAAATGGACATACGAAAGCCCTGATACATTTAAAAGACAATAGTTAATCCTAATTCTTTCTCCAAGAATAAAGTGCAAACTAGTCATGAGAAATAGTTTCAGATATTAAATAGTAAAGATTCACATGTTTATTTGCCTGTGTGCCGTTCTGTAATGTTATCTGTAATTGAAAACCTCTGCCAGGATTGATAATTTTACTAAATGTATTTCGGATGTTTCATTCTGAATATAATTGGTCTTGAGTTATAAAGGCCCAGTACTTAACATCTGGAAAAGAACATTCTGATTGTAGCTGAGACTTGGGGGAAAACCCCCACCATGTATCCTGTCAATATTCATCTGACAGAGGCTTGCCTTTCCTGATTCAAGAGAAGATTTTCAATCTGCCTACAGTTAGCTGCCAACATTTTGGGACGAGTAGGGAAAATACAGTCAGATGCCCAGATGTTCTTCCTACATGAGGCAACACAGTCAGCTCTCTGACACCACCAGGTGCCTGGAAGATGAAGCCAGAACATCTGGACTGTGTGTTTATGAACTTTCAAAGGAGAAAGATAGATATTGCTTTTATGTAAGTGTTAAGACAATTTTAAATAAGTTGCTTTAACACTAAAACGTGCATGACACTGTTCAGAGGAACATTGAGTTATTGTCTATTATTACACGTAGTCTTAGGACAGAAAGTTGACAGTTTCATCTCAGGAGTTCCACAAATGCTGCTTCTGAAATGTCCTACTCTATTTGAACACTGAATTCTGGTAATTTTATCATTTCTATGTCTACAGTTAACTAATATATGTACTATTAGTTTTTCTTGGCTTTTGACTTATCAGGGTCTCAACTTCTTACTGAGACGTTGCCACGAGCATCTGACTGTCAGTGAGTTCAAATGACCAATAAAGAGGAAGAAAAAGGCTTGCTTTCTGTCTTTAGCTCCAGAAATGTGAATTGTAGTGGCAAATGTGCTGTGGAAAATTTATAATTAGTGCTCACATATGGTAAAAATGCATTTTAAAAATCCATGTCTAAATGTTTAAACATATAATAAATGTTAGCATTATGAAAAACTATGGTAACTCAGTACATGGTAGCCTCACAATAGCTCGGTATTACAGTCCTATTATGTGTTGCACTGGGACAGTAGTCCTAGTCTTAGGTGTACAGGTGGAGCTGTCAGATTTCAAATAGAGCAAATAGAACCAGACAGCAAGAAGGGTTAACTGCCACCAACTGGGGTTGGAAGGGAAGAGGGAAGACAGAAGTGGTCATGGGGAGAATAGGATGCTCATTCCATGTGCTAATCAGCTTTCCGACACTGTGACAATTACTGAGGCAAATAACTTAAAAGGAGGAAGAGTTTTTTTTTATGTCTAGGATTGCTTGGCTCTACACCTTTGGACCTATGGTGGCACAACTGCCTCATGATGGCCTAGATGGTGAAGGAGTTATGTTCACCTCATGGCAGACAGAAAACAGAGGAAAGGACTGGTCTACTATTTCACTTCAAGGGCACATCCATAATTACCTTAGTTCTTCTCATTAGACCTCAATTAATAAAGGCTCCACCATCTCCTAGAAAACTATAGCCTGATGATCAAGACTTAAGGGGATAGGTGCAATACAAATGGGTCTTTGGGAGATGTTTACGATCCTAATTATAGCACTCCATGGTGTTCGAGGCTAAAGAGCTAGCTCGTTCTGGAAAGATCTTTTGACCAAGAGTGAGGAAGGCCACAGGCAAGACTGAGTTTTGTACCATAGAGTTTGGACACATCTCTGTACAAAATACTAAGTACTAGAGGTTAGCAATCTGGTCCTCTTTCCTTCATGTTTCCTTCTCTGAGTGTATATTCGCAAAGCAGGCTTGGAACTTTATTGTCTTATAGTTAGGGTCACAAAACTGCCTAAAAGAAGGAATGCAATTATTGAGGGAGCCATCTCAGTAATCCCTTCCTAGCTCTACATCAACTCAAGCTACGAAGGATGCACATGAGTGTAAATTATACAGAAATTGAGAAGGGAGAGAGAATAGTTGTATGGGAGAAGCATTAGTGGGGAAGACACAGCTGGGGCATGATGGGGAAAGTGTCTAAAGGGGAGTGGAACAAAGTGTAATCTCAAGGCTACCCGAACACTGTTTACTCTTCTGTAGCAGAAGCTTTTCCTAGTCATCAGTAATCTGAATGCTTTTTCAGTAGGAGCTACGAGACAACTTAGCTTCATTAATGAGTTGATGTGATGCAGAATATAGGGGATGTATCCCTGAGACGATGACTCATACAGACTCAACACTAGGGGTATCAGGAGGGCATCCTTACCCAGTCTATTTCATCTTACCAGTAATGGGGAGAAAATTAAGGGAGGGCTTTGAACATGCACAGAATTCCACATGTGATTAGAATCCCTCAACTACGTTACAGAAACTGTAACACCTTAGGGACCTGTGAACTGGCATCTAGGCACTGGTGTAGCTTTGGATCCCCCTGCTTTTCTAGCTCAAATTATGAATGCCTTTTCTCCTTTAAGGAATAGATTTAATGCAACAGCTGAGCTCTGTGATAAATTGTCTGAAACTAGTGTGGACCATCTGGCTGTCATGAATGGTCTTAAATACATCGAACCCAAAGTAAGAAATCTAAGGAGACACTAAGTTTCATCTTACTTGAGTTTAAGAGAATGCAGAGCTTACAAAAACATGCTGTGGCTCTCAGAGGCTGCTCATTGCAATATGGAGCACTGACTCGTCATAGATAATTATGACACCCTGACTAGTTCTAGACTGTCAAAGCAAAAATAGGACTGTAAAAAGAATTCACAGATCTTAGCATGCCAGACAGCCTCCAGGTTACCAAGCTCTCTGCTCTGATAAATCACAGTCACAGACTCAGTTTTTATTTGGCACTAATGGAAATTCAGTGATTTCAAACCCCCATTTCTTGAGTTTTTTCTTTTAGAGGTCCAAACTTAAAGGTACCTGGGCAGCTTTTGGGCCCATTCATTCTTAGGCGTTTATTGACTATTTTCTATGTGTCAGACACTGTGACACTGCAAGTACACAGATAAATAAGATATGATCCCTTTCCTTGTAAGAATGTGGTCTGAGAAAAAGATGCCTGGAAAACAATGAATGGAGTGGCAAGCCACAAAGCCTTGGGCAAGGATTCCGTGTGGGCATGATAGAAAAGGGCACCAGGTCAGGCTGGGGAAGATGGAGTAGTCTTTACACAAGAGGCGCTTTTAGTAATTGTGCAACGTGGTTCAAATCGGGGATTTTATGATACCTTCTAGAAGAGTTTCTTAGAATGAGATTAAAGCCTTGAAGCATGGATAGTCTAATTTTATCAGTGAATATTGTATTTCTCATTTTGGTTCTAAGCATAAGAGATGTGGTCTGGATGTATTGTAGAGGAGAAAAATAAAAGGATAGGTAGATGACAGATAGATTAGATAGATAGATAGATAGATAGATGAAGATATTCACATATGAATGGAGATATGTTTTAATTTATATTCACCATAAGTAGGTTGGATACTTGTTAATGAATGGGAGTTAAATTATTGCGATAAATAAAACACAAACGAATGGGTTTAGCAGTACTCATTGGCTTGTTTCCTGATTAAATAACTCCAGTGTCAGTATTCCGGGGAGTAAAAGAAGCTCTTCTTTGCATAGGGATTCAAAGAATCAGATACTTTCTGCCTCTGCTCTTTCACATCCAAGAATTCCTAGTCCAGACTATACTTAAGCTAAAGAGTAGAGGGGGGACAGGATGGAGTAGGTTCATTGCTTCCTTAAGGCACCTTGGTCTGTGCTTAATGGGTTGTTCAATATTGTAATGGGAATTAATCACCACAATGATAAATTTAAGAGATGGCACTTTAAGAGTTGACTCATCTTGGGAAGAATCCTCACTGATGGGGCCTTTATTTATTTATTTATTTATTTATTTATTTATTTATTTATTTTTCGGAGCTGGGGACCGAACCCAGGGCCTTGTGCTTGCTGATGGGGCCTTTATAAAAGAGCTTGAAGGAGTGAATCTGTTCCCTTCCATCTCTTTCTCATGTGATGCCATATCATTCGTCCCTTATTATCTCCCCACATAATGATGGTTTATCCCATTTTATCCTTCTCCCTTCTGCTATGTTTAGATATAGCGTCTGTTTCCTCTGGAGGACCTAGCAGCAAGGTGCCATCTTGGAATCAGACAGTAGTCCTCCCAAGACATTACCTCTGCCAGTAGTTTGAACTTATACTTAACTTCTCCCCTTCCAGAACTGTGAGAAATAAACTTCTGGTTTTTGTTTTTGTCGTTTTCGTTTTGCTGTTGTTTTGTTCACTTTAAATACATTACTGAGTCTTGGTAGCAAGAGGAATAGATTAGAATAATTTTCAATGGAACTTATACCCACTTTCTCATATTTTATTGGCTGAAGATAATTTTCACAGCTTTATTGAACTGCAAAGATGACTAGATCAGGAAAATAGTCTGGACATGTGACCAAGGGAGGAAAAATTCAGTTTAGGTTGACATCAAGCTTTCTTTATAGATACAAAATTTTAAATCGATAAAAATTCATATAATTTATATTCTTCTTAATGAGTATAATAAATATAAGATTTATCAGTAGAGTATAGAAATTCTTTTCTTGTGGTTAGCAGTATTAATTGAACATGCTTAGTGCAGTGAAGTCAGATTAGTGTTTATGGGATAAAGGTCTGGTGATTGGGTTTGACAGTCAATTCAACACATGCCTCAGTTGTATATGGTTTCTGCAAAACAAACAGAAAACATACTGAAAACAACAGTACCCCGCATCAGTACAAGGGCACAGGAGGAAAATAAATTCTGTCTTTGAATTATTTAATTCAGCACACTTTGGTAACATACATAAGAATAAAGAGAAAAGGCTTTGGATGAACATTTTGCGTTTTTTGTTTGTTGTTTGTTTTGCTTTGTTTGTTTTGTTTTGTTTTCTTCTTTTGTCAGGTCAACACAAGCTAGAGTCATCCAGAAAAGAAGAATTTCGACTGAGATGATGCTTTCATCAGTCCAGCCATGTCTGGGAGGTCACTTTCTTGATTAATGTTGATGTGGGAGTAAGGACTCGTGCCACTGTGCATACTGCCACCCCTCGGCAGGTTGCCCTGGGTTGTGAGAAGAGAAAACAGGCTGAACAAAGCAGTGAACAGCAGTAACTTGCACTTCTCCATGGTCTCTGCTTCAGTTCCTGCCTCAAAATTCTTGTCTGACTTCCCCTTCTGATGGATGGTGAACTGTAAGGTGAAATAAACCCTTTCCTTTCCAAATTGCTTTGATCATAGTGTTTACCACGGCAATAGAAAACAAGGCAGGACCATGATGACTAGAGATCTTGAAACCATCCGGCACCAGGAAAACTCAAGTTTTTTCTCTGGGAGACATTATTATTATGTTGTGGATCTAAAAATGTCACCTGTAAGCATGCACATTTGAATAATTGACTCCTGGATGGTGGTTATGTTAGGAAAGGTTGTAGAACCATTAGGGCAGAAGGCCCTGTTGTCAGGCAGGCCATGTCAGGCAGGCCTTTAAAGGAGACATTGTCCTTTGAGTCACATCTTTGATGACTTCTCTGCCAAGATATAACCAACAAAACTCATGAAGTTTTGCTTCCACAGTCTGACTTTTCCCACTGTTGTGATCTCTCTGCTACTATAGACTATGAACTCTGAAACTAGCCTCTACCCCAGCCCTCAGAATCCCTTTTCTCTTAGGTTGCCTCTGTCAGGTATTTTGTTACAGAGATGATAAAAGTAAGTACTGAAAAATGAGGATGGAAAGACGGGAGGGGG
Organism: Rattus norvegicus; assembly: GCF_021556685.1. Taxonomy (NCBI): domain Eukaryota; kingdom Metazoa; phylum Chordata; class Mammalia; order Rodentia; family Muridae; genus Rattus; species Rattus norvegicus. Next base: position 21,962,792 of record NC_141551.1, on the reverse strand, counting down.
GTGTTGATGTGTGTGTGAGGTAAGGAAAGATATAAGGTTTAAATGGTCTTTGAAATTCAAAGAAATTTGAAGTTTAAATGTTTGAGGCTTAATAATATGGAAAAGTAGTCAATGTATTCTTTCTGCATCATGGAACCAAGAACATTTTGGTTTAAAATGATGAAGGTCTGCATAATAATTGATGCCATCCAAGGATAGTAGAATGGGCTGCTTAAGTGATGTGCTTAGAGATGCACATCACTTGAAGTGTCTGCCCTCACGTCAGGCCTGCCATAAAGACAATTTCTTGAATATAGTAGATGGTGCCTAAAATGTTTTCCTTTTCTTGATTAACTATTTCAATTTTCAACATTTCTGACAAGATATATGGAATTTTTTAAAACACAATTCCCCAGTTTTCTGGACACCAATGATATGCAATTGTAACTGTTCAGTTTTGACACGTGTAGCACTGGTATATGGCCCATGGGTTAAAAGCTTCTATCACACAAGACTGCCGAATAGGTCATCTGTCATCTCAGAGGATCAGAAGATCAATGGGCTATCCCCTGATTTTCCCTGGCCATCTCATATAGTGGTACTGTATGAGTACAGCTCATGGTACTCAGGAAAATATTATTCAAAGTATCATTTGCTCTGTTATAAAGAATTCAATTCAAAAGAGCCAATAGAAGGAATGTATACAGTGAAGTATATGGAAAAAAAAACACAGAATTTTCTATACTCTTTCAGAGGAAGCCACCCCAACAGGAACATGTGGAAAAACAACGTGTTCACAGGTTGAAAGAATCCAATGGGTTATGGCTATGAAGGAAAGTTTATTATAAGGCTCTGTATATTAAGTTGTTAAGTCATTTGTGGCCATTTTATAGACTTGGGGACATGTGGAACTGAAAATTTTAGTCATGAAATCATAGATTGATATTCTGCAACAAATCTCCAAACTGAAGCTACCGTGAGACCTCTAGAACTAATCATGCCATGAGCACACAAGAGGGAGTCATCACTCCTGACATTCTTGTGTTTTGAACCAAGAACTAAGACCAATTATGATAAGAGAGACTCTTAAGATTGTGAATACTCAAGGAGTATTCAATTCTAGGAGTTTTTAGAGTTTCCTAACAAAGAAATGAGAGAAAAAATATTAAAATGGCTATTTTGTATTAGAACCAGTATCATGCTAGTATCTGCTCAATTGGGCATTATTACAATGATTCTTCTGGATATTTCAGGCTAAACTAAAGCTTCTGATGGGACAAATGACAGAAGGCTGTTTTGCTAAGTTAACTGGAAGGATGAATGAAATCATCAACATGTCTGACCTGCCCTTTCCCACACATAGGTGCAATCATTTAATCAGCCCAGTTTTCCATGAAATTGAACGTTGAGAAATTATCATAATCTAGAATTTAGAATGTAACTGATATGAACAATGCCGTTCTGTCACTTCAAGAAAACAGTAAATATATTATATTCATTGTTAATGAAAATATATGAGATTTTAAGCCAAATAAGCAGTACAAACCATGGGACTATGGCAACTTCTCAACACAAAAAGAAGTTTCTAAATGATAGAGATGATATTTAAAAGGGTGATAACTTTTGATATTGTATGCCTTACGTGCATTAATATCTGGGTAATTTGTATAATTCTGTTAGTCAATATTTTCCAAATGATTAGTATCTAATGTTATAAAGTCATGCACAGATAAATGCCTATTCAATAAACCAGCAATTCTTTTTATGTACTAAAGAATGGAGATCTGTTCTCAGGTTCCCAGAAATGTCAACCTATTGTGTTTTAATATGCTATTAAACATGAGTACCCAATGATCTAAGGGGCTACTGAAGCATCCCTTTTGATTTTCCACTATACATCTTTATTGAGGCAAGTTTCCTTTTTGGAGTATAAATTTTAAAAAGAGAAGAAGTACTATAATAGGTGGAATGCATAGGCAAATTAAAAAATGTAGTTGTCAGCCAATATGGTTGTGATTGCCTTTAAGCCTAGTTTCTGAAAGGCAGAGGCAGAAGCAGACAGATTTCTATGAGTTTAAGGACAGACTGATCTACATACAAAGTTCCAGGGCTACATAGGAAGGCCTTGCCTCAAAATAAACAATTTAAAAGAATCTGGTTATTTAGCAAGCATTAAGTAAAGCAAGCCAGTCATCGAAAAACAAAACAAAATAATGTCACGTATCTTTATATTCTTTTCTTTTTAAAAGTATAACTTTTTTCATAAAAATACTTGTTTTAAATAAATAAATATTATTAAAGGTATGTTAAATTCAAATATTGTTACCTGTCATTAACAAATTCACTAAAGCTATGGTTATCTGCATAAGACCTGTACAAGATTGGACTAGTCAACATTTTGTTTAGAATAAGAGAGACGCCCACGAGGTCTTAGCACTCTCTGAAGGACTATAGTCAATGTATAGTTGTTGCAGGAGAGGGGATCATTTTCTTCAGTGTTAGAGCCACTGATAAGTTGCCCTTGTTCCAGTAAACAACCCTCACTCACACCTAAAGCAAAAATTTCTAATTAAACTCAGTGGGCCATGCAGAAAAAGAGGCCATGAAGGAAGGAGGGGGAAATGTTGAAAAGGAAGGTTCTGGCACAAGAGGGAAGGAAATGAGAGAGGTGAATGGGGCGTGAAAACAACTACATTTTTCTTATATAAATGTATGAAACTGTTGAACAACAAAAACAATTTTAGAAAACCCTTTGGATTGTGTTTCCTGACCTAATAACTTCAGCAGTCAAGGGAACATGTGTTATTATCTTAGCTTATTTTCTTTTTATGAAATGAAGAAATTGAAGAATCAGAAAGGGGATGAGAGATTCTTTAGATCATGTAATGAATTGTGAAATTCCTTCATAGAAATTCAATTTAATATCATCAACTTTCAGCTGACTTGTGAGATGATTCTTGAATTAGCACAGTAATGAGGAGGTGATAGAAGTCTCAGCGTGAACCCAAACTAACGTAGGTCCATATTCACATATTATTTATTTTTAAAATAATACAAAATATAAAGATAACTAGAGTTAGCTGTTTAACTATGTCTAGCTAACTGGGATGTTCTTCACCAGGAAGAGTGGAGAATAATATCAGATTGGAAAGGAAAGAGAGGATGAAGTAGACACCTCTGCATGAGCCTGTTGTGGAGATTAAATTTAAGACACAGTGAAAATGAAGAAAGAGGCTAGAAAAGTGAGTGTGCGGGAGGCGGACGAATTCGAGAAGCTGCAATGGCAGCTCGGCAGCCACATGGCGAGCACTTGTCTCTCTATGGGGCTTAGGAGTGAGCTCTGTACATCCGGAGCCCAATGGGGCAGACTGTTTAAATTCAATTCATTAAATTCTCTTATTTCCCTTGTGTACCAACTACTCACTGAACCAAAGGGTGTCTACGAAGGTAAAGCAGTAGTGAGTAGAATAAGTTAAGTCTAATTTCACTGATCTGGCAATCAACAGGGCAGTCTATATGTTTCTACATAACTAACCTCCAGTGTACATTTTACAGTTTAGTGTATATTTTCAGAGGAAATGAGCCAAGATACTTTCATTTTAAATAAAAAAATAGATGAAAGAAACAATTTCCTCAAAAAGAATGCAAAACCAGGAAAAAAATCCTTAAAAAGGGTTAAAGTAGAAGAATACTTCTGGTGTTTTATGAAAAGCCAAGTCTTTATAATTTTGGAGCATGTTACTTTACTAGGTAAGCACTAGATGGCACTGGTGTACAGCATTTGGAATTGTTTCTTGCCAAACTAAGGATGCTTGCTGTGAGGTTTTCCTCTCACACAGCCCACTTCCTCTTCCACCTGGAGTCAAGAGGGTGTAGGACAGAAAGCTCAAATCTCTTCTGTGCCTTTGACTTGTAAAGAAGAATGACCATGGCAGAAGTGTTCCTGATTAGATCTGGGGGGAAAAGGATGATGTGTTCTTGCTGGGTACATCAGGAGAGATGAGGTTCTGTCACTCTATAGATATAGACCTGGAATACCAACTTTAAATTGATGGTTATTGGTATGAGCCGCTGTTGTCTGTATGCCTGGTTAGTGCCTTTGGTGAGGCATGAGCAGTGTATCGTGCAATCAAGTTACTTCATCACACTGGTGATTTCAGAAGTAAGAACCCTAATCCTTTTAGATGAACAAAACAAATAGCTCTCACAAGTCTTATCAGATTACCATCGTTTGATTCATCTTTATGAGAGCTGGCCTCCTGGTTGTTCATGGTCTCTGTCTTCCCATCTGAACATTTCCCGATGAGGTCAACAGTGATTAGCCTATGGAAAATTCTACAACTGCAGCACTGAGACCAATATAGGACACATCCTCAAATACAGCAAAAAGATAGACGAGAAAGCAAGGAAGCAAATGCCCCTTGATCATTTTGGACGTCGGAGAAGAGGTCCTGGAGAATTGGCACTTTGCCTAAAGTGTGCCCTTCATCTCTGGGCTCCAGAACTGTTATCACCATTTAGAACTTCCTAGCAAAACAAACCCTCCTTTCTGGGAGGTGGGGTGCTGGCGATTTTCCAAGGCCTGTTTCGCAGCCCCATTAGCTTGTCATCACTGAGCAAACGCTGATCTCACCTCAGTGCTCCTTTAATCCGGCCTTTCAGTAGCTTCAGATTTCTCCCTGAAGCTTAGCTTGTAATAAGTGCTTGTTTGGAAGCACCACTAGATCTGATATAAAAGGGACATTGGTCCTGAAGAAGATTAGGGTGAGGTCATGGAATCAAAAAAAAAATGGTTAAAGGGAAAGAGCAGAGTGTGTAATGGGGGTAAAGGAAATAAGAAGCAGAGATTGGGTGCTGGGGAAGCACAAGGTATTTCTGACCTTTGACCCCCAGGGTAGCATTTCTCAGTCCAGCAATATTCATTGCTAGAGAGATGTGAATTTTCCAATAGCTCGACTGTTTTGGTGGCTGTAGCACCACGCCCTAGGTGCAGGCTAGTTTATAATCAGCAGGCACTTATTTCTCACACATATGGAGGCTAGGAAGTTCAAGAGTAAGGCATTAAGGAGATTTGGTGTCTTGGTATGGCCTGGCACCTTTTTAGTTCATGGTTGGCTCTTTTTCTTCTATGCAAGAATCCTGGAATCCAATACTTTAAAAGAATCACAAACTCTGTTCAGGCATAATGTGGAGAATATAGATCTTTCGGGGTATCCTTATAAGGGTATTGCTGTGATTCATGAAAACCTAGCCTCTATGACTTACATGTCCCAAATGTCTATCTTGGATAACTCTGACACTGCGAATTTAATTCTAGCATAGGTATTTTGGACTATAAAACTTTCTGACCACAGCAATCTTTGTTTGTCTCCTCCAAATTAATATGTTTTAATGCAAAATGTTTTTAGTCCATTCTAGGAGCCTCAAACCATCTCAGGGCTAAGAGATTGATTTTCAAAATTTTGTCTAATTCAGATATCCTTGATACTCAAAGTGCGAATTGCTCTTCTTCTGTATACCTGTGAAATCAGACATGAGTGGGCAGACAGAACAGATACTGTCACTTCCAAAGGAAGATATAGGAGAGTAGGGACAGAAATGAGTGAATGACTGTGAACCGCAAAGTTTACTATGAGCCTTAGAGCCACTGGAGTAAGGTTAGCAACACTGGTTCTGGGTGGAATTCTGCCTTCACGAAGGCTTTGTGTGTCACCTGTCCCTAGTTCTCCTAGAGTGTGAGTCATATCCTCATGGATCTTGAAAACTCTGTGTGCCCTCAGGAGGGGGTCTGTGCTTACTGTGGTATTAAGGGCTAGTGATGAATGGTACAGTCTTTCAACTTGCTGCCTAGATAGTTTATCAGCCAAATAGAAAACTGTATTGCTTATAAATTCTAGCTACCACATACTGCTGGCACACAAACACAAGAGAGTTGAGTTCATTGCTATCACACAGTGTGAAAGGATAACCTTGCTGTCCATTACAGGGCATTCTGACATTGCTATCTACATTCTTTCCCAGAAGTTAGGGATTCTCTGCTGTTCATTCTTTCTTTATGAGCCCAGGACTGCCCATAGAAGTTTCTTCACATAATTGTCAGCTTTTTCTAGTGTGAACCTCCCCATCCTCTACCCATTGCCCACCACTCCAATGTTGCTTTTGCAGTTTTAGTTATTTCCTTAACCATCTTCCTCTTTCTGGGTACCAATCTATCTTAGTTCATTGGACTACAACAGGATATCATAAACTGGGAAGTTTTTAAACAATACAAACGTACTTTTCACTCTGTTGTGGGTTTAAAGAAATGCAAGATGAAGTTGCTGGCAGGTTGGTGTTGGATGGTGGCTTATTTCCTGGTCAACAGTTAGTTTTTTCTTGTGTCTTCAATGGGGCCAAAGAGCAGGACGGATCTCTCTTGTCTCCTTTTACAAAGACATTAATTTTTACTAATTCCTTTTGTGGCTGCTTAGCTCTCATGACCCAATCTCATCATTATCTCAAATGGAAATGAAAATCAAGTGCACGCCTAATGCCTCTGAATGCCGGAAGATGGCAACAGACCGCATCAGATCTCCAGGAACTGGAGTTATGAGTTGTTGTATGACACCTTGTAGATGCTGGGAAACAAACACAAATCCTCTGCAATCTCTCTAGCACAAGGACTACTGGAGTTTAATGGATACATATTGGAGAACAAAAAAAAATTCAGATCATAGAAATAAAGCCTTTTTGGTGTTGTCTGTGACAGAGATGAGCAGAAACGTTCTACGGGAGTGGCCTGCACAGGGGTCATTTTTGAGAGATGCCCAACTGACACATTCAGGCTCATTTCCCTTTTGTTGCATAGCTGCCTTCTGCTCTCTTCCAGTAGGAATCGGATCCTCCCTTTTGTGAATCCATGTTTTTTTCTCCCCCGTGGTTCATTTGGGTTTGACAGTCTCTTTGTGTTCTGATTCAGGTCAAGTATTATCAGTCACAGTTTCTGGTATACGACCCAAGTCAGAATTTTATGGATTCGATAAACATAAAAGTGCTACCTCTTTCTTTGGAATAACCCAGTAGGAATTATGGAAACCAGAGGTATGGGGCACCCTTGTTCTTTTTTCTTGTTTCATACAGAATGAGGCAAATACAAGTAAGATGTAGAGATGTGAATTGAATAGAAGTGACAAACAGCTCTGTATTCCGAGTCTGATAGGAAATGACCTCTTAATTCCATTGTCCAGTTATGTAGGGTTAGGGGTCCCGAGTCTGCTCCACCAGGGGGCTCGGCCACTCTGGGAGGCATGATGCAGGCAGTTGATGATGCTTTCCCCACACTGTTGCTGGGTGGGTGTTAGGCTGCAGGGCAGCCCTGGGACATCTCTCCAGGGATGAGAAAGTGCAGTCTGAGGCATGGGGGACAGATGGAGCTGTCTCGGGGTCCCTGGGCCTGCAGGGAGGCTGGAGCCATCTGATTCTCAGGCTCTCTGACACCCAGGCAAGGGCTGAGAATGGAGTAGGGACCTGCAGGCTGGACTAGCCTGGGGAAAGGAGGGGGAAGAGGGGAAGCTCCAGCTCCAGCTGGTTCCTCTGGGTTGGGGTGGGGGGATCCTTGGCTTGTCAGGTGCAGGCTGTAGGCTGCAGGCTTGGTTTGGTGGTGGCTGTGGATGGGAGCACAAGGAGGCCTTCTACAGGAGATTAGACGGAGGCTCTGTAGGCAAAGGCCTTCTCAGTGGCTCTCCACAGTGGATCCCAATGAAAAGAGGCAGTCCATAGCTTTAAAGCATTGATTATCATGGTGGAAAGTGAATGAGTAAAGCCATACCTCACTTCTCAGGGTGGGCCTGAGGTTAAATACCTTTTGCTGGGAGGAGTGTATGGGAAGGAAAGCTTATTGCCTAAGCCCTCCAAGCCGTTAGTATTTTAGCATTAAAATGGAGATCTGTCTTGAGCCTACTTGTCCACAGGTCAAAACCTCTACTTGTAGAGGGGCTTGGGTGGTTGGGTGACTGATGGCCACAAATTTAAGGAGGGCTGTGACTATTGACAAGGGCCTGGTGCCTGGGAATCAGGCAAAGTGCTGGTGTTTCTAGCCTTAGATCAACCAGGAACCAGACTGCCTTTAACGGTCCCACAGGGTTACCTAATTTTCTTCAGATTTTCAGTCACTGAAAAGCATAAGGATCTTAACTGATATACTAAAAGTTCACCTGGGTGTTTAAAATGGTATTGTACATACTGTACATACTGTACATTCCGTCTTTACACAAGTTGTCAGCTGAGTTTAGTGGAGATCACAATTGGTATCTTTTCAATAAAATAAAACTATAATACAATATTTGATTGTCTCAATTTATTATCATTTTATGACTTGAAGCATATGTATTAACTTTCCCAGAAAGAGGTAATATTTAGGACAGACTGAAATAGTATTTTCAGCAATTTGACACATCTTAATGAAGGAATTTAGTGAATATCTTTCTCACCAGCCCCTGGGCTTTTTTCTTAAAGGTTGTGATGATTTGTGGGGAACGAGATTCAGTAATGTTCTTCTGTTTTCTTCTAACAGAGATCAAAAGTAGAAGGGGAAAAATGTAGTTCTTGGAGTTTAAGCTCAGCTAATATGAGTGAAGGAGGGAAATCAGAGTTCAACCTGAACTTGAATGTGCAAGTCAAGTTTTGTAGACTTTTTCTCTACCCCCATCCCTCTTACCTCTATTGTAGAAGTAGCAGGGACCTTAGTCCAATGTCCTTATTTTGTAGAAGAGGAGATCCTAGAGGCTAAACCGTTGAACCAGTCTTACAAAGCATATCTGTTAAGAAACAGAATTCTCAGTGTTCTTTAGATATAACAAGTTGTGTGTGCATATTGTTATAAGATAAATTGTTTGATATTATTTAAAATGATGATCTTTCTCCATAAATGAGGTATTGAGGTTCAGTATATTTATACATATACACATACGCATATACATGATCATGAAAACTCTGGTCAAACTTAAAAGTAAAACCCACATCTGTAGTTTACTGTTTTCTCAAAGCTGCATATTTTCCTGCTACTGTGCACACCTCATTTTTCCTACTCCGCTTCTGCTTTTCTGGTAGAGCTTTCCTACTCTCAGTTTGATTCAACACATATCTTTTACTAGGAGTTACACAATTAGTAATGATGAGCTGGGGTTATGCTTGGTCTTTCTGAGCTTTGATGATATATTAGTTCTCTTTCCTGTGGCTTCCCATGCGGCTCACAGCAATAATACAACTGCAAGATAAATGGCTACTAATCTGAAGGAAAGTCTCTTGAAGCAAGTCTCCAGGTTCCAAGCTAGACTTGTCCCATCTACTCACTGTAGGCCTTTGTGAAGACAGTCAATGAATGTTGATCCAATTTATAGGGGCACAAAGCAAGGCTGAATAGTTAATATGCTGGAGGTCAGATTCAAGGCTCAAAAAGGTCTTTAGATGCTGGGTTAATGGCCTAAATCCAATAAGACAAAACTTACAGGGAATAATGTGAGGTCTTGAACTTCAGTCAGTAAATTCAATTGAGGGGAGATGTAGCTTAACATTAGATCTGAGAAAAAAAATCTCTAGGGTGTCTTAGCTGACTCTAAACCTGATGTGAATCCACAGGAACAGGATTGTTGAAGACAAAGTCAGCATTGGTTGAATCCATTAAGTTTAGACTCTAGCGTAAGAGCAGCTATCAATTTGGCTTTTGGTTCTTGTTGAACAATACCTAGAATGTTATATTCTGTTTTGGGTGTTTTACTTATAATGACAGGGACATATGATGGTGTATTCATTATAAGAGAAATGCAACTGGTACCATTCTTTCCTTTAATCATTCAGTATATGTCTTCTCATTGCCCATCATGATTCTGGATCTTATCATGACAGTAGATATAAAAAAGCAAACAAATCAACACGTGAAGGAATTCAGAAAATCAGCAAACAGAAAATATGTTAACATCTCTTTTCTAGCTCTTAAGGGCTTATATCTTCAAGATACCCAAATAACCAGTACTCATTTTATGTGTACTAAAATAGAGTAACATCTGGGCTGAGACTTCCCACTGATAGAGTTTTGTTTGCAATTTTGACACACTTGCATAAATTAATTGATTTCATACAGATCATAGAAGGAAGTCAAATCTAGCAAAATCTCGATACCACAAGTCTTAGAATTCTCAAATAATGTAAATAGCTCACCTCTGTCCATGCTCTTTCTACAAGATGATTTTCATTTTTCAATTTTCTTATGAATGGAGGATTTGGTAGAGTTCACCAGGATACTAAAAAATAAGTGATATTAAGAAGGTAAAGAAACTACATCTGTACCTGGAGAAGTACCCATTGATCTCATGACCCAAGAACTCCTGACCAAGCCTGTGGAAATGGTTTTGTCTAATTAGCATTATTTAGAATTGTTGTAAGACAGCCCCACATCCTAGAGTGGCTTTGATCCTAGATAAGCCGCTATCAAGTGACATTAAAATGTAACTGGCTTCTGAGTAAAGAGAGAGATTGTATCACTAAGAGATATGCAGAACCTGCCATTTTATTAATTTTATAATAATGCACTTGGGCTTTCTATATGCTGGAAAAATTAAAACCTCTATTGAAGTATAAAGGGCTATGGGCTGCAGTATCCCACCATTTCATCTGGTCTCTGCTTACCTAACTATAGCTATCTTTATTCTGAAGCATCCAAACATCCTTTTGAAGATGTCACGTTATAATGTCTGGTCTGACTCCTCCGGTCAGAAATCATTTTTCTTTCTTGGCATTTCTATGGATTTTTTCATATTTATTCTCAAACAGTTATTAAATTGTATTACAATTCCCCAGCTCAAACTCATTCATCAGTAAATATTTGTCAAGCACCTGCTCTTGCACACGGAGAAGTAATTGGACCTGATCTTGAGGGACTTTCAGGACAATCAGGGATCAGATCAGGACAGAGGAGCCTCCATCAGACGATGCTGGGGTGTGTGTGGTACAGTTCTGAGAAGTACATTCCCCTTGAGACTGAAAAAGTTTGTGGGGAATGATGATCAGGGAAGGTTCCTGGGGGAGCCAGGCAGTGAACTTACTTAGTCTTATGCTAGGGAAACTGGGTTCACAGTAATCACTTTTACACACACACACACACACACACACACACACACACACACACACTCACACAAACAGATATACATAAACATATACATACACAAACATACACACACATACCACACGCAAGCAGATATATACAAACATATACATACACAAGCACACACACATATTAGGGGCTCAGATTTTCAGGTTTTATGCCACAAATTATCAAATATGGTAGTACAGCACTATAGCTGTAATTTAAAATAAAAGTCCCATTTAAAAATAAAAGTCCCATTGAGTTTAAAGGTATTGCTTTATTGAAAAATAGTGAAAAAAAGTCAATATGACTGTTCTTAAACATCAATATTTGAAAAATGATAGTTTCCCCAAACACTGCTTGCCTGTTTTATTTTACTTCAAGGCTGTAGTCAGCTTTCTGTATTATCTTATTAATGGTGTTCCTCCAAGTCAGCCAAGTTATTCTCTTTCTGATGCTCAGTTATTTTGCAGAAAAATACCTCTTAACTTGTAAAAATATAGATATCAAATACAATTCTAAAAATAAAAATCAATGCTTGATATATAATTTATGAAACAAGTGTTATTTGGGGGGGCTTTTATATCAGGTGGTTCCCTCAGTTTCCTGTTTTCTAAGAGATTGTTTTTTTCTTGATTTCTTTTGCCATTGATTTTTCTTGATGAAGTTTAATTGCTGTTTTCCAAGATCAATTGCTTGGCAAAGCTGTTGAAATACCTCATGTTTTTTCCATCAATAAATAAGGGATTAAAATTATTTTATTGAATGGAGAGCATTGTTGTGGTCTTTCGGAGGATTTTAGGTAATCTGGAGAAGTCAGGGTCCTTGACCCCAAGAAGTTAATAGTCATATAGATGTATTAACTAACACACACAATTTTTATAACCATGTGTGTTCTGTCTACCTAGAATTTCCTTCAGCAAGTCACAAAAAATATATTGAATCAGCAAGTTAGGAACATTCCCTAAATATCACCATCAAGCTTTAGATATATTCTTCATGAATTCATTTTTTTTGCCTTGGGGCATACTTAGTGTAAGAAGCTGGGTGCTACTTTGGGCATTCCGTTTATAGGGACTTATCTACCTGGAATGTCTGCCGAACCTCTCTAATAATTCCACTCATTCAGTAATTATGTCTTCCAGTGTTAAGTCTTCGCAATCTCTTCTCTAACTCTGGTATTCTACAATGTCACAAAATATTTAATTATAGGGATGCATGTTGTCTTAAGAATTACAATGCCCTCTAACTTTGGCTCTACCAACACGTTTCTGGTTAAGTGCAATGATGTTCCCGATTTTTGTCTTTGTCTCAGTGTGGTAGTTTGAAAATGCTTGGCCCAGGGAGTGGCAGTATTAGAAGGTGTAGCCTTGTTGGAAGAAGTGTGTCACTGTGGAAATGGGCAATGAGACCCTTCTCCTAACCATCTGGGAGCCAGTTTTCTCCTAGTGGCCTTCAGATGAAGATGTAGAACTCTCAGCTCCTTCTGCACCATGCCTGCCTAGACTCTTGATGCTCCCACCTTGATGATAATGGACTGAACCTCTGAACCTGTTAAATGAAATGTTTTCCTTATAAGAGTTGCCTTGGTCATGGTATCTGCTCACAGCAGTAAAAGCCTAGCTAAGATACTGTTTCCATGTCTGAAAACTAGAGAGAAAGGACATCCTATCTGAGGACCAGAAAATGCAGAACCTTATAGAGGAGGTTGTAATGTGATGACACTAGTAAACTACATGAGCCTTGATAACAGTATCATTAAACACAACCATATGGAGTTGATCTTTACACTTCCTTTGGATTTGTATAATTTAGACCTCTCTCCTAATTTTCTCAAAAATCCCAGCTTTCTGTATTCTCTCATCATTGTTACAAAATACAAAACAAAAGCAACTTAAGAAACAGGTGATTCTGGCCCATGGTTTGAAGGTGTATCTCATAGTGGCTGCGAAGGTAAGACAGTAGGAATGTGAGGCAGCTGGCTACAACATATCACAATCAGGAAGGAGAGAGCTGAATGAATGAATGCTAGAGCTTTGATTTCTTTCCAAGTTTTGTTTTGTTTTGTTTTAATTCAGCATGGACCGGAAGTCCCACACCGGCGGATCCCGGACCGCAGCAGCTCTCTGCTCCCAAACCCCGTGGGAGAGAGACCTCACCGCCTGATCAGGTGGGCACTCCTGAGGCTGCAGAGCGGAGGAGACCACCAACACTGCCCACCCCTGCCCACATCCCTGGCCCAAGAGGCAACTGTATAAGGCCTCTGGGTTCCCGTAGGGGAGGGCCCGGGAGCGGCAGGACCCCTGCGCCTGAGACACTGCCGGAACCTGAAGGAAACAGACCGGATAAACAGTTCTCTGCACCCAAATCCCGAGGGAGGGAGAGCTGAACCTTCAGAGAGGCGGACACGCCTGGGAAACCAGAAGAGACTGCACTCTGTGCACATCCAGGCGCCAGAGGAAAACACCAAACGCCATCTGGAACCCTGGTGCACGGAGGCTCCCGGAAAGAGCGGCGCAGATCTTCCCGGTTGCTGCCACAGCGGAGAGGACTTAGGCAGTACCCCACGAGCAAACTTGAGCCTTGGAACTGCAGGTAGGACCAACTTTTCCCTTGCAAGAAACCTGCCTGGTGAACTCAGGACACACAGAGGCAAAATTCCTCTAAGGCCGGGCACTTCCTGTGTTTACCGGAAGTCCCACACCGGCGGATCCCGGACCGCAGCAGCTCTCTGCTCCCAAACCCCGTGGGAGAGAGACCCCACCGCCTGATCAGGTGGGCACTCCTGAGGCTGCAGAGCGGAGGAGACCACCAACACTGCCCACCCCTGCCCACATCCCTGGCCCAAGAGGCAACTGTATAAGGCCTCTGGGTTCCCGTAGGGGAGGGCCCGGGAGCGGCAGGACCCCTGCGCCTGAGACACTGCCGGAACCTGAAGGAAACAGACTGGATAAACAGTTCTCTGCACCCAAATCCCGTGGGAGGGAGAGCTGAACCTTCAGAGAGGCGGACACGCCTGGGAAACCAGAAGAGACTGCACTCTGTGCACATCCAGGCGCCAGAGGAAAACACCAAACGTCATCTGAAACCCTGGTGCACGGAGGCTCCCGGAAGGAGCGGCACAGATTTTCCCGGTTGCTGCCACAGCAGAGAGGACTTAGGCAGTACCCCACGAGCAAACTTGAGCCTTGGAACCACAGGTAGGACCAATTTTTCCCCTGCAAGAAACCTGCCTGGTGAACTCAAGACACAGGCCCACAGGAACAGCTGAAGACCTGTAGAGAGGAAAAACTACACGCCCGAAAGCAGAACACTCTGTCCCCATAACTGGCTGAAAGAAAACAGGAAAACAGATCTACAGCACTCCTGACACACAGGTTATAGGACAGTCTAGCCACAGTCAGAAATAGCAGAACAAAGTAACACAAGAGATAATCTGATGGCGAGATGCAAGCACAGGAACCCAAGCAAAAGAAACCAAGACTACATGGCATCATCGGAGCCCAATTCTCCCACCAAAGCAAACACGGAATATCCAAACACACCAGAAAAGCAAGACCTAGTTTCAAAATCATATTTGATCATGATGCTGGAGGACTTCAAGAAAGACATAAAGAACTCCCTTAGAGAACAAGTAGAAGCCTACAGAGAGGAATCGCAAAAATCCCTGAAAGAATTCCAGGAAAACACAATCAAACAGTTGAAGGAATTAAAAATGGAAATAGAAGCAATCAAGAAAGAACACATGGAAACAACCCTGGACATAGAAAATCAAAAGAGAAGACAAGGAGCTGTAGATACAAGCTTCACCAACAGAATTCAAGAGATGGAAGAGAGAATCTCGGGAGCAGAAGATTCCATAGAAATCATTGACTCAACTGTCAAAGATAATGTAAAGCAGAAAAAGCTACTGGTCCAAAACATACAGGAAATCCAGGACTCAATGAGAAGATCAAACCTAAGGATAATAGGTATAGAAGAGAGTGAAGACTCCCAGCTCAAAGGACCAGTAAATATCTTCAACAAAATCATAGAAGAAAACTTCCCTAACCTAAAAAAAGAGATACCCATAGGCATACAAGAAGCCTACAGAACTCCAAATAGATTGGACCAGAAAAGAAACACCTCCCGTCACATAATTGTCAAAACACCAAACGCACAAAATAAAGAAAGAATATTAAAAGCAGTAAGGGAAAAAGGTCAAGTAACATATAAAGGGAGACCTATCAGAATCACACCAGACTTTTCGCCAGAAACTATGAAGGCCAGAAGATCCTGGACAGATGTCATACAGACCCTAAGAGAACACAAATGCCAGCCCAGGTTACTGTATCCTGCAAAACTCTCAATTAACATAGATGGAGAAACCAAGATATTCCATGACAAAACCAAATTTACACAATATCTTTCTACAAATCCAGCACTACAAAGGATAATAAAGGGTAAAGCCCAACATAAGGAGGCAAGCTATACCCTAGAAGCAAGAAACTAATCATCTTGGCAACAAAACAAAGAGAATGAAAGCACACAATCATAACCTCACTTCCAAATACGAATATAACGGGAAGCAATAATCACTATTCCTTAATATCTCTCAATATCAATGGCCTCAACTCCCCAATAAAAAGACATAGATTAACAAACTGGATACGCAACGAGGACCCTGCATTCTGCTGCCTACAGGAAACACACCTCAGAGACAAAGACAGACATTACCTCAGAGTGAAAGGCTGGAAAACAATTTTCCAAGCAAATGGTCAGAAGAAGAAAGCTGGAGTAGCCATTCTAATATCAAATAAAATCAATTTTCAACTAAAAGTCATCAAAAAAGATAAGGAAGGACACTTCATATTCATCAAAGGAAAAATCCACCAAGATGAAGTCTCAATCCTAAATATCTATGCCCCAAATACAAGGGCACCTACATATGTAAAAGAAACCTTACTAAAGCTCAAAACATATATTGCACCTCACACAATAATAGTGGGAGATTTCAACACCCCACTCTCATCAATGGACAGATCATGGAAACAGAAATTAAACAGAGATGTAGACAGACTAAGAGAAGTCATGAGCCAAATGGACTTAACGGATATTTATAGAACATTCTATCCTAAAGCAAAAGGATATACCTTCTTCTCTGCTCCTCATGGTACTTTCTCCAAAATTGACCATATAATTGGTCAAAAAACGGGCCTCAACAGGTACAGAAAGATAGAAATAATCCCATGCGTGCTATCGGACCACCACGGCCTAAAACTGGTCTTCAATAACAATAAGGGAAGAATGCCCACATATACGTGGAAATTGAACAATGCTCTACTCAATGATAACCTGGTCAAGGAAGAAATAAAGAAAGAAATTAAAAACTTTTTAGAATTCAATGAAAATGAAGGTACAACATACCCAAACTTATGGGACACAATGAAAGCTGTGCTAAGAGGAAAACTCATAGCGCTGAGTTCCTGCAGAAAGAAACAGGAAAGAGCATATGTCAGCAGCTTGACAGCACACCTAAAAGCTCTAGAACAAAAAGAAGCAAATACACCCAGGAGGAGTAGAAGGCAGGAAATAATCAAACTCAGAGCTGAAATCAACCAAGTAGAAACAAAAAGGACCATAGAAAGAATCAACAGAACCAAAAGTTGGTTCTTTGAGAAAATCAACAAGATAGATAAACCCTTAGCCAGACTAACGAGAGGACACAGAGAGTGCGACCAAATTAACAAAATCAGAAATGAAAAGGGAGACATAACTACAGATTCAGAGGAAATTCAAAAAATCACCAGATCTTACTATAAAAACCTATATTCAACAAAACTTGAAAATCTTCAAGAAATGGACAATTTCCTAGACAGATACCAGGTACCGAAGTTAAATCAGGAACAGATAAACCAGTTAAACAACCCCATAACTCCTAAGGAAATAGAAGCAGTCATTACAGGTCTCCCAACCAAAAAGAGCCCAGGTCCAGATGGGTTTAGTGCAGAATTCTATCAAACATTCATAGAAGACCTCATACCAATATTATCCATACTATTCCACAAAATTGAAACAGATGGATCACTACTGAATACCTTCTACGAAGCCACAATTACTCTTATACCTAAACCACACAAAGACCCAACAAAGAAAGAGAACTTCAGACCAATTTCCCTTATGAATATCAACGCAAAAATACTCAATAAAATTCTGGCAAACCGAATTCAAGCGCACATCAAAACAATCATCCACCATGATCAAGTAGGCTTCATCCCAGTCATGCAGGGATGGTTTAATATACGGAAAACCATCAATGTGATCCATTATATAAACAAACTGAAAGAACAAAACCACATGATCATTTCATTAGATGCTGAGAAAGCATTTGACAAAATTCAACACCCCTTCATGATAAAAGACCTGGAAAGAATAGGAATTCAAGGCCCATACCTGAACATAGTAAAAGCCATATACAGCAAACCAGTTGCTAACATTAAACTAAATGGAGAGAAACTTGAATCAATCCCACTACAATCAGGGACTAGACAAGGCTGCCCACTCTCTCCCTACTTATTCAATATAGTTCTTGAAGTTCTAGCCAGAGCAATCAGACAACAAAAGGAGATCAAGGGGATACAGATCGGAAAAGAAGAGGTCAAAATATCACTATTTGCAGACGACATGATAGTATATTTAAGTGATCCCAAAAGTTCCACCAGAGAACTACTAAAGCTGATAAACAACTTCAGCAAAGTGGCTGGGTATAAAATTAACTCAAATAAATCAGTTGCCTTCCTCTATACAAAAGAGAAACAAGCCGAGAAAGAAATTAGGGAAACGACACCCTTCATAATAGACTCAAATAATATAAAGTACCTCGGTGTGACTTTAACCAAGCAAGTAAAAGATCTGTACAATAAGAACTTCAAGACACTGAGGAAAGAAATTGAAGAAGACCTCAGAAGATGGAAAGATCTCCCATGCTCATGGATTGGCAGGATTAATATAGTAAAAATGGCCATTTTACCAAAAGCAATCTACAGATTCAATGCAATCCCCATCAAAATACCAATCCAATTCTTCAAAGAGTTAGACAGAACAATTTGCAAATTCATCTGGAATAACAAAAAACCCAGGATAGCTAAAGCTATCCTCAACAATAAGAGGACTTCAGGGGGAATCACTATCCCTGAACTCAAGCAGTATTACAGAGCAATAGTGATAAAAACTGCATGGTATTGGTACAGAGACAGACAGATAGACCAATGGAATAGAATTGAAGACCCAGAAATGAACCCACACACCTATGGTCACTTGATTTTTGACAAAGGAGCCAAAACCATCCAATGGAAAAAAGATAGCATTTTCAGCAAATGGTGCTGGTTCAACTGGAGGGCAACATGTAGAAGAATGCAGATCGATCCATGCTTATCACCCTGTACAAAGCTTAAGTCCAAGTGGATCAAGGACCTCCACATCAAACCAGACACACTCAAACTAATAGAAGAAAAACTAGGGAAGCATCTGGAACACATGGGCACTGGAAAAAATTTCCTGAACAAAACACCAATGGCTTATGCTCTAAGATCAAGAATCGACAAATGGGATCTCATAAAACTGCAAAGCTTCTGTAAGGCAAAGGACACTGTGGTTAGGATAAAACGGCAACCAACAGATTGGGAAAAGATCTTTACCAATCCTATAACAGATAGAGGCCTTATATCCAAAATATACAAAGAACTCAAGAAGTTAGACCGCAGGGAAACAAATAACCCTATTAAAAAATTGGGTTCAGAGCTAAACAAAGAATTCACAGCTGAGGAATGCCGAATGGCTGAGAAACACCTAAAGAAATGTTCAACATCTTTAGTCATAAGGGAAATGCAAATCAAAACAACCCTGAGATTTCACCTCACACCAGTGAGAATGGCTAAGATCAAAAACTCAGGTGACAGCAGATGCTGGCGAGGATGTGGAGAGAGAGGAACACTCCTCCATTGTTGGTGGGATTGCAGACTGGTAAAACCATTCTGGAAATCAGTCTGAAGGTTCCTCAGAAAATTGGACATTGAACTGCCTGAGGATCCAGCCATACCTCTCTTGGGCATATACCCAAAAGATGCCTCAACATATAAAAGAGACACGTGCTCCACTATGTTCATCGCAGCCTTATTTATAATAGCCAGAAACTGGAAAGAACCCAGATGCCCTTCAACAGAGGAATGGATACAGAAAATGTGGTACATCTACACAATGGAATATTACTCAGCTATCAAAAACAACGAGTTTATGAAATTCGTAGGCAAATGGTTGGAACTGGAAAATATCATCCTGAGTGAGCTAACCCACTCACAGAAAGACATACATGGTATGCACTCATTGATAAGTGGCTATTAGCCCAAATGCTTGAATTACCCTACATCCCTAGAACAAAGGAAACTCAAGACGGATGATCAAAATGTGAATGCTTCACTCCTTCTTTAAATGAGGAAAAAGAATACCCTTGGCAGGGAAGGGAGAGGCAAAGATTAAAACAGAGACTGAAGGACCACCCATTCAGAGCCTGCCCCACAGGTGGCCCATACATATACAGCCACCCAATTAGACAAGATGGATGAAGCAAAGAAGTGCAGACCGACAGGAGCCGGATGTAGATCGCTCCTGAGAGACACAGCCAGAATACAGCAAATACAGAGGCGAATGCCAGCAGCAAACCACTGAACTGAGAATAGGTCCCCCGTTGAAGGAATCAGAGAAAGAACTGGAAGAGCTTGAAGGTGCTCGAGACCCCAAAAGTACAACAATGTCAAGCAACCAGAGCTTCCAGGGACTAAGCCACTACCTAAAGACTATACATGGACTGACCCTGGACTCTGTCCCCATAGGTAGCAATGAATATCCTAGTAAGAGCACCAGTGGAAGGGGAAGCCCTGGGTCCTGCTAAGACTGAACCCCCAGTGAACTAGACTATGCGGGGAGGGTGGCAATGGGGGGAGGTTTGGGAGGGGAACACCCATAAGGAAGGGGAGGGGGGAGGGTGATGTTTGTCCGGAAACCGGGAAAGGGAATAACACTTGAAATGTATATAAGAAATACTCAAGTTAATAAAAAAAAAAAAAAAAAAAAAAAAAGCAGAACCAAAAAAAAAAAAAATTCAGCATGGAGAGTTCTTGTGAAAAAGTAATATCCACTCTTATGGTAAGTCTTCCTACCTCACTTAACCCAATCAAGAACATCCTTCACAGTTATGTTTAGAGTATATCTCCCTAGGTAGTTCTAGATCCTGCCAAGGTGGCAATCAAGATTACCATCATACCACCCTTTCTCTCTTTTCTCCCAAACCACGAGGGATTTGGAAAGCAGGCATAGGAAGACACTTATAAAGGAAAGATATCCCACTCCCTTTTCCCCTTTGTTTTCTATCTTCATAAAATCTGTGTTTGTTCTCTAGAACATTTGAAGAAGATAAATGTATTCTAAAGCCACTGGAATATAGAATTTGTACATCAACGAAATACAAGGCTATTTTAGTGAAGGTATAAACTGTTATACAGAAAACAGGGGTTGATTGGTGCTTGAGGGCTGCAACTCAAAGTAGAGTACAAATATGGGAGATTGCAAAGGGTGTACCCCAAAAGGATGATTTAGATAACTTTTTAGAACCTTCAGGAGTGATTTTAGGATCATTCAGAAATAGTGGAATGAGTTTATTCCTAGGGTTGGATTTCTCAAGCAAGCAATGTATCACGATTTCTCAAGGGTGCACTGACCTTGTCTGGGCCAGAATGATGATTCAGTTTGGTGCCCAAGGACAGTTTCAAACATCACATAATCTGTCACTTGTGAGTATTTTTGACTTTTCAAGAATTTTGGTTCTGAGCAATATCAAGCCAACCAGACCCAACCAGAGCTCCCAGGGACTAAACCACCAACCAATGAGTATACATGGAGGTACCCATGACTCCAGCCACATATATAGCAGAGGATGGTATTATCCAGCATCAATAGGATGAGCATCCCTTGGTCTTGTGAAGACTTGTTTCCCAAATGTAGGGTAATGCCAAGGCATTGAGGTTGGAGTGGGTGGGTGGGAGTGGTAGCATACTCACAGAAGCAGGGGGGAGGAGAAAGGGGATATGGAAAAGAGGGAAAGGGGATAACATTTGATATGTAAATACATAAAATATCCAAGAAAAATAAAATTTAATAAAAAAAGGATCTTGGTTCTGAAGATATGCTATACTGGCTGTGAGACAATCAGTACAGTAAGAGAAGGCAATGGGAGAGATTGGTGTGATTACATTTTGTTAACACAAGTGTTTCAATTTAAATTCTGTGGTTGTATTTTTCATGTGTTTGAAGTTTGGGAAATTTGAAGTTCCCATACTTGAGTTCTTTGTTTAAAAAGAAAGAAAGGAAGGCAACCATGGGTAATAAAACAGATGCAACAGTGTTGTTTTATACCAGTCATTACTTGGTTGGCCCTTTCATCATGCACAATATCTTTACTACCTAAAAAGACAACACAAGAAACAGCATTTATGACAACAAATGGCTATAACTGAAAATTACAAAGTATTTGTAATTAAAATTAGGAAATATTAGTCAAAATTTAATCTCTGTATTATAAAACACAAATTTCCAAGTTGTCTGGAAATGTTAAGAGAAAGCTGAAATCAGAGGTTGTGCCCAGAGAAGCCTTATGTGATTTCATATTATGTGATTGAAGAACCAATAATCAGAGTAGGGGCTGTCTTTGGATATGGAGACATGATGGACATGCAAAACAACCCTTCTGAAGTCTAGGTAGCTTCAGTCCAGACCTTGTAAGTGTTACCTCTGCTATCTGACCAACTGCCCAAGACCAGGTGGCTTTTCCCATTAGCTGGAGAAGGAGGAGCATCCTTCCTTCAGCTGTCAGCAGAAGGGAGTCCAGAGCTGGTTAAAAAAAAAAGGTTTCATATCACCATACTAACCTGGGATCTCCCTTCCTGTGTTAAACTTTCAGGGAGATTAGTGAGGAAACATCCCTTAAGAGTCCTTACTGATTCCTTCAGAAAAAGGACTGAAAGAGCTTGAAGGGGCTTGAGAACCCATATGAACAACAATATCAACCAACCAGAGCTTCCAGGGACTAAGCCACTACCCAAATATATATGGACTGACCGTGGGCTCCAATTGCATGGGTAGCAATGAATAACCTAGTAAGGGCACCAGTGGAAGGGGAAGCCCTTGGTCCTGCCAAGACTGAACCCCCAGTGAACGTGATTGTTGGGGGAAGGGTGGTAATGGGGGGAGGATGGGGAGGGGAACACCCATGTAGAAGGGGAGGGGGAAGAGTTAGGGGGGATGTTGTTCTGGAAACCGGGAAAGGGAATAACAATTGAAATGTAAATAAGAAATACCCAATTTAATAAAGATGGAGGAAAAAAAAAAGAAAATGTTAAAAAGATTAAAAAAAAAAAGAGTCCTTACTGAGTACTTTGACACGTGAAGCCAAGGTACAGGGAGGCTGTAAACCCTTTGTTAGTGACCTCAAAGCCTGAGGCTTTGACCACGGAGGGGCTGGCAAGATGATTTTGCAGGTAAAGGCACTTGCTGCCAAGCCTGATGACCTGAGTTCAATCCCTGGGGCCCATATGGTAAAAAGAGAGAATTGACTCTTGCAAGCTTTCCTCTGACCTCTACACATGTCCTGCAGATGCTCACAATGAATCAATATATGAGATAGTAAATAAATAAATTAATGATTTTAACTAAATTGTGAAAAATATGGGGATAAGAGAGTAGGTGGCTTGAAAAGTTGGATGGGAACCAGTAACTGGTGGTTTTCAGCACATTGACTCCATTTGGTGCCACCAAATCAATATCTTGATGATATTGGAATATGAGTCATCAATGGATATTTATACAAAACAAATCAGCATTGTTGTTGATGTTGTTATTGTTTGTTTGGCCTTTGGTTGTTTTTGTTTTGTTTTGTGTTTGGTTTTCTAGATTCCAGGAATGGTGTGCATGAGAAAAGCAATTCAGATGAAGCCTAAAAGTGCATTTTTCTTTCTCCATTTTGTTGTGAATAGCACAAAATTTGAGAAACTGCTCTTCTCCTATTCCAAAACCATTGTGTAAAAAAGTTACCACTGATGTGGCTAGTCAGTGAGGTCCCATTTCTATTGTTTTGCATTTGCTCATTGCCAGGTAATTTCCTTTCTCTCTCTCTTACTTAAAATTATGTGTTAATCATGTTTTTTTCTGAAACCATTCATCAAGAATGCTATACGGAGGGTATAAAGTAGAAGTTAAGGGGGAAGGATGATTTTTAGACAAACAAGGATATTGAGGAGATAGAAATCTATTTATGGCATAAAATTTAATGTAAGAAATAATTCAAGTCAATTGATACAAGTAGGATAAAGGTTATGGAATAGAAAACACTCTCCTTGAGGCATACAAAAAATGGGCAGCCTTTGGACAGATGGAAATGTCAGGAAAAACATTTCAGGTCAGGATGGAGTGGGTAGTGCATTTGTGTGAGAGAGAGTGGGCTGACTTCTGGACATCGGGATTAAATTGGCCTGGAAATTAGAGTGTACCAAAGAGGTAACTTGTAAGCTTAAGTTCTGTTGGGGAGGCCACTGGAGCAGTTAATAGAGGAAAGAAACGTATGCTGATAAAATATATACTATGTTAGGGACTCTTGAATGGAATTTCAAAACTGTAATTTTAAAGTTGGAAGGAATGTGATTTGTCTTGATTCCTAAAATCTTGGTATGAAAAAAAAAACTAAACACAATTTTAAAAAGCAGATCTAAATTTAGAATCTCAGCCTTGGGGTAGACATAGAAGATTGTCCCTTTAACTTGATTTCCTAACTCAGGAGAATTTTATGTTGTTTGTTTGCAGGGATCACTGGCAATCCTACTGCCTTCCAACCCAGTGTCTGGCCCATATCAAGTGCTCAGCACGTTTGTTAGCTGAAAACATGTGTGGGTCTTTTGGAAGGTGATGATACATGTCACATACATTAGAGAGCCGAGCAAGTATTGAAGAAAAGACTTGGAGAGTGTCAAACAGATATAGGAAGCTAATTTCTTCAGCTCAATAATTCTTTAAATTAAACAAACACCAGAAAGAGATCACAGAACAAACATATGCTTTTTTTCTAGTACCAGAAATGGATATTTACAGCTAGGAAGAAGTCATATGATTTTGTATGTTGTCTATATATTTCCTGGTAGAAATCACTGTTGACTGGCGGAATTGCTTTACTGGACAGGCATGAAAAGGCAAGGGATGTTCAAGGATGTCTGAGGAGGAATTTGTGCTCAGTCTTGTCATCTACTGAGACTCAGATCCTCACAAATTACTCTATGGTATGTTGTCTCAAGTCTGGCTCAAGTGCCAACTAGAGGCTTCATTACAAGTTTAGTTTAGGCTAAGCACAGATGGGTAATAGTGAGGTGCCCTGTAAATGGTTTTCCAAATAGAAGTTTGAAATTGCCTCTATTACTAAGATTTGATGGAAACACTTGGCTAGGAATAAAAGGTGTAGGAGGTCAACATGAATCTCTATAGAGAGAACTGCTGTTGTAGTAGTAATCAGTGAGGAATAAGAACATACTATACAGTAAGAGCTCTCTTGAGGGAGTTTTCCATAGTTCTGGTAATTGATCAATGAGTATTGAAATCCTGAGTACTGGTCAGTAGGCATTCTATATTGATTACATTTCATTAAGTGTATAATTGATTCCTACCTTGTGACAGTTATCTTTCCATGTTGGTCATTCTATTACCTTTTCTGTGGTACATTTTAAAGTATATGCTGGCTGCATGTTGTAGGTTGTGTTGAATGTTAGGAACTCAGATGACAATTCTAATTTCTTTGTGAAATTGCTGCAAGGTTTTCTTTCTATTTAAACACCACCATTGATAGTGGGACTCTGGATTAGGAACAAGATTCATCTCAGCTGCAAGGTTCAGGGAAAGTTGCTTGACCTTTTCTGTGACACTTTTTACCTTCCTGCTGATACCAATCATATTTCTCCTCTATGACTCTTGTTCACATCGATATATCGTGAACAGTAAATTCCCCTTGCTTTGCTTCTTTTAGACTTCTTTCTTTTCTTCCACAAATTCCTATAACATTGTAGAAATTCTCTTCTGACACTTAAGTGCTCCTGTGTATAGTTGTATTTGTTAACAGAATTACCAGACAGCCTGATTCAGGAGAGAAGTCAGACCACTTCTCTGAATTCTTCATGCAGCCTGAGGTTGTTAATGAATTAATATTCCTCAGGATAAAAACAGACACCCCACATGCTGTAGTGGAATTACATCTGGATAAGCTCAACAGTAAGCAGAAAATGGTGTGAGTAGAGAAAAAAAAAGCATCTCATGTGCCTCATTTACAGATATCAGGGCTATCACAGAACATGGTGGAGTGCTGGAGGTTTACTTCTGTGACTGTGTAACTGATGGGAAGCTCTGGTTCACTGATAATGGCCAGGATTACAAGAGAGTCTTTGCACTGCAAATCACTCGCCGAAGAAAAGGCCAAACTTCAAAACTTGAAGCACAGTGTCTATTGATATCATTTTGCAAAGTTATGAAGTCAAAACCCAGCAAGCAGAACCATTTCAAGTTGGGGGTCATTTGCATTGCATTAACCTGTCTATGTCTTATTCTGTTCCACTTTCTTGCCTTTTGCATTTGTCTTGTTTTACATTTCATTACACAGAAGAGACAGTTAATAATGAGAGCAGCCGACAGTACTGAGCACTTAGCATGTAGAGTTGAGTCTGTCTAAATGCTTTCCATCCATGCTTTCATTTAATCCATATGACAACCTTCTGAAGTAGATGCTGTTATTGTCTTCATTGGATGCTTGACATGGCTGATCCATCTAATAGGGACCCAAGTCCATTTCTGCCTCTGCCACTTTGGGTATATTGATTTTAATAATCATACAAGCATCTTCTTACTTTTTCCCACCTCCATTTCTGATCTTAATGATTATGCAGCACAGATGATCCCGTTTTTCAGATGGTTCTCTAGTTAGTAGTTCTTATTTCAAATGCTTGGCCAAATGCCTTGATTTTCTATTTTTTTTATCACTTATGCTCATAAATTCATTGCTGTTTCTCTAGTCAATCAGGAATGTTTATTGGAAGGGTACATATGGTTTGCCCTTGGTTTCAGATGGCCTTATATCAGGCTTTATTGGATTTATATTTTGTTATTGAGAGAAGAAGCTATTTTTAATTTCCAAATGGCCATAGGGAGTTAAAATCCAATTTTATATAAAACAGAAGCAAATGTATGCATGTGTGTATATAAATATTTACATATTTACTTATAAAGAGATGTATACATCAACACTATATGAGAAAAAAATCACATGCATAGATAATATAATGTACATAATTGTACACACAAATATAGACATACATATGCATATTTTGAGTTTTACCTATTTATTTAATTGTGAATTGTACCCAAAGAACCCTTACATAAGCACTCAGAATTATGCTTGACTGATTCTCTGGGCATCCTATGATCCAGCCAAATTGGTACATGACATTAACTATCACAGGAATTTTTATAGTCATCTGAATTCAAATTTGTGAGATCTTCTGGAAGTGAAGTGTTGAGGATACTGGTTCAGTAGGCATGAGAAGTTGCATTTGAGATCTCCAGTGGCCCTTTGTTCTTTGGGGAAAAAACTATGCAAAGTTTAAAAAGACAAGGTCAATTAAAGTATAATCCAAGTTGAAATTCATACAGGGAAGGCATTAACGCCAGCTTGAAAGTATCTTGTTGAATTGTTTTTGATTGTACCATTTCCCATTTCCAGTTGGTGGACTTGGCTCTGTTTGTTTCTCTCATTGTACACACTAACTTTTCTTTACACGAATCTCATAATTTCCTAGTGGTTTGTATTGTTCCATAACTTCTCATTATTGTTGAAGGACAGGAGCTATGTTAAAAAGCTGAGACATGTCAGCCGTGAACGATTGCAGTGTCTGGTTCAGAGTTGTAGTTCAGAGAAAATAGAACATGTTGGGATGTGATTATATTATGCACAGTAGCCAGTCCTGGGAGGATGGGCCAGGCTGAGAGTGGGGAAGTGATTAGGTTGCCCCAGACAAGTGGAATATAGGAAGGAGTCAAGAAAAGAATATCAGCAAGAAAC
This sequence comes from Rattus norvegicus, assembly GCF_021556685.1. Taxonomy (NCBI): domain Eukaryota; kingdom Metazoa; phylum Chordata; class Mammalia; order Rodentia; family Muridae; genus Rattus; species Rattus norvegicus. Next base: position 21,935,520 of record NC_141551.1, on the reverse strand, counting down.
CCCGTCAAGAAGAATTGTCTGCTTGTAGTGAATTCTCATGAGCAAAACCTCAAACTGGGCATTACTGGTACCTCAGCAAAAGGGCACTGGGCATAATCAATGACCTGCCCTAATTCTGTTCATTTATTTCAAACTTAAGTTCAGGCAACTAACTCCACCACTAATCTTTTTTTTTCTTTTTTCTTTTTTTTAAATTTATTTAATACTTAATAATTATTCTTTGAGAGAGAGACCCAACCGCCTGGTCAGGTGGGCACTCCTGAGGCTGCAGAGCGGAAGAGACCACCAACACTGCTCACCCCTGCCCACATCCCTGGCCCAAGAGGAAACTGTATAAGGCCTCTGGGCTCCCGTGGGGGAGGGCCCAGGAGCGGCAGGACCCCTGTGCGTGAGACACCACCAGAACCAGAAGGAAACAGACCGGATAAACAGTTCTCTGCACCCAAATCCCGTGGGAGGGAGAGCTGAACCTTCAGAGAGGCAGACAAGCCTGGGAAACCAGAAGAGACTGCTCTCTGCACACACATCTCGGACGCCAGAGGAAAAAGCCAAAGACCATCTGGAACCCTGGTGCACTGAAGCTCCCGGAAACGACGGCACAGGTCTTCCTGGTTGCTGCCTCTGCAGAAAGCCTGTGGGTAGCACCCCACAAGCGAACTTGAGCCTTGGGACCACAGGTAAGACCAACTTTTCTGCTGCAAGAAAGCTGCCTAGTGAACTCAAGACACAGGCCCACAGGAACAGCTGAAGACCTGTAGAGAGGAAAAACCACACGCCGGAAAGCAGAACACTCTGTCCCCATAACTGACTGAAAGAGAGGAAAACAGGTCTACAGCACTCCTGACACACAGGCTTATAGGACAGTCTAGCCACTGTCAGAAATAGCAGAACAAAGTAACACTAGAGATAATCTGATGGCAAGAGGCAAGCACAGGAACCCAAGCAACAGAAACCAAGACTACATGGCACCATTGGAGCCCAATTCTCCCACCAAAACAAACATGGAATATCCAAACACACCAGAAAAGCAAGATCTAGTTCCAAAATCATTTTTGATCATGATGCTGGAGGACTTCAAGAAAGACGTGAAGAACTCCCTTAGAGAACAAGTAGAAGCCTACAGAGAGGAATCGCAAAAATGCCTGAAAGAATCGCAAAAATCCCTGAAAGAATTCCAGGAAAACATAAATAAACAAGTAGAAGCCCATAGAGAGGAGACACAAAAATCCCTGAAAGAATTCCAGGAAAACATAAATAAACAAGTAGAAGACCATAGAGAGGAATCACAAAAATCCCTGAAAGAATTCCAGGAAAACACAATCAAACAGTTGAAGGAATTAAAAATGGAAATAGAAGCAATCAAGAAAGAACACATGGAAACAACCCTGGATATAGAAAACCAAAAGAAGAGACAAGGAGCTGTAGATACAAGCTTCACCAACAGAATACAAGAGATGGAAGAGAGAATCTCAGGAGCAGAAGATTCCATAGAAATCATTGACTCAACTGTCAAAGATAATGTAAAGAGGAAAAAGCTACTGGTACAAAACATACAAGAAATCCAGGACACAATGAGAAGATCAAACCTAAGGATAATAGTTATAGAAGAGCGTGAAGACTCCCAGCTCAAAGGACCAGTAAATATCTTCAACAAAATCATAGAAGAAAACTTCCCTAACCTAAAAAAAGAGATACCCATAAACATACAAGAAGCCTACAGAACTCCAAATAGATTGGACCAGAAAAGAAACACCTCCCATCACATAATTGTCAAAACACCAAACGCACAAAATAAAGAAAGAATATTAAAAGCAGTAAGGGAAAAAGGTCAAGTAACATATAAAGGGAGACCTATCAGAATCATACCAGATTTTCGCCAGAAACTATGAAGGCCAGAAGATCCTGGACTGATGTTATACAGACCCTAAGAGAACACAAATGCCAGCCCAGGTTACTGTATCCAGCAAAACTCTCAATTAACATTGATGGAGAAACCAAGATATTCCATGACAAAACCAAATTTACACAATATCTTTCCACAAATCCAGCACTACAAAGGATAATAAATGGTAAAGCCCAACATAAGGAGGCAAGCTATACCCTAGAAGAAGCAAGAAACTAATCGTCTTGGCAACAAAACAAAGAGAATGAAAGCACACAAACATAACCTCACATCCAAATATGAATATAACGGGAAGCAATAATCACTATTCCTTAATATCTCTCAATATCAATGGCCTCAACTCCCCAATAAAAAGACATAGATTAACAAACTGGATACACAACGAGGACCCTGCATTCTGCTGCCTACAGGAAACACACCTCAGAGACAAAGACAGACACTACCTCAGAGTGAAAGGCTGGAAAACAACTTTCCAAGCAAATGGTCAGAAGAAGCAAGCTGGAGTAGCCATTCTAATATCAAATAAAATCAACTTCCAACTAAAAGTCATCAAAAAAGATAAGGAAGGACACTTCATATTCATCAAAGGGAAAATCCACCAAGATGAACCTCAATCCTAAATATCAATGCCCCAAATACAAGGGCACCTACATACGTAAAAGAAACCTTACTAAAGCTCAAAGCACACATGGCACCTCACACAATAATAGTGGGAGATTTCAACACACCACTCTCATCAATGGACAGATCATGTAAACGGAAATTAAACAGTGATGTCGACAGACTAAGAGAAGTCATGAGCCAAATGGACTTAACGGATATTTATAGAACATTCTATCCTAAAGCAAAAGGATATACCTTCTTCTCAGCTCCTCATGGTACTTTCTCCAAAATTGACCATATAATTGGTCAAAAAACGGGCCTCAACAGGTACAGAAAGATAGAAATAATCCCATGCGTGCTATCGGACCACCACGGCCTAAAACTGGTCTTCAATAACAATAAGGGAAGAATGCCCACATATACGTGGAAATTGAACAATGCTCTACTCAATGATCACCTGGTCAAGGAAGAAGTAAAGAAAGAAATTAAAAACTTTTTAGAATTTAATGAAAATGAAGATACAACATACCCAAACTTATGGGATACGATGAAAGCTGTGCTAAGAGGAAAACTCATAGCGCTGTGTGCCTGCAGAAAGAAACAGGAAAGAGCATATGTCAGCAGCTTGACAGCACACCTAAAAGCTCTAGAACAAAAAGAAGCAAATACACCCAGGAGGAGTAGAAGGCAGGAAATAATCAAACGCAGAGCTGAAATCAACCAAGTAGAAACAAAAAGGACCATAGAAAGAATCAACAGAACCAAAAGTTGGTTCTTTGAGAAAATCAACAAGATAGATAAACCCTTAGCCAGACTAACGAGAGGACCCAGAGAGTGTGTCCAAATTAACAAAATCAGAAATGAAAAGGGAGACATAACTACAGATTCAGAGGAAATTCAAAAAATCATCAGATCTTACTATAAAAACCTATATTCAACAAAACTTGAAAATCTACAAGAAATGGACAATTTCCTAGACAGATACCAGGTACCAAAGTTAAATCGGGAACAGATAAACCAGTTAAACAACCCCATAACTCCTAAGGAAATAGAAGCAGTCATTAAAGGTCTCCCAACCAAAAAGAGCCCAGGTCCAGACGGGTTTAGTGCAGAATTCTATCAAACCTTCATAGAAGACCTCATACCAATATTATCCAAACTATTCCACAAAATTGAAACAGATGGAGCACTACCGAATTCCTTCTACGAAGCCACAATTACTCTTATACCTAAACCACACAAAGACACAACAAAGAAAGAGAACTTCAGACCAATTTCCCTTATGAATATCGATGCAAAAATACTCAATAAAATTCTGGCAAACCGAATTCAAGAGCACATCAAAACAATCATCCACCATGATCAAGTAGGCTTCATCCCAGGCATGCAGGGATGGTTTAATATACGGAAAACCATCAACGTGATCCATTATATAAACAAACTGAAAGAACAGAACCACATGATTATTTCGTTAGATGCTGAGAAAGCATTTGACAAATTCAACACCCCTTCATGATAAAAGTCCTGGAAAGAATAGGAATTCAAGGCCCATACCTAAACATAGTAAAAGCCATATACAGCAAACCAGTTGCTAACATTAAACTAAATGGAGAGAAACTTGAAGCAATCCCACTACAATCAGGGACTAGACAAGGCTGCCCACTCTCTCCGTACTTATTCAATATAGTTCTTGAAGTTCTAGCCAGAGCAGACAACAAAAGGAGATCAAGGGGATACAGATCAGAAAAGAAGAGGTCAAAATATCACTATTTGCAGATGACAAGATAGTATATTTAAGTGATCCCAAAAGTTCCACCAGAGAACTACTAAAGCTGATAAACAACTTCAGCAAAGTGGCTGGGTATAAAATTAACTCAAATAAATCAGTTGCCTTCCTCTATACAAAAGAGAAACAAGCCGAGAAAGAAATTAGCGAAACGACACCCTTCATAGTAGACCCAAATAATATAAAGAACCTCGGTGTGACTTTAACCAAGCAAGTAAAAGATCTGTACAATAAGAACTTCAAGACACTGAGGAAAGAAATTGAAGAAGACCCCAGAAGATTGAAAGATCTCCCATGCTCATGGATTAGCAGGATTAATTTAGTAAAAATGGCCATTTTACCAAAAGCAATCTACAGATTCAATGCAATCCCCATCAAAATACCAATCCAATTCTTCAAAGAGTTAGACAGAACAATTTGCAAATTCATCTGGAATAACAAAAAACCCAGGATAGCTAAAGCTATCCTCAACAATAAAAGGACTTCAGGGGGAATCACTATCCCTGAACTCAAGCAGTATTACAGAGCAATAGTGATAAAAACTGCATGGTATTGGTACAGAGACAGACAGATAGACCAATGGAATAGAATTGAAGACCCAGAAATGAACCCACACACATATGGTCACTTGATTTTTGACAAAGGAGCCAAAACCATCCAATGGAAAAAAGATAGCATTTTCAGCAAATGGTGCTGGTTCAACTGGGGGGCAACATGTAGAAGAATGCAGATCGATCCATGCTTATCACCCTGTACAAAGCTTAAGTCCAAGTGGATCAAGGACCTCCACATCAAAGCAGACACACTCAAATTAATAGAAAAAAAACTAGGGAAGCATCTGGAACACATGGGCACTGGAAAAAATTTCCTGAACAAAACACCAATGGCTTATGCTCTAAGATCAAGAATCGACAAATGGGATCTCATAAAACTGCAAAGCTTCTGTAAGGCAAAGGACACTGTGGTTAGGACAAAACGGCAACCAACAGATTGGGAAAAGATCTTTACCAATCCTACAACATATAGAGGCCTTATATCCAAAATATACAAAGAACTCTAGAAGTTAGACTGCAGGGAAACAAATAACCCTATTAAAAAATGGGGTTCAGAGCTAAACAAAGAATTCACAGCTGAGGAATGCCGAATGGCTGAGAAACACCTAAAGAAATGTTCAACATCTTTAGTCATAAGGGAAATGCAAATCAAAACAACCCTGAGATTTCACCTCACACCAGTGAGAATGGCTAAGATCAAAAACTCAGGTGACAGCAGATGCTGGCGAGGATGTGGAGAAAGAGGACCACTCCTCCATTGTTGGTGGGATTGCAGACTGGTAAAACCATTCTGGAAATCAGTCTGGAGGTTCCTCAGAAAATTGGACATTGAACTGCCTGAGGATCCAGCTATACCTCTCTTGGGCATATACCCAAAAGATGCCTCAACCTATAAAAGAGACACGTGCTCCACTATGTTCATCGCAGCCTTATTTATAATAGCCAGAAACTGGAAAGAACCCAGATGCCCTTCAACAGAGGAATGGATACAGAAAATGTGGTACATCTACACAATGGAATATTACTCAGCTATCAAAAACAACGAGTTTATGAAATTCGTAGGCAAATGGTTGGAACTGGAAAATATCATCCTGAGTGAGCTAACCCACTCACAGAAAGACATACATGGTATGCACTCATTGATAAGTGGCTATTAGCCCAAATGCTTGAATTACCCTAGATCCCTAGAACAAACGAAACTCAAGACAGTTGATCAAAATGTGAATGCTTCACTCCTTCTTTAAATGAGGAAAAAGAATACCCTTGGCTGGGAAGGGAGAGGCAAAGATTAAAACAGAGACTGAAGGAACACCCATTCAGAGCCTGCCCCACAGGTGGCCCATACATATACAGCCACCCAATTGGACAAGATGGATGAAGCAAAGAAGTGCAGACCGACAGGAGCCGGATATAGATCGCTCCTGAGAGACACAGCCAGAATACAGCAAATACAGAGGCGAATGCCAGCAGCAAACCACTGAACTGAGAATAGGTCCCCCGTTGAAGGAATCAGAGAAAGAACCGGAAGAGCTTGAAGGGGCTCGAGACCCCAAAAGTACAACAATGTCAAGCAACCAGAGCTTCCAGGGACTAAGCCACTACCTAAATACTATACATGGACTGACCCTGGACTCTGACCCCATAGGTAGCAATGAATATCCTAGTAAGAGCACCAGTGGAAGGGGAAGCCCTGGTTCCTGCTAAGACTGAACCCCCAGTGAACTAGACTATGGGGGGAGTGCGGCAATGGGGGGAGGTTTGGGAGGGGAACACCCATTAGGAAGGGGAGGGGGGAGGGGGATGTTTGCCCGGAAACCGGGAAAGGGAATAACACTTGAAATGTATATAAGAAATACTCAAGTGAATAAAAAAAAAATAAAAAAATTAAAAAAAAAAAAGAAAAAAAAATTATTCTTTGGTTTCGGGGAGGGGGATGTTTGCCCAGAAACCGGGAAAGGGAATAACACTTGAAATGTATATAAGAAATACTCAAGTTAATAAAAAAAAATAATAAAAAAAGTAAAAAAAAAAAGAAAAAAAAATAATTATTCTTTGGTTTCCGGGCAAACATCCCCATTCCCCCTCCGCTTCCTTATGGGTGTTCCCCTCCCAACCCTCCCCCCATTGCCGCCCTCCCCCCAACAGTCTAGTTCACTGGGGGTCCAGTCTTAGCAGGACCCAGGGCTTCCCCTTCCACTGGTGCTCTTACTAGGATATTCATTGCCACCTATGAGGTCAGAGTCCAGGGTCAGTCCATGTATAGTCTTTAGGTAGTGGCTTAGTCCCTGGAAGCTCTGGTTGCTTGTCATTGTTGTACATATGGGGTCTCGAGCCCCTTCAAGCTCTTCCAGTTCTTTCTCTGATTCCTTCAACGGGGGACCTATTCTCAGTTCAGTGGTTTGCTGCTGGCATTCGCCTCTGTATTTGCTGTATTCTGGCTGTGTCTCTCAGGAGCGATCTACATCCGGCTCCTGTCGGCCTGCACTTCTTTGCTTCATCCATCTTGTCTAATTGGGTGGCTGTATATGTATGGGCCACATGTGGGGCAGGCTCTGAATGGGAGTTCCTTCAGTCTCTGTTTTTTTTTTATTTTATTTTATTTTATTTTATTTTATTTTTTTATTATCTTGAGTATTTCTTATATACATTTCAAGTGTTATTCCCTTTCCCGGTTTCCGGACAGACATCACCCTCCCCCCTCCCCTTCCTTGTGGGTGTTCCCCTCCCAAACCTCCCCCCATTGCCACCCTCCCCGCATAGTCTAGTTCACTGGGGGTTCAGTCTTAGCAGGACCCAGGGCTTCCCCTTCCACTGGTGCTCTTACTAGGATATTCATTGCTACCTATGGGGACAGAGTCCAGGGTCAGTCCATGTATAGTCTTTAGGTAGTGGCTTAGTCCCTGGAAGCTCTGGTTGCTTGACATTGTTGTACTTTTGGGGTCTCGAGCACCTTCAAGCTCTTCCAGTTCTTTCTCTGATTCCTTCAACGGGGGACCTATTCTCAGTTCAGTGGTTTGCTGCTGGCATTCGCCTCTGTATTTGCTGTATTCTGGCTGTGTCTCTCAGGAGCGATCTACATCCGGCTCCTGTCGGTCTGCACTTCTTTGCTTCATCCATCTTGTCTAATTGGGTGGCTGTATATGTATGGGCCACCTGTGGGGCAGGCTCTGAATGGGTGGTCCTTCAGTCTCTGTTTTAATCTTTGCCTCTCCCTTCCCTGCCAAGGGTATTCTTTTTCCTCATTTAAAGAAGGAGTGAAGCATTCACATTTTGATCATCCGTCTTGAGTTTCCTTTGTTCTAGGGATGTAGGGTAATTCAAGCATTTGGGCTAATAGCCACTTATCAATGAGTGCATACCATGTATGTCTTTCTGTGAGTGGGTTAGCTCACTCAGGATGATATTTTCCAGTTCCAACCATTTGCCTACGAATTTCATAAACTCGTTGTTTTTGATAGCTGAGTAATATTCCATTGTGTAGATGTACCACATTTTCTGTATCCATTCCTCTGTTGAAGGGCATCTGGGTTCTTTCCAGCTTCTGGCTATTATAAATAAGGCTGCGATGAACATAGTGGAGCACGTGTTTTTTTTATATTTTGGGGCATCTTTTGGGTATATGCCCAAGAGAGGTATAGCTGGATCCTCAGGCAGTTCAATGTCCAATTTTCTGAGGAACCTCCAGACTGATTTCCAGAATGGTTGTACCAGTCTGCAATCCCACCAGCAATTGAGGAGTGGTCCTCTTTCTCCACATCCTCGCCAGCATCTGCTGTCACCTGAGTTTTTGATCTTAGCCATTCTCACTGGTGTGAGGTGAAATCTCAGGGTTGTTTTGATTTGCATTTCCCTTATGACTAAAGATGTTGAACATTTCTTTAGGTGTTTCTCAGCCATTCGGCATTCCTCAGCTGTGAATTCTTTGTTTAGCTCTGAACCCCATTTTTTAATAGGGTTATTTGTCTCCCTGCTGTCTAACTTCTTGAGTTCTTTGTATATTTTGGATATAAGGCCTCTGTCTGTTGTAGGATTGGTAAAGATCTTTTCCCAATCTGTTGGTTGCCGATTTGTCCTAACCACAGTGTCCTTTGCCTTACAGAAGCTTTGCAGTTTCATGAGATCCCATTTGTCGATTCTTGATCTTAGAGCATAAGCCATTGGTGTTTTGTTCAGGAAATTTTTTCCAGTGCCCATGTGTTCTAGATGCTTCCCTAGTTTTTCTTCTATTAGTTTGAGTGTATCAGATTTGATGTGGAGGTCCTTGATCCACTTGGACTTAAGCTTTGTACAGGGTGATAAGCATGGATCGATCTGCATTCTTCTACATGTTGACCTTCAGTTGAACCAGCACCATTTGCTGAAAATGCTATCTTTTTTCCATTTGATGGTTTTGGCTCCTTTGTCAAAAATCAAGTGACCATAGGTATGTGGGTTCATTTCTGGGTCTTCAATTCTATTCCATTGGTCTATCTGTCTGTCTCTGTACCAATACCATGCAGTTTTTATCACTATTGCTCTGTAATACTGCTTGAGTTCAGGGATAGTGATTCCCCCTGAAGTCCTTTTATTGTTGAGGATAGTTTTAGCTATCCTGGGTTTTTTGTTATTCCAGATGAATTTGCAAATTGTTCTGTCTAACTCTTTGAAGAATTGGATTGGTATTTTGATGGGGATTGCATTGAATCTGTAGATTGCTTTTGGTAAAATGGCCATTTTTACTATATTAATCCTGCCAATCCATGAACATGGGAGATCTTTCCATCTTCTGAGGTCTTCTTCAATTTCTTTCTTCAGAGTCTTGAAGTTCTTATTGTACAGATCTTTTACTTGCTTGGTTAAAGTCACACCGAGGTACTTTATATTATTTGGGTCTATTATGAAGGGTTTCATTTCCCTAATTTCTTTCTCGGCTTGTTTCTCTTTTGTGTAGAGGAAGGCTACTGATTTATTTGAGTTAATTTTATACCCAGCCACTTTGTTGAAGTTGTTTATCAGCTTTAGTAGTTCTCTGGTGGAACTTTTGGGATCACTTAAATACACTATCATATCATCTGCAAACAGTGATATTTTGACTTCTTCTTTTCCGATCTGTATCCCCTTGACCTCCTTTTGTTGTCTGATTGCTCTGGCTAGAACTTCAGGAACTATATTGAATAAGTACGGAGAGAGTGGGCAGCCTTGTCTAGTCCCTGATTGTAGTGGGATTGCTTCAAGTTTCTCTCCATTTAGTTTAATGTTAGCAACTGGTTTGCTGTATATGGCTTTTACTATGTTTAGGTATGGGCCTTGAATTCCTATTCTTTCCAGGACTTTTATCATGAAGAGGTGTTGAATTTTGTCAAATGCTTTCTCAGCATCTAATGAAATGATCATGTGGTTCTGTTCTTTCAGTTTGTTTATATAATGGATCACGTTGATGGTTTTCCGTATATTAAACCATCCCTGCATGCCTGGGATGAAGCCTACTTGATCATGGTGGATGATTGTTTTGATGTGCTCTTGGATTCGGTTTGCCAGAATTTTATTGAGTATTTTTGCGTCGATGTTCATAAGGGAAATTGGTCTGAAGTTCTATTTCTTTGTTGGGTCTTTGTGTGGTTTAGGTATAAAAGTAATTGTGGCTTCATCGAAGGAATTCGGTAGTGCTCCATCTGTTTCAATTTTGTGGAATAGTTTGGATAATATTGGTATGAGGTCTTCTATGAAGGTCTGATAGAATTCTGCACTAAACCCGTCTGGGCCTGGGCTCTTTTTGATTGGGAGACCTTTAATGACTGCTTCTATTTCCTTAGGAGTTATGGGGTTGTTTAACTGGTTTATCTGTTCCTGATTTAACTTCAGTACCTGGTATCTGTCTAGGAAATTGTCCATTTTCTGCAGATTTTCAAGTTTTGTTGAATATAGGCTTTTATAGTAAGATCTGATGATTTTTTGAATTTCCTCTGAATCTGTAGTTATGTCTCCCTTTTCATTTCTGATTTTGTTAATTTGGACACACTCTCTGTGTCCTCTCCTTAGTCTGGCTAAGGGTTTATCTATCTTGTTGATTTTCTCAAAGAACCAACTTTTGGTTCTGTTGATTCTTTCTATGGTCCTTTTTGTTTCTACTTGGTTGATTTCAGCTCTGAGTTTGATTATTTCCTGCCTTCTACTCCTCCTGGGTGTATTTGCTTCTTTTTTATTCTAGAGCTTTTAGGTGTTTTGTCAAGCTGGTGACATATGCTCTTTCCTGTTTCTTTCTGCAGGCACTCAGCACTATGAGTTTTCCTCTTCGCACATCTTTCATTGTGTCCCATAAGTTTGGGTATGTTGTACCTTCATTTTCATTAAATTCTAAAAAGTCTTTAATTTCTTTCTTTATTTCTTCCTTGACCAGGTTATCATTGAGTAGAGCATTGTTCAATTTCCACGTATATGTGGGCATTCTTCCCTTATTGTTATTGAAGACCAGTTTTAGGCCGTGGTGGTCTGATAGCACGCATGGGATTATTTCTATCTTTCTGTACCTGTTGAGGCCCGTTTTTTGACCAATTATATGGTCAATTTTGGAGAAAGTACCATGAGGAGCTGAGAAGCAGGTATATCCTTTTGCTTTAGGATAGAATGTTCTATAAATATCCGTTAAGTCCATTTGGCTCATGACTTCTCTTAGTCTGTCTACGTCTCTGTTTAATTTCTGTTTCCATGATCTGTCCATTGATGAGAGTGGGGTGTTGAAATCTCCCACTATAATTGTGTGAGGTGCAGTGTGTGTTTTGAGCTTTAGTGAGGTTTCTTTTATGTATGTAGGTGCCCTTGTATTTGGGGCATAGATATTTAGGATTGAGAGCTCATCTTGGTGGATTTTTCCTTTGATGAATATGAAGTGTCCTTCCTTATCTTTTTTGATGACTTTTAATTGAAAATTGATTTTATTTGATATTAGAATGGCTACTCCAGCTTGCTTCTTCTGACCATTTGCTTGGAAAGTTGTTTTCCAGCCTTTCACTCTGAGGTAGTGTCTGTGTTTGTCTCTGAGGTGTGTTTCCTGTAAGCAGCAGAATGCAGGGTCCTCGTTGCGTATCCAGTTTGTTAATTTATGTGTTTTTATTGGGGAATTGAGGCGATTGATATTGAGAGATATTAAGGAATAGTGATTATTGCTTCCTGTTATATTCATATTTGGATGTGTGGTTATGTTTGTGTGCTTTTCTTCTCTTTGTTTTGTTTCCAAGACGATTAGTTTCTTGCTTCTTCTAGGGTATAGCTTGCCTCCTTATGTTGGGCTTTACCCTTTATTATCCTTTGTAGTGCTGGATTTGTAGAAAGATATTGTGTAAATTTGGTTTTGTCATGGAATATCTTGGTTTCTCCATCTATGTTAATTGAGAGTTTTGCAGGATACAGTAACCTGGGCTGGCATTTGTGTTCTCTTAGGGTCTGTATGACATCTGTCCAGGATCTTCTGGCCTTCATAGTTTCTGGCGAAAAATCTGGTGTGATTCTGATAGGTCTCCCTTTATATGTTACTTGACCTTTTTCCCTTACTACTTTTAATATTCTTTCTTTATTTTGTGCGTTTGGTGTTTTGACAATTATGTGACGGGATGTATTTCTTTTCTGGTCCAATCTATTTGGAGTTCTGTAGGCTTTTGTATGCCTATGGGTATCTCTTTTTTTAGGTTAGGGAAGTTTTCTTCTATGATTTTGTTGAAGATATTTACTGGTCCTTTGAGCTGGGAGTCTTCACTCTCTTCTATACCTATTATCCTTAAGTTTGATCTTCTCATTGAGTCCTGGATTTCCTATATGTTTTGGACCAGTAGCTTTTTCTGCTTTACATTATCTTTGACAGTTGAGTCAATGATTTCTATGGAATCTTCTGCTCCCGAGATTCTCTCTTCCATCTCTTGTATTCTGTTGGTGAAGCTTGTATCTACAGCTCCTTGTCTCTTCTTTTGGTTTTCTATATCCAGGGTTGTTTCCATGTGTTCTTTCTTGATTGCTTCTATTTCCATTTTTAATTCCTTCAACTGTTTGATTGTGTTTTCCTCGAATTCTTTCAGGGATTTTTGTGTCTCCTCTCTATGTTTTTCTACTTGTTTTTATGTTTTCCTGGAATTCTCTCAGGCATTTTTGCGATTCCTCTCTGTAGGCTTCTACTTGTTCTCTAAGGGAGTTCTTCACGTCTTTCTTGAAGTCCTCCAGCATCATGATCAAATATGATTTTGAAACTTGATCTTGCTTTTCTGGTGTGTTTGGATATTCCATGTTTATTTTTGTGGGAGATTGGGCTCCGACGATGCCATGTAGTCTTGGTTTCTGTTGCTTGGGTTCCTGCGCTTGCCTCTCGCCATCAGATTATCTCTAGTGTTACTTTGTTCTGCTATTTCTGACAGTGGCTAGACTGTCCTATAAGCCTGTGTTTCAGAAGTGCTGTAGACCTGTTTTCTTGTTTTCTTTCAGCCAGTTTTGGGGACAGAGTGTTCTGCTTTTGGGCATGTAGTTTTTTGCTATCTACAGGTCTTCAGCTGTTCCTGTGGGCCTGTGTCTGGAGTTCACCAGGCAGGTCACTTGCAGCAGAAAAGTTGGTCCTAACTGTGGTCCGGAGGCTCAAGTTTGCTCGTGGGGTACTGCCTAAGTCCTCTCTGCGGCGGCAGTAACCCGGAAGATCTGCGCTGCCCTTTCCGGGAGCTTCCGTGCACCAGGGTTCCAGACGGTGTTTGGTGTCTTCCTCTGGCGTCTGGATGTGTGCAGAGAGCAGTCTCTTCTGGTTTCCCAGGCGTGTCTGCCTCTCTGAAGGTTCAGCTCTCCCTCCCATGGGATTTGGGTGCAGAGAACTGTTTATCCAGTGTGTTCCTTCAGGTTCCGGCAGTGTCTCAGGCAGGGGTCCTGCGGCTCCTGGGCCCTCCCCTAGGGGAGCCCAGAGGCCTTATACAGTTTCCTCTTGGGCCAGGGATGTGGGCAGGGGTGGGCAGTGTTGGTGGTCCTCTCCGCTCTGCAGCCTCAGGAGTGCCCACCTGACCAGGCGGTGAGGTCTCACTCCCACGGGGTTTGGGAGCAGAGAGCTGCTGCGGGCCGGGATCCGCGGGTGTCTCCACCACTACTCTTGACCTTATTTTCTATCTATTGTTGTTGGACCAAACAGAGTCAGTATGCACCTTAGATAATTGTGGAGTGCATGGACCATGCCATGAGAGGAACTGGCATGAAACGGGTGAGAGGGATCATGTCCAAACCTCGGAATTCTCAAAAATTAAGATCAGAACTTTATCCTGAGACTGGCCAGAGTATGGCTAACTCCCTCCCTGTTGCTGTGTCTGTCTCAGAGGACAGTGACCTGGAGACTCCCAACCAGGTGGTCACAAGTAGTCATGGAGCTCGGCACCTGGAATTGTTCCTCATGTAACTGAAGCATGTCAGTAGCCTTAGTCTTCAGGGAATGACACTTTCCCTTCCTGCATATTCTCACACCCTTCCCCCAAACCATATAACCTTTGGTTCACCCCAAATAAAGGGTAAGCATTCAAAGCCACCTGGAATAACAAAATACAAACAATCTAAGATCATCTCAGAGAGTTGCTTCATTAAAGAGCACCTAAAAGAATGGTGACACCAAGATTCTCAAAGAAGTTCTCTGTCCTCTTCTCTCGACTCTGGCCTTCACTCCCAAGAGGACTGGGATCTTGTTTCCTGGCAGGCAGCTGCGGCTGATGCCCTGGAGGGAAGAGATGGACTGTGAACTCCACCAGTTCCAGACATCACCCAGTCCTTTCTCAGCTGATGTATCAGTGGCCTCGGCAACTGGACACACTGAGAGGTGAAACTCAGCACCACAGGTCATGAACATGAGGAAAGACGTGTGTGTGTGTGTGTGTGTGTGTGTGTGTGTGTGTGTGTGTGTATGTGTGTAATTCTTTGGGTTTTAACCTTTTATTTTGTATATCAAACTTTTCTAGGGCCATACTCACCTTTTTACTTCATGCCAGGATATAATTTTCCTATGGTCTGCGATGTACATGATTATGAACTCTTCACAGAAAAACTGTTACATAATGACTTGAATAGCCATATTGTGAAAAGCAATGCTGGAGCAGTAAACCATTGAACTGAGAACAGGGCCCCCATTGGAGGAATTAGAGGAAGGATTGAAAGAGCTGAAGGGGCTTGCAACCCCATAAGAACAACAGTGCCAACCAACCAGAGCTTCCAGGGACTAAGCCACTACCCAAAGACTATACATGGACTGACCCATGGCTCCAGCTGCACATGTAGCAGAGGATGGCCTTGTTGGGCACCAATGTAAGGAGAAGCCCTTGGACCTGCCAAGGTTGGACCCCCAGTGTAGGGATATGGGGGGCAGGAAGAGGTGGATAGGGAGGGAACACCCTTATAGAAGAAGGGGAGGAGGATGGGATATGTCCAGGAAACTAGTAAAGGGAATAACATTTGAAATGTAAATTTTAAAAAATCCAATAAAAAAAAAAAGAAAGAAAAGCATGCTGACTTTTAAATCTGCTCCCCCGCCCTCGCCCATTCTCTCAAGACCCTGGTTACCTTCAATTGGACCTTCAAGAAAATTGATGTTGTTGTTTGTGTGATATTTTTGTTGATGGAGCACTCAGGAAGGTATTTTTAAATTTAATTGCTCTTTTCCAATGTGCACGAAGCTTAAATAAAAGTGGTCTTGCAAGGTATTTGTGACATACGACCAGGATGATCAGTTAAATTGATTCATTAGTGATAACCATTTGAGAAACTTGGTTGAAGGAGTTAGAGTGGAACAAAATCAATTAAAGTCTTTCTCAGTGCTTTGGTGAGGTGAGACAGCTTTGGCTTATTTAGGGGGCACCCACCTAGTCTCTCCTCTTTGTTTGATCCCTTAGGGATACGGAACAGGAGAGCAGAATTAACTTGTAATGGCCCTTGTCTACTAGCATCCTCATGACAGCCCATCCAACATCTACTCTCCACTTTTTCTGCAGGTTCTAGGATGTTACATGCTGCCTGTGGCCATTAAGAAACCTGCTGTTAGTGCCACCACAGAGGCTAGCTTTATCAGTGGGTCAGCTCCTGCTGTTGTGTAGCCATTAGTATTAAATATTTTACAACTATTTTGGAATTTTTTATTTTAAAAAATTCAGATTTATATAGAATTACAAGTAAATCTAGTTTAAAGCGTTACCATATGCCCTTTGCATAGCTTTTACAAATGTTAAATTTTACATAACCAGAGTACAATTAGCAAAGCTCAAAAGTTAATGTCTTATTAATTTTTAATGTTATTGTCTTAAAATTAGGCTTCCCACAGGGTGGCTGTATTTTCACATCTTTTAGTAGATCTTGTCCATAAATTAAAGATGTCCCCTCAGGGTCCCTTCTAATGTTATCATCTGGTGTTTTTCCCATAAGCTGTGGCTTCCTGTCTTTTGGCATATACTGAGTGAAAAACATAATCTGTGATACTCTGGATAGAGGCTTTCAATTCCAGTATCCCGTTTTGAGATCTAGAGTTATTTTGCTTTTTCTTGAGCCACCGAGAAAGGGTCTAGCAGGATAAGGTGAGGAAGGATGAGCAAGAACAACAGGCTGGTTCTCCTTTTTCCACTTACCTGAGTTGTGTTACATTGGATTCATCATGGCTTAGTGCGATCAGCTCAAGGGAGGCAAGGACTCAAGGCCAGGAATACTCAGGATCATGTTCCTAAGTGTAGTGAGCCCAGAAACCAGAGGAGGGGATCAGATTCACTGGAACCAGAGTCAGATGGTTGTGAACCACCACAAGGGTGCTAGGACTCAAACCCAGGTTCTCTGGAAGAGCAGCCGGTCCTCTTACCTGATGAACCTTCTTGTGTTCATTTCCTCCTTTCGTAAATATTTAGTGTACAAGTCATGTGACAGACTTGCTCTGACACTACAGGTATAGTCATGAAGTAAGGATGTGTGGCTTTTTTTCTTCATGGAGTTCTCTGGGGTGGATGGGAGGAGAAGGCATTTACTGCACGTGCTTTCCAAATCACATTTCCTAATCACATTAACAAAAAAGAAAAACTGAGGAAATCACATAACAAGTAACTCCACTCTCTCAACTGAGTACACAGAGAGGTTCAGTAACTTGGCCATCAGTATATTGGAATTTTTGAATTTGGCAGACTGGCTCCAGGATTTGTAAGACTAATGACTTTATTAAACTGCTTCATGTACAAATGTGTTTTAAAGGGAAATATAGCATGATACCAGAACATATAACTAGCGTGTGTCTTTTTCTCGTCTTGCTTTCTGGGTGCTAGTCTTGTTCCAGGGTCTCACACAGGCTATAGCTCTCTTGAATGCTGAGCTTCCTGACCCACCAAGCAACTTCCGTTGGTTAGGTTGCAGATAGACTAACTCTGGGTGTACACAAACGCAGGGATGGTGTTAAGTAGGGAAAATGGTATTTATAGGCACAAGCTAGGGTGGTAGGAGAGGAAGAAAAAATTCTTGTGGTCAAAAAGAAGAGACTATGTAAAGGTTCTAAATAACAAATGCATAGGATATTTGGCAAAGGAAAAGGCTTTCTCCTGCCCGCAGATCACACTAAGAGAAGTTGAGGAACACCAGGCAGATCTTATAAATTATGTTCAGGGTCCTCAGACTTCAGAAGCAAGCTCATGTTCTTAAGCCTTAGGTTCATGGCCTTAAGTCCAAAGATAAACCTAGAAACTCTCTTTACTATCTGCTGATTAGATACAGATAGCTTATGATCTAACAGTCACAAGACATAGGAGTGTCTTTAAAAGAATAAAGCGTGCCTGTGCGCGCATGCGCACACACACACACACACACACACACACACACACACACACACACGAGAGAGAGAGAGAGAGAGAGAGAGAGAGAGAGAGAGCAAAGCACATAAATAGGAAATCTCGATATTGAACTGATAAGTAGCTGCAACCCCTCGTCAAACTCTGGAGATGTAATTAATGGTTTTGTTTGTATTTCCTGTCCCATAGTGACTACTGTGTAGTATTTGTGGGTTTTCTTATCATGGCAATTGTTCAAAACCTAGACTCACAAAGACATGGCATCATGAAGGAATTGCAGCTCTTCCTAATGTTGACCTTGCAGAGCCGGGACTGAAGTGATGGCTCAGCAGTTAAAAACATTCCCTGCCTTTGCTGAGTACCAGAGTTTGGTCCCTTGCACTGACCCAGAGTATCTCACAACCATCTGTATCTTCACCTCTAGGGGACCTGACACCTCTGTCTGAACTCCACAGACACTTGCACATAAACACATGCTACCTCCACTGCCATACACATACACTTTAAAACTCACTGCAAGGTTGATGGACATGTACTAGTATGATGTCCTTGAACACTAAGGCCTCCCCTTAGGACTTCTCTCGGATATTCTAAAATGTAGACCTAAGTTTCCTAAGGATGTGTTCCCTGAATTGGAACATCGAAGAAGAGGATTCATATGGCCATTCTGGCACTTTACTAAACAAGACAAGAGTAAAGTTGGAATTGCCACAGGGAAGGTAATATGGTACCACCTTCTGAGGTAATGTCACCAAACATGGGCTCATGAGTGAGGAGGGGAGGCTAGTATTCAAGAAGAAAGGCGTAATTGTGTAAGGTTGTAGAGCTTTTCAAAGTGCATCTATTAATCGACTCTGTGTGTGTGTGTGTGTGTGTGTGTGTGTGTGTGTGTGTGCGCGCGTATGTTTGTCACAGCACACATTGGAAGTCAACGTACAACTTTGGGGGATCTGTTTTTTTCCTTCCACAATGTGTATTCCAAGATCTGGGGGAACTCAGGGGTTCAGGCTTGCCAGCAAGAGCTTCTACCGGCTGAGCCATTATATCAACCCAAGGTTGGCGGGCACTTTAGAAATGGCACGGGAGATAAAGGATTTGGATCCGGGATTAATTATTTAAGAAGGATTAATTAGTTGGTAATGAGCTACTTGATACAGGTTCAGGATTCAATCTTAAGGTTTGTCATCTTCAGACAAATAATGAATCTTTTGTAGTCGAACTGTATCTGGAACTCTTGTTTTTCCAACATGGCTGCTATGGAATAAGCCAGGACTGTTGTGATAGGTACAAGGCCTCTAAGCCATGTCTAGTCTAATAGTGGCAACCTATACAGTGTCCTGCACTGAAGCAAGAGTCTTTTTGTCTTTCGTCCCAGAGTCACCAACAACTCAGATCAGGCCATGAGCACGAACAGTTAGTCTCAAGCCTGTAGGAACCCTCTCATCATGCTAGCCTGGCCTCAGAGGCCTTAATCCCAACCTCTAACAGGTGATCTCCTGAGCTTTCTCACAGAGTGCAAAAGCCTGCTGATAACCTCTTCCCCTGTCTGCTGGAGTCAGAAGGCTCTTGTAGGCCACAATGACAACTTCAGCTTTTATTGCAGTTCATTCTGCGTTGGATTTGGTCTTCACCATGATTGCCCATTCCTTAAAGGCCTCCTAAGAAGTGGGGCCACCTTTATTGAAAACCTTTCGTTTGTCATTGGGTAGATTGGAGAGATATTGCTTAATAAATTTTGACTACGGCCCACGTAGCATGGCTGTGAGGCTCCATATCTGCCTTTCTAACATTCATACCTGTGGGTAGTCTATTTATATCTTTTGTTTTCTGTGAATTCTAGTAACCTGATAGAAAAAAACAAAACCAAAACAAATGAACAAGAAGCCACATCCTGCTGTTGTTTTTTATAGAACGTCTGGTGTCTGCCTCAGTTTCCTACAAACCCCTATGGTATAATGAGAACTCACTGGAGTTCTCAATAAGCTGTTCTGAAAGTTTAAGGAAAGGAGAAAGATTATTTCTTTTCTCTCTTGAAGTTAGATTTTCCACGTCCTTTGCCAAGTAGATTTCACGGTATATGCTTTTCTCTGTATATTATTATTAATTTTTAGTTCTAGGAGTCCGTTTTCTTTGGTAATTCAGGCCTGGGGTAAAGACATCACAATAGAACTGTCTCATGAAGGAGAGAAATGTTTGTGGCTCCTAGTATGTATGAATAAAGCAGGTACTTGTATTTACCTTAAGTCCAAAATGCTGCCATGGGTTAAATCTGTACCCCAATATATGGAACTGTGTGCAATGAAATGCCACAACACACTTTCATTTAACACCTGACTGTGGTGGCTTATAAATGTCCACTTGGGGTCAAACACAACCTCTTGAAAAAGTCTTATCTTTGTGGCATGAAGAATTTGAACTCACGGGGAGGGGGAGGGGCAGGGGGCAGCAAGCAGTTCTGCATCTGTGAGGTATAGGCTAAGGGCTGCAAGCTGCCGCGCTCAGCCTTGACAGACGAATTTAGCGCCATTAGCAGTAGCTTGTTGGAAAACTAAAATGACTTCAAAACTCTTCCCTCTGAACCAGAATGCTACATTCATCCCTTCATTAAAACATTCGTTATTTGCTGACTTGTTTTCTACCTTCCCCCAGCCTCTCACTCTTTTGTGCCGGAGCTAATGTTCCCAGCGTCTACACTGCGTAGGCCCTGATTATTTGTGAGACAGAGTGAGTTAATGCAGATTTGCAAGCTGTTCCCATTTGTTAAATGTCAGAAAAACACATGCAAGTCACTGGCTTTAGCACTTAGCTGCCAGCTGGCTCTTCTGGAAGCAGGGGACAAATGACAGTCTATCACACAGCATGCTTTCAAAGAAAGAGGGGACCGATTCCAGAACCGCAGCATTGGAGCGGCTTTTAACAACATAAGCAAAATCAGAAGCCAGCATCAGTTTTTTTTTCCTTCTCTTATTTCTTCCCCTGTTGTTGAGTGAATGGCACCACATTTGGAAGCTTTTTAAAGCCTTGGGAATATCGATTCCACTGGCCACCGTCTGCGAGAGTGATGGGATAATGGGAGGTTGCCAAAGGAGCTGCATACTCTCTGATGAGTGACACTGGAGACACCCTCCCCACCCTGTCGTTCAGGTGGAGCCGGTGCCTGCTTTTCCACTGCCAAGCTTTCAATAACAATTCAAGATTTCTGTCCCACGCCATTGGTTTCCTTCTGAAGACCTTGTCTGGGTGCCATATTCTAATGGTAAGACTGCCCACTGCCTTAAAAAGTTAAAAACAAAACAACCATCACACAAACAAGAACCTACAAGAGTTTCTAGGGGCTGGGGAGATGGCTCTGTATATAAGATGACTGCCACGGAAGCACAGAGGCTTGGGTTATGATCTCTACAACCCACATAAAAAGTCAGATATGGAGACACGCACCTGTAACTTCACATCTGGGGAAGCAGAATTAGGAGAATTTTAAGGGCTTGCTAGCCAGCTGGTCTAGCAGAATGTGTGAGTTCAAGGTTCAGTGAGAGACCGTGTTTCAAAAAAACGAGGTGAAGAGTGATGGAGGGAAACTCTGATCATTGCCTGTTCGTGAACTTGGACACATACGCATGCGCACTCCCTCACCCACAAGCATACCCTAAACCAAAAGCTTAAAACTACAGAAGACCTGTTTTCATAAGGAATTCACATTCTCACTTATTTATGGAGAAACTGCTAGGGTAGTCCCTAGAAGTAAAAGACACCAATAGTTTTCATGCAGGATCTAACGTGATTGATGAAGGTGGGGTTTTTTTTCGTTCGTTTGTTTTTGTTTTTTGTTTCGTTTTGGTTTTTGAGTCACTCACACAGGAAAGTACATATGGATGCAATGTGCTCAGATAGGAGAAGGACAAAGACATCACTTCCAACTGTTAAAGTAAAGCTGCGCTTGGAAGGACATGAAGATTTATGATAGCTGGAAAGAAGCAAAGAGAACGTGAGATGGAGATGGGACAGCCAGGCAAGAAAGAGTGCAAGGTGAGAGGAACAGAGTTGCCTGAGACCCTACAGGCCTATTTAGGGCAGATAGTTAATTATTAAAGGGGTAGGAGAAAATGAAGAACTACACTGAGGCCAAGCTGAGCAAATGACCTTTAAATGGATGGATGGTTTTGAATTAGAAGTGGTGTTTCAGATTATCCTTATCCACTTACCAACATATGATCCAATTCAGTGTTCAGAAACACCTACATGATTTATTCAGAGAGCAAAATGGGCTGAGCAATAAGAGGCCATCATTTAGAGACTAGTTATATAGATTATGATACTTTTTAAGAGGTTAAGTGGAGGTCTTAGTGGGATTTGCTGAACTTACAGTGCCCCTTACAGTAATACGAATGTTTGCCCTCTCATAGTTTGTGAGCTGTCTCATCACCAACTCCAGATCCATACTTAACTTTTGTGAAAAATTCCTTCACCATCCCTCAACTTCCTGTAGGTGATGGCTATCCTTTTCTAACTACTTATTTAGAACTCCAAAAGGACTTAACATTAATCCATGTTTTACAAAGTCAGATATAGTGAGGCCTGTCTGTAATGCCAGTGGTAGAAAACCAGAGACAAGAGAGTTCTTCTAGCTAATGTACTTTATCAGGGCAATGAAAGACCTTGTCTCTGACCCACAGATACATGCTCACATAAGCTCTATATATGTGCATAAGCATGTGCAAACAAATGGTTATATGTGTATACACACACACATACACACACACACACACACACACACACACATACACAACTCACTCACATTCCTTCCCAATGAACAGTTGACAGTCTAGAGTTGCTTCTCTCCTTTGATGACAGTCAAGACTCTTGACTTGCTGTTTAGGATATACCCTAATTCCTTCTGATGTCTCCTGTTGTTCTTTAAGTTCCTGGCAGGGGGCGAAGGAACACCTACATTTCAAGCCAGTAGACTTTTTAAGGTTCTTATTTTATCAGTCATGAATTTTTAAGCTTGTTGAATATGACTGAGGACAAGTGACCATCATCAGTTTCCTGTAAACCACACTAGTGATTATGACGATTATGATTTTGGGCTATGACAGCAATGACAGTGACTTGTAACATACACCTTGGTGTGGGGACAGGCCTGTTTATGCAAACACCTGTTTGGGTGCTTGTCTTGCAATGATATACTGGTTACTCTCCAGATATGGGCATGCCCCAGACTGTAGGTACTCACCCAACCTTCCCTGAATCAAAAACAAGGGTGCCAGAGAATGTAAATTGTAGACAAGATTATGAAGTAGGAGTCTAATGTTACTTCATGATCTTAGCCTCAGTGGTTTCCATAACCATGAAGAGTAAACAGGCTCTTAGGCGGAACCTGAAACCACAGACAAGGAATTACATTTAACTTGTTATGGGAGTTATGGCTTCACAGCCAAGTCTTAAGGAACAGAGAGTAGTTCAGTTAGAAAGAGTAGGGAAACATCCCTTTGTTAAACTGTCATGGAAGATGTCCCCTGTGCCATTGTTGTTTGATTTCATTCTTTCTTTATTTGTAGTCTCTGCAGGTTCATTTTGATCTACCTCTCCTTAAATGTTATTGTTAAAAACTGCAGTATTGTTTATGAAATATATTTGATTTAAGTTGGATCCGTAGCAGTGTTTATTCATCTTAACACTAATCTGTTAAGAATCCATTGACTATCAACAACATTGCTTTCACTGATTTGAGTTCCGTTACATATGAAAAGGAAAAGACACAATTCCTGTTTTAACAGTTTATGATCTAGATACATAAAGACATGTGTCATTTTGACACAGAACACTCTATTCAATCAATGCTTATTAAACAAATTAACAAATCCTTATGTGTTCAGAAATGATAAAAGCTGGCTTCCATCCCTCACCTAAAGCCCCATATCTACTGTAGGACAGTGGCCCATTTGCTGGCCCATATAACATATGTCTATTATAAAGTCCAAATGAATAGATAAAAATGGCACCTGTAGAAAGCTATTTCACTACCTTATTTCTCTCTGTTAGATGGAGTAGAACTTTTCCTTTTCTTTAGCTGCATTAAGAAATGATTCAAATGACTTTATCTTGTGATGCTGTCTTGCAGTTGTCCAGCATGAAGTGCTGTGCTTCAAGGAGAAAGTTCAGTCTAATGAAAAAACAGATTATTTTCCAGTTCTAACAGAACAAAGGAGTTTTCTCTGAGTAGATGTCATGGAAAAAGGAGATTAAATGAGACAGAACAAAGGGCCTTGGCTATCCCAGACATAAGACATTCTATCTAATTCTACCTTTACCTACACCCATACCTGTATATCTAAATCCATATGTGCATGCAAATATGTATCCATTAAGGTCAACCTGTTCTTGTTAGCATGGCTTACAAAACCTGGCTTTACAAGTTGTTACTAGTACCTGACCATGACTTCCAAAGAGTAAAAACAAGTAAGTAGTTCCATCGACACTTTCCATGTGTTTTCCATCCTCTACATGAGCACAAAGAAACTTCTCAGATAAAAGTGGGAGAGACCACTGTTTTTTCTTTTTGAGTCATTCTTTCAGCAGCATATTAGGTCAAGATAAAATTAGGGCATAGTCTGGAAGATATAGATGAAAAAATGGTGTAAGAGAGAAGAAAAAAGAGCATCTAATTGAATTATTTTTCAGAGATAAGAGAGTAAGAGAGGAGAAAAATTGCAATCTATAAGTAAAGTCGATTCTATTGGTCTTTCTAACAGGATTATGTCATCATGAAAAATGTGTAGTAGGTGCCCTGGATGCTGGAGTCTGCATAGGAGTGAAGAACTCAGACACTGCTTCTACCACTAGGAGGCTCTTCTGTTGCTTGTGCCTAGGATGCTCTTTGGAGGAATATGAGCCCCCAATGAAGCTTTGATTGAATAGAGTTCATTTGTATTGGTGCTTGGTAAAGACAATGGGGAGTGGTCAGCAGTTCATTTTATGTGTGTTTGTGTATGTGTGTACATATTTGTATGTCTTTGTATGTATATACATATTTATTCATATTTGTATGTGTGCTTATATATATATATTTATGTGAGTGTATGTCATAATATGTGTGGAGGTAAGAGGACAACTTGTGATAGTTGGTTCTTTCCTTCCATCATGAGGTTTCTGGGAGCATCAGACTCAGTTTGTCAAGTTTGGTAGCAAGCCCCTCACCGATTTCCCATGCCTTCCCCTCCCTTCAAGCTCATTAAAAGTCATTCTTTTTCTACTATCAATCATATTTCCCATGTACTAAGAATAATGCATCTCACTTTGGGTCTTCCTTCTTACTTCCTATCCTATGTAGAGACACTGCTTCATTCAGAGTCAATTTTTTTCAACATGCATAATTAGCTAAAGCTTTTTAGTGGTTCTTGAAAACCACTTTCCTGGGAGTTTCCTTTCTTCATTCTGTCCTTTCCCCAAGTTCTTTTTTCTTTCTTTCTTTTTTTCTTTTTCCTCATCTTTATTAAATCGAGTATTTCTTATTTACATTTCAGCTGTTATTCCCTTTCCCGGTTTCCAGGCCAACAATCCCCCTAACCCCTCTCCCTCCCCTTCTCTAGGGGTGTTCCCCTCCCCATCCTCCCCCCATTACCACCCTCCCCCCCAACAATCCTGTTCACTGGGGGTTCAGTCTTGGCAGGATCAAGGGCTTCCCCTTCCAGTGGTGCCCTTACTAGGCTATTCTTTATAACTCATGCTACAACTTTCTTGAGAAGTATTTTATTAAATGTTGATATCAAGTGATATTAACTCTTAACTTCTGTGTCCATTTCTGGGTGGATGCTGCTTCATATGAGGTTTCTTGCAGTTATAATTGATGGGAACATGGTTGAAAGTGCAAAAGTTACAGAATACACATATTAGAAATACAGAGCCAACTTTGGGAGCAGCTGTTTACAGTTTAATGATGCTATTCATTTTTCTCAGTGGCCCTTTTCCTCACAGATTTGCTCCTCCTGTTTGTCAATCTTTCTGATTAGCACTTCTTAGTGACAGAATGTGATCCAGAAGATGTCCAGCAAGAAATTCATGAGAACACCATGATTTATTAAACCTAGCCCTTTGATGAATTCTACACCCACTGCTATGGTTAAGGAGGAGTTACTGTGATGTCTGATCCATGCAAACCACAGAAAGACTATTACCTATAGGAACAGGATAATGATAGATGCCAGGTGACAACAGAGGGCAGAAATGGCACTTAGAAGGACTCTGTTCTCATGAACTTAATGTTACATAATAATGTAAATCCTCCATGCTTAGAATTCTGCCTCAAATTGCTTTGTTTTCTTGACTATTCCTTACCCATTATTGCTATTCAAAAATATGTCAACGTATTTTGGAATAATCTAGGAATAGATCTGCAGTTGGCTATCGTAGTTGGTTTAAGTATAGTTTTATTTTATCCTATTTTGTGTGCACACACATGTTCATATGGTTATACACACATCTATGTGTGTATTATGTGAAGGAAGAGGACAACCTTAGCTCTTATTCCTGGTGCTATCCACTTTGATTTTAAATACAGTCTCTCATTAATCTGGAACTGGACAAGTAGTGTAGGCCTTCTGTCTGGTGACTCCCAAGGATTCCCCTTTCTCCACCCTCACAGTGCTAATATTACAATAGGGTATCCCCCTGAATTTTTGTGTGAGTTCTTGGGACCAAACTCAGGCCTTCATGCTCACAAGGGAAACATTTTATTCACTGAACTATCACCCCAGCCAAACTAGTATCTTTCTTTTTCTCTATTTTTTCTTTAAAATTTTTATTATGTTTCTTTTTCTTTATTTTTATTTTTAAAAAATTAAATTAATTCTCTTGTATATTACATCTGGGCCACAGTTTCCCTTCCCTCTTCTCCCTCCAATATCAAAGTGTTGAATGTTATCTTACCAAAGGTCATGGATTATTCCTGAGACATCTGTTGGTATTTTACAAATATAGCCATTGGTTTGGATGTGCTGATGAGTGTCTGGAAATGGATCACTGCAAGTCTAATCCTTTAGTTGAAAAAGCAATTCAGTGTGTACATTCTGCTGGTGTATTATCTTCACAGGAGAAGAGCATGATTAATAGCAGAACATAATATATTACTCTAAAGGATAGCTGGGGAAAAAGCCAATTTTCTGTGCAGCATTTGAACCCCCTTGGAAGTGAGTTGTATTGTAAATTCAAGAAGTCTTATATAAATCTGGCAAATTTTTCTATTGGAATAGATGACCTATTTAGTCTACTACATCTTAGTTTCTATGATTCTGAGGCTCCTTGGGGTGCACGCAGAATAGAGCAATCGAAGAATGGTAGATATCACAGTGTGGTTGCCATCTGTAGAAGAAAAACAAGAAGACGGATGGGAATTCTCTCCCTGGCAGATACTTATTTCTCAAGTGCTTTTAAAACAGAAGATCTGCAAAATTCTTCATGAGTGGTTAAACCATGAAGATTGATTTCCAAATGTATATTTACCAGGAAGAAATATTTTACAATGTGTCTACAGCTTCCATTAAAATCTAGCCAAATATCTCTCACTTCTCCCCAGACTCCTTTGCTCCTACATTTTAATAAATCAAGGAACATTTGTAAGTGCTAAATGCTAAATGGTTATTCTCAGTTAATTTTTAATCAACTAACAACAGTTATGTGTTAATTGAATGCCATTAACAAACCATAACTTGATGCATTAGCTCTTTTGTTATGCAAAGAAACTTTTCCCTAAAGCTTTTATGTATTGTCTGACTTTCTCCCAAACAGAACATCAATACCCTTAGACCATGAGTATAACAAATGTGTTTGCTGCCATTATGCATGCGTGCCTGTTTGTGTCCCTGTACCCATTCAACCAAACCAGACGGTGCTGAAAATCAAAGCGAAATGTAAATATAGTTAGTCCCATGAAAGATATTAGGTAATGCCAATTGGATGGTTTGGAATCATAATTTTACTCTTTTTTTGCTTTTAAATTCTCCGTGTTAATATTTCTTTTGCTTTTAATTCCAGGAATTACTTTGGAAAGAAGGTCAGGATTGATTTCTACCTGGACTCCTTGTTCGTTACGGACTGAAACAGAAAGGTAACAATGTTCATGTACCTTACATGACGAGTTCACACCTACTACAGTGCAGTTTTATCTAAAATATGATAAAGCTTGGACTATGCTGTAGCAAATTACTCCAACTCTATCTATCTATCTATCTATCTATCTATCTATCTATCTATCTATCTATCTATCTATCTACTATCTATCTATCTATCTATCTATCTATCTATCTACTATCTATCTATCTATCTATCATCTATCTATCTATCTATGTTCAAAATGAGTTATTTCAAGGTAAACACAAAGTTTTTTTTCCCTCTCTATCACCTAGATTCAGACGTCTGTTCCTTTATCTCACGGGAACACTGTACAGAACACATATACAAAGATAAAATTCATTTAAAAAACATTAAACCAACCATGGAGAGTTTCTGTGAGTTGAATGTTGCCACGTCTCCTGAAGCCTGGCTCGTCTGTGATCCTGGTCTCTCACTCGTCATGAAGATGGATGAGAAGTCCGCGCACTGCCGTCCTCATCGGCAGAAGCTACAGGGAAGCATACTAAAGTGAATGAGATCCTTACAGAAAATTGAAAATATTGGCAATCCTATCTTGTGGAATATTCTGGTAATATGTTTAACGTTGCCTCATTTAGCAACATCCAATGTATCTTTTAGGTACTGAGGTGGTCACTGACTATTCTTATAAGGATTTTGGGAGCCATGTATAAGACCCTTGAAGCACATTAAGGAAAATCACAATGCACTATACAGTGCTAAAATTAAAAGATACCAGCTGCACTAAAAGTCATCTAGTACCATTTTGTTCTGATTTAAAAGGAAATGCTAAGCAAATGTTCAGAATATGTTTCTTTAGTAAGATTCAAAAACTGTTTTTAAAATTGTGCATATTTGTGTATTTGCCTATATATATTCAAACAGGCATGTACATGCTTTCAGAGTTCAGAAGATGTTGCCCAGTCCCCCGGAGCTGGAGTTACAGGCTGTTGTGAGCTGCCTCAGATGGGTCTGGGAGCTGAGTTGTGAGGAGTGTCTTAGTTATGACTTTATTGTGAAGAGACAGAACCAAACCAACTGTTGTAATGGAAAGCATTTAACTGGGGATGGCTTGCAGTTTCAGAGGTTCAGTCCGTTTTCATCATAGCCGAAAACATGGCAGAGTGCAGGCAGACATGGTGCTTCAGAAGGACCTGAGAGTTCTACATCTTAATCCATAGGTGGCATAAGGAGACTGGATTCCATATGGGGGAGCGTGAGCAAAGGAAACTCAAAACCTATCCCCACAGTGACACACTTCCTCCAGCAGGGCCACGCTTACTCCAACAAGGCCATACTTCCTAATGTTGTCACTCCCTATGGGCCAATCATCCAAACACATGAGCCAATGGGGGCCATACCGATTAAAACCACCACAAGGAACAAGCAGTCATTTATTCTTGAGCCATCTCTCCAGCCCCAGAAAATTACTTCTTGGTTGGTATTTCTGAAAGCATTTTTAGCACTGTCTTCCTGACTGCTATTACAGCTTGTCCTTCAGAAGGCCTACCTGTCCTTACCAATTCTTGCATCATTTCTATATCACTTGGAAGCTAACACAGAGGGGATGAGTATGTCACAATCAGTTATACTTCACGGATATATCATATCTTTATTCTGAATTTTCTCAAGTTGGGCTAGTCATTGGTTGGCTGTTTCCTCAGTCTCTGTTCGATCTTTATCCCTGCATATCTTGTAGGCAGGACAATTTTTGGATGAAGGTTTTGTGTGTGGGTTTGTGTCTTCCTCCCTCCACTGGAATTCCTGCTTGGCTACAGGAGGTGGCCACTTCGGTCTCCATAAATCAGTTGCTAGAAGTCTTGGCTAGGGTCACTCCCATAGACTCCTGGGAGCCTCCCCCATCCCAGGTGTTTCTACTAGCCCTCCCCCCCACCTCCCTCCCTCTCTCCCCTCCCTCCCACTTAGCTCCCTTTCTCCCTCTACCTCTAATGTCTATTTTATTTCCCCCTTTTGAGTGACATTCAAGTATCCTCCCTTGAACCCTCTTTGTTACATATCTTCTTTGGGTCTGTAGATTGTAGCGTGGTTACCTTGTACTTTGTGGGTGATATCCACTTGTAAGAGAGTATATATACCATGCATGTGTTTCTGGGTCTGGGTTAGCTCCTTCAGGATGATATTTTCTAGTTCCATTTTTTGCTTTCAAATTTCACAATGTCCTTGTATTTAATAGATGAGTAGTATTCCATTGTGTAAATGTGCCACATTTTCTTTATTCATTCTTCAGGACATCTTTATTCATTCTTGAAGGACATCTAGGTTGTTTCCAACTTCCGGTTGTTATGAATAACGCTCTTAGGAACATAGTTGGCCCATCCCACGGAAGAGATTCAACTCCTGACACTATTAATGATACTCTGCTGTGCTTGTAGACTGGAACCTACCAACAAAATCATAATTCCAATAATGAGATAGCTCCTTTCTTTCATTTATTTTATGCTGCTAAGCTGTTTGACTTCCTCAACTTGACTTGACGAAGTTCCATCTTCATGAGCCTTTACGTTTGTACCTCAGGGAGCACACAATGGCTTCCGGTTCTGCACTTCCGTAGATAGGCTCTGTGTCTCTTCATTCTTTTAGAGGTCTTGCCATGCAAATGTATCAATGACTGCTGTGTGAGTTATATGTTAACTTCCTAGCAGAAACCTTGGGTTGAAGGTTTCTGAACATGAAACTTAAATTTTAGTGGTTTGCAAACATTTTTCTAAGAGTGAGAATATAATAGGCCTATTCCAGGAATATGGCAAAACATAAAGTTAGATTTTAAAGTTTTAATCAATTGCCTATTAACTACAAGCATCTGTCAAACAAAGGTCAAATGTCATGGTTCCTTAAACTAAGAATTTGTATATAGGAGAATTTCTGTGGAGCCACATTGATCATGAACAATGAAATCTAAAATCCTTTATGAAAACAGAAAACTCTTGTTCTGGGTTGACCGGTACTCGGGCAGTCTGCTCTGGAAGACACTTAGAAGGATATGAATTAGAAGTAAGGGAATAGTGAACAGGTTATGTGAGCCTTAAGCACTCTCACCTAGTTCTCACAACTGTTGGCTGGTTTGTAAGAGTCCTGGTTGCTATATCATGCAAAGGCATAGAAGGAGAGCCTGTGATTTTCCCCAAATCTTAACACTCAGAAATTTATTTTCAATATGAATGTTAGAGCACTTCATTTTTTCAGGATCTCCCAGAAATAGTCTTTTATTTACTTGAAGGCAATTATTACCTGCCTTCCAGCTCTCCTTGGTTTTTATCATTTGGAGAATAATTATATAGACAAATATTTCCACTCCTCTCATATGCTTATAAATACATTTCTAGCGAAATACTTTCAAAGCTGCTAATTACAGAACTAAGAATGAAATATTTAGACCTCTCAAACTTAAAAATGTCTCTATAAATTACCTTTTTTTTTCTTCTTCACATCTATAAATGTCCAAGTGCTGTTAAAAAAAATAACCACAAGCTTCTCGATTCTGGGAGAGCATTCTCTAAAATTGATGCTAGCATTTTCTTGCCACTCAGTGGAGAAACAAAACAAAAACAATGAACATGATATGGCAAAGCATTGATGGAATGTGGGACTAGGAGGGTGCAGTTGTCAGATTAGAGGGGCTTCTTCCTTTAGATTAGATGTAGATGAGAACTATATGCAAATTATCTGGGGTAAGCTCACATCTTTCCTGTGAAATCATTTTGTTATCAGAACTTGGCTGCACCCCACCCCTACCCTCATCAGTAAAAATGCCCAGGTCCAGAAGTGTGAACTTGGGTGAATGTAGAAATCGAACAGTAAAAAAATGACTTTCATTTGATAAATACTCATTCACATACTGATTACTTCCATATATGTTAATTGAGAAACTCGTGTCTGGTAAATTATATAATACCTACTAAGTGCTGAATGAATGATCAATAGGGTTTTTTAATAAATAAAATAAAAACTAAAACAAAATGAAATTTTTAACTCAAAATGACAACATATTGATTGTAATCAGGATTCTGTAAGGGGTGGGCCTAAGTGCTCCCCTCAAAGAGATTATAATACCATCAATTAACTGGTTTTATACAAGCTGTAGTAGCTATGGAAGGAAAGTACTGAAATGAAAGAACATTTTTTAAGACACATTCACTTTATCAGCTCTGAGAGTTGAGCATCCCGGACAACTCTGAAGAAGCAGTGGGGAGAGGAAATGAAGACTGTAAATCAGCAGTGAACAGCATATCCAAAACTCCAAATCATTTAAGTAAAACTATTCAAGGAGCTATTGGAGACTATTATTTTATTTTATTTTTATGTGTGTCACAGTGACTGAAATGCCTTAGAGAACAGTTTTAAGGAGAGAAAAAGAAAAAACTCTTTAGCTCACAGGGTAGAGAAATCAGTTCATGGTCACTTGATTCCATGTTTCTAGGCTTACTGTAGGGCAGAATTCCATGGTAGTAGAAGACTGTCAGTCAAAAGTTGGAGGAAGAGGAGGAGGAGGACTAACAGGAGGGAGAAAGAGGAGAGGAAGGTTGAGGAGGAGAAAGAGGAGGGGAAGAGGAAGAGAAGGAAGTTCAACCCCCCCACACCCCGCCGTAGCCTACTTTCTCCAAATAGATCCTTTTTTTCTTTTCACTGTTCAAGGTTTATCTGGTCTTTTCTTTGGCATGACACTTGAGTGGTTGGTTCCATCATCCATATGCAGCTCTTACATTTCACATAATATTGCAATGTACACTACAGACGCATATAGTACAGTAATATCCCATAGAATATTTATGCACAAGATATGCATGGTGGACTTACACACTGCAGCCAGGTTATGACTGGGAACTCATTGGCCTAGGCATGTTTGGTGAGGGTGTGCAGCACAGCAATGCAGCAGGCTCCCAGGATAATCAAAGCCTGCAAACAGTTGGCAGTGTGTCTTGGAGACAGTGGGACTGTCACACTAACCAGGTTACTACTACACAAGTACCACTTAGCAACAGGGTAGAGCTGTGGGAACTGAGATTTTCCCCAGACCACCTCAACACAACTGTACTAACCACAGCTCAGATGAGAGGTGTGTGGTCTCCATAGAAACCCTGCTGCAGCCTGGACAGTGAAGTGCTAGGACACTGGAAAGACTTAGGAATTGCAGCTCCTTCTGGATTCCCCAAAGGGTATCTGCACTCTTCAGGTGGGCCTCCTCCTCAGGAGTCAGTGTCACCTTCACAACATCTGAGATTCCATTTTGTCCCAGGATACATGGGACACTGAGGAAGATGTCATCATTGATTCCATAGAGACCCTTAATCAGTTCTGGGTTCAGAGACTTCAGGGAGATGCTGGCAACATTCACACCACTCCACACAGGCACACTGCAGTCACCATACTCTCCTAGGACCCACCCATGACATTGGGTGAACTCCCAGCCTTTTTCCCATCAGGTAACAAACTGAGCTGAATCCAGATTGCAACCACTTCCAATAACTCTGCTTTTGAGAACGCCACTGATTTTCCAAGCCACGTAGGTCAAGATATCCACTGGATTTGAGACAATGAGCAGATTGCTCTGTGGACTGTACTTCACAATGTTCAGAATGATGAACTTGAATATGTTCACGTTTTGCTGGACCAAATTGAACTGGCTCTCTCCCTCTTGCTTTTCGGCCCCTGCTGTGATAATGACCAGCTTGGAGTTTGCAGTCACACTATAGTCTTTGCTGCAGACAATTTTTGGTGTCTTAAGGAAAAGGCTGCCATGCTGGAGATCTATCAACTCTCCCCTTAGCCTGTCTTCCATGACATCAACAAGGGCAAGCTCATCAGCCAGGTCCTTCATTAAGATACTGATGGCACAAGCCATGTCAACAGCACCAACTCCTACAACTGTAATCTTGTTCTTGGGGACCTGTTCTTCCTTAAGAAGATTCGCAATCAGCTGGTCCTTGAGGGTTGTCATCTTGGACTTTGAATTTTTTGAGACCACTAGTGCACAATGGGGGACAACGGACGAGCAGCAGCAGTGTGGCCTCGACTCGGCGACAGTGACTCCAGCACTGATCCTCACCTTTTCACTCTTATATTTTGCTACCTCCTTAAAATATGGTGTCATAATATGAATCCCCCAAAGAAGCAATACACTGAATGATTAAACTAGAGCTCCCTGGATCTAATTACCTCACATGCAACCTATGAAACTATTGCTATATTGTTTGTTTCTGATGCTCTATGAAGTTTGGTAACAAGATGTAGGTTATTGTCATGGACATGGGGATTCATTTTGCTTCTTTCATGATTCTTCTGAGCACATTAATGACTAATGATAACTAGTCCTTGTGTGAATGCCTAACATTGAGGTAAGAGGAAGCTTGTAATGGGTTGAAGGCCAACCTCACATCACAGACTTAACATCACAGGTGATGTTAAAAAAGGTCAATTTCTATTGACTTGCATTCATTGTACACAGTAATGGGATTCATAAAGATATTCTTGTACAAGAATATAACATACCTTGACCTCCTCTTATGGGTGGCTTTCTTTTTCATTCACCTCATCTTAGTTCCATTCATTTATGTAGATGCCTGTTCTTCTAATTTCATGCCACAAACACATGTGAGGCTTGAAGTGAGTCTTAATTACTGTTAAGACCCCCAAGCGAGGGGTTGGGGATTTAGCTCAGCGGTAGAGCGCTTGCCTAGCAAGCGCAAGGCCCTGGGTTCGGTGTCCAGCTCCGGAAAAAAAAAGACCCCCAAGCGAGACATGAGAATGGAGTTCGATGCAAACGCAAGAGGTTTATTTTTCCTGTGCAACAGGGTCACCCCTCAATCAGCTCCTCATGACGAGTGACTAGAAGGTGACCCCAAAGGACTATAATAAGCAGCTTTCATACATTTTAAGGGTACAGGTTACATTAGCAAGGTTACAGTTTAAACTTATTGGGTAAGCATATTGACCTTTGAATCTATTGGCTAGCAAGCATATGACATGCAATCAAACTCTATCTAGGACCAGAGGGTCAGGTGACTTATCAGTCAGTACATTTCAGATTTTTTAAGAATATTTCTGAGAATTGTGGGTGGAAAATGAAAGCTGGTACTTGGCCTAATCTTAACCTCAGGCAGTGAGGGTAAGACTGGTGAAAGCCCCTAGGGTCCATCACACACACACACACACACACACACACACACACACACACACACACACACACACACACACAATTTATGTGACCAAACAAGGGCTAGTTATAACATGTTTAGGTGTAATTATGAACTGTTTTCATTTGGAAATTAGTCATGATATAAGAAGATACAATTGTATATCAAGTTGAGGTGTGGTGGACTTGTGATAACTATTCTTGTCAACTTGACTACATCTGCAATTAACTAAAAACCCAATTGTGGAGGGGCATACTTATGAGGAATTTGCTTAATTTGAAGTGGGAAGATATACTTCTGGAACTTTGAGTTAGGAAGATTCACCTCTAATCTGGACCACACCTTCTACCGGGAGCTTCATTCTTTGCTTACTTGCCAAGAATCAACCTCGGTGTGGAGAAGGGTTCTGAGAAAATGTGTGTCTGGGAGAAGCAAAAGGAATAACTTGAAGTTGAATCATGGATCCAAGCTGATGACCTGTGTTCTGCTTGCTATTCTAAGAGATCTTGAAGGACCCTAGGTCTTACTGAAGCATAAGAACTATAAGGAGGTTTGGCTTGGTAGAAAGAAGGTAGATTTTGAGGACCCTAAGGACTTTCGCCAGCTTTACACC